>NC_088364.1:69407415-69429915 GCF_034508935.2 Berghia stephanieae
GGCCAATGTAGCTTTATGTTCAGCATTTTCTAGATACCTAATGTAAAATTTCACTATTCTTTTTATGATAATTTTAAGAGTTGCAATCTTTAGAGGCGACTGTCAAGAAATGACACCTCTGTGCATTTAATTTCATTCTTTCTTTATCCCCTCATCCTTAATCAGAATAATAAAAATTAATAATGAAAAAAAATGCAGCAACGACAGCTTAGAACGGCATAAAGTGCTTAAGAATTATTTTTTTTTTGCATTAAACTTTATTCAAACGATTTTCAACACTTTTGCTTCACAGTTTATGCTTTTTAACAAATGCAATTAAGCAACTTACCAGCAACAACATATTGGTTTGTTATCATTTGAGGGTTTTATCAGTAAAACTGTTTCTATCCTTTTATGTTGCACTGTACACATAGCAAACTTCATGCTTTTATTTGGTGACCAAAGACTTATGTGATACAGTGGATGAATGTTTGTGATGGCTTTTGGAACTGAAATAAACCTGCAATATGATTTGTAGACTTCTATCGTTATGTATCATTTTTCGGTCAAATGTAAATGTAATTTTACACGAGCTTGATGTATCATAAAACCCACAATGAGCTCAACGTGCAGCTGGTAGTACATTTATATGGACACGAACAGAACAACGTTGTTACAATTCAGTAACGTACTCCAATTAACACAAGTGAGACTGTAAATGAGACTTTTACAATGACTCTGCATCGCCACAAATATAGATTCGAACCCTGGCAACTCGGGCGTCAGACGAACTGTCTACCACGAAACCAAAGCAAGCATTGTGCAAGTTAAAGTGAATGAGATGTTGATTGAAGCCGTTCATTGTGTCCATCAGATCTGCTGTCCTATCCATCCAACTCCATTCACTGGGTGGGGTTCCCGACTTCCCATAATGGGCAGGGACGTACTCGTTGCGTCTTCTATCCCCCTATGTCTGTTTTCCAACTTGTTTTCTGTCTTTGTCTCGGGATGGGATTACTTGGTTTTGTCCAGGACCTGGCTGGGAGGGAAACAGTCAAATGTATAGTTCGAGTTTTGGGAGATTATATTTTTCCCTTGTAAATCATCTGTCTGTTATGCTCTTTATTGTTTTGTTTACATATTATTTATGCTTTGTAAACATTTGAGTGTATCCCTCTTTGTTGGGACCTGTGCTTGTGTCTGAATGAGACGTTTAGGTGATCTCAAACTAAGTACTTTGATAGTGGGCTCTTGGAATCTACTGTTTCCTATTTGAAACAAATCCCCTTTGCCTTACTTTTTCTTGGGTGCTCTAATTGTAGTTCCAGAACTTTTTACTATCCCATTTTCTTCCTTTTTACTGGCGCTGATATGACCTTAATGTGTTGCAAGCGCCGTAAAACCCTTAAAAACAAAACAAACCAAGTCCATTCAGTGGTATACAACAACAACAAATAAACTCCTCTGCCTGGTCCCTTCTATCTCTGATCTTAACCTGGGTCGTCAGGTTTCTAAAGGGGTCGGGGACTGCAAAAACAATGGCGCACGGAGCAACTGGGAATATTTTTTGCCGTGTTTGAGTCCCAGGTTATTTCCCTGAGCGCCCCTTCTGAGGGATGGACCTTCCAGGAGTTAGTAAATGCGTTGCTCGGCCACTTCACTCTACGCACACTGGGACTGGGATAAGCTTCGACACTATGGCCATGAAGCTCTTAATCTTAAGGACTTACTTTATTTTAGACAATTTGGTGGTAGCTCACTTGAAAATGCACTCTTAGGTATACACATATATAAACATATACTGGGCTCCCTAAAAGGGTTTTTTAATGTGGTCTCCCTAAAAACATGTTTTTACCAAATGTCTCCTTAAAGCTACAGAAACACTTAGTAAAACATTAGGGGGACCGAGTAATTTTCTATATACCATTGTGATCATCAAGCATCAGAATTGTGTTCATAAATCATTGTAGGGAATCAAACTATACTCATTTGAACAAAGATTGAACAGTTTAATCAATTTGAACAAGACATATGCTTGGTCCTCCAATTGGTGCATTTCACAGTGGTCACCTTAATAGTGGATTGATACTTATATATATATATATATATATATATATATATATATATATATATATATATATATATACATATAATTTAACTGAGTAATTTCCAATTTCTGACAGAGTCTATATCTTTCAAGAAAAGTCTGGAATTTATTGAAGTTGTATGAGGACATACCGACCGTTGAAAACGAGAAATTATGGCATCGTTAACTCCTTGTAGCAACCAGCCATATCGCACGAGATTAGCCAGTCATACAAATTCCTATATCTCCCAATTATGCTATTATATTTAATGCCATTGGCGCGTTAAATTTGTATCGGTTACACACACAAAACTACGGTCCCAAGAAGTCCCGTTTCGTAATCTCATTGAAAAGGTGAGAAATTGAAACATAGAAAATTCAAAAAATTCAATTTCATTTTTGTTGTTTATTTTTTTAAAATACAAAACAAATAGATCAGTTTTCAAATTTATCAAACGCTCAGGTTATTTTCAATAATACTCAACATGTAAATAAAGTTAAAAGTTGAATAAATTTATTGTACGGGTGTCTAAAAAACGACAAAGCATCTTTAAGTCTTTAGTGGTGCGGATGGTTGCGCTTCGTCTGTGCTCTGGCATGAAGATCGTTCCATCGACCGGCTCGCTCCAAAGTGTGTTGTGTGTTGTGTTGTATGTGTGTGTTGTGTGTGTTATGTGTGCCCTAATGGAATGCATGTCGTGTTTACACAGTATGACAAAGAATTTCATTCGGAGATTAAGATTAAATGACATTCTGTTGTAAAATACTTAGAAGAGATTAGAACCTAATTATTGGATACACATTTTTTTTCCATGGCTGAAAAGTAAAAATAGGAAAATTAATATGACCAATTTTTTTTTTTCAAAACGGTTTTATGTTGCAGTGATTAAAATTTAGATGTTGAAAAATATTTTTTTTAATTTTAACACAAAAACTATGAGATTTCGAGAAGTTTAATTATAATTTAATTGTGAAGAATAAAATCGTTTCTTTTAACTTTAAATTTAAAACCAACGTGAGACGCCAGTCATAAATGGATAGATGGCTAGGTGGTGGAAAAAAGATTAAAAAAAAAAAAGACAAGTAGATTCATATAATGAGGCCCTGCCATTAGGTTGTTTTCTTTAACGTTTCTATACATTGTCAGATATCTGGGGTCGTGGATAGCTCGCTCATACGGTAGAGTCACGATCTCTCCGACCAGGCGGAGTTGTCGTACCAGTAAGGTCGCGGGTTCGAGCCATCGCTAAGTTTTTATTCTCGTTGTCTTCTGGCACTTTCCTACTCACGTCATTTCTTGATACAATGTCAACGAATTCAAAGAGTTATTATAAGGCTATCCTCAGTTTACTCTGGAAGAATACGTCCCGGAATAATATCAAGTCCCATTCAAAACTTGTGAGCTTTCTTGAAAAAAATTGGAAGGGAACTCTTCTCAAACTGACCGAAATAATATGTGGCGAACAAAATATCGACTTTGTCAACACTTTTTTAAATCAAATTTTTGAAAAAATATATATCTAGACATCAAAATAAACATGAAATTATATCTAGTCATTTTATTTGGCTTTCACCAATTTCTCTGGAGTAAAATCAAGTTCAGCAAAAACAGGTGGGCTGTCTTGACAAGACTCTGGAATAATGCGTCCCGGAATAGTATCAAGTCCCATTAAAAACTTGTGAGCTTACTTGAAAAAGATTGGGAGGAATAGCTCATCAAACTGACCGAAATAATATTTGGACAAAAAAAATCGAGTTTGTCAACAACATTTTTTTCAATTTTCTTTTAAAAAATTAATATCTAGACATCAAAATAAAAATGAAATTATATATCTAGTCATTTTCTAACTTTTACCAATTTCTCTGGATTAACATCAAGTTCCGACAAAATCAGGTGGACTGTCTTGAAAAGATTGGCCAGGAATAGCCTCTTGATGGGACTGAGACTGAAGTAATCGGTGGACAGATTTTTAAAAACATCTAGATAATAACCGTTGCTGACCGTGTAGACGCCGCCACTTGCGGGCATTTTTGTTTTCAGCTGTAACCCAAATATAACCGTTTATCTCCCCCCCCCCCTCCCCCCAACTATTCACATATTATTGAGGATAGCCAATAAAATGATATTATGATTTAAAGTCATTAACTGCATCACGTTTTGTTTTGTTTTTGTTTTCGTTTTTTTTTCCAATCACCAGCACAGTAAACAAATGTCAATCAGATGTTGTTTTTTGGGTGTTTTTTTTTTGTTTGTTTGTTAGTTTGTTTTTTTGTTGTTGTTTTTGTTGTTTTTTTTTTTGTTTTTGTTTTTTTTTTGTTTTTTTTTTTTTTTTCATTTTTCTCGAAAGCGATTGCTCTGTGTTTATACATTTAGAACCGGACATTGACGAAATGAACATATATGTATAATATAATATTATAGATTACTCGATATTTATCATGTTCAGTGTACTTACTTCACAATGCTATATTCTATGATATTAATTACAGTATGAGAGATTATCTAGAATCGAGACCAATTCAACACAAGAATCAAACGAGCAGTAACTTCATGGAACTAGATAAATTTATATTTCATTATCCATTATCATATGAACGCTATTTATTCATTCATTATTTAATTTTATATATTTATTTATTTATTTGTTGAAATTCTCGTCGTCCCAGAACGACATGAATGACTGAAGTTTATCAACGATAAATCTCTACAGCGCGTCCTTTGACGGTGATACAATCTCCGCGTGCTTTCAAACACACAATCATAACACACAATAGGACACTATACAATCCCCGACATCCAAGACCCCATGCACCAAAATGGCCCGGTGTTGTCTCAAAACTATCTCCCCTTCAAATCTTCCCTACCGGATAATCTCCAATATCTTACATATCCCCAGTTGCGATGACTATTATAATATAATATAATATATTTGTTGAATGAATGAATGAAAAATTATGAACAAGCTGATGAATGAATGAATGAATGAAAAGAAGAAAAAAAAAAAAGATGGTAGAGTTGTAAGAGCTCCTGTGCTTAGCTCTAAAAACAGACGGATTCAAATACCAATGTCGACAACCGATTGCCTTTTTTCACACCCTTACCCCCTCCACACACACACACACACACACACACACACACACACACACACACTCACACTTCCCATCTAAAGGGTTACCAATCTTTTAGTATATTTACTAAATTCAGTTTGTTTTTTCTTTTTAAACAAACAAAAAACCTCATATATTTTCCAATTTTGCTGAACGTAAAAAAGTAAGTAGGACTTAAAAAGTCTTTTTACTGGAGTCCAACGCTCAGATCCTGATCTGTGGATGTGCTCGCGCATACTGTGTAATTATTCTCACAGCTTACAATATCATTACACTATACGTATTACCAAATTTTACTTTATCACATTATATTTACGTATATTATATTTATGTATGTATCATTGTCGGCATTTTTATACGTCTGTACAAAAATTTCCTTTTGGATGAATAAAGTATATTATTATTTTTATTATTATTATTATTATTATTATTATTATAATCACTATTATTATTATTATTATTATTATTATTATTATTATTATTATTATTATTATTATTATTATTATTATTATTATTATTATTATTATTATTATTATTATTATCATTATTAAAAGTTCAATAAAGTTTTTTCCTCCTGAATTGGCTACCCTGCATAATCTACCCCTTGTCAATATTATTTTTTTCTCTCTCGAAAACGTAAACATAAAACAAAATAAAAGAAAGGCCCGTCTTATTAATCCTAACAGTTGTTTTCCAAATAATCTATGCGACTTTTCCATTATGAATTTTAATATTACCACAGTATATTGAGAGCGGCATGAAGCTAAAAACGTTCATGCAAGCTCATCGTGCATCATTTATTTCATCAGCATTAACCCTCTCCTTACCACCTATCTACATCAACATCGTCACATTTGTTACGACACAATATACATTTTTTTTTCTTATTCAGATTTATTTTGGACATCACAATGATCTTTGTTTAACTAATAAGAACATAAAGTTGTTTTGTAGAGAGATTGTTTGAGTTTAAAAAATACTTTTTTTCTGCTGGGTAAGCCTGTCGTTTTGGGGAAAAAACTGCCTGAAAATGATCGGCAAGGAGAGAGTTAAAATTTAAGAAGGAATTTCTCTCATTTTACTATCATTTTAACACATAAGTAGGTGCAGTCATCCCCTGTTTTTTTCTTTTACACCAGATTCATATCTATCCGATATCTACACATTGATAACAATTTCTTGACATGTTCTGTTTGTTTTGTTTGTTGGTTTGTTTTTTGTTTGTTTTTTTATCCGAGCACATACACACTATTTTAATTGTACATTATCTGATTTTTGAAGAGACGAAAAAAAAAAAAAAACAATTAGAAAATAGGAGTATACACGCCCAAACCAAAGCCATTGCTTTTATGATAATATGTCATTTACACGTGCATAATTTGGTTGGAATTCCCAGGCCCTTTTGATGTTCTGTCTGCATTTGATAACGCTGTACATACATGCAAGTGTCTCATCATTGCCTCCACCGGCGATTATCACTGTCATTCCTCCCCTTCTTTCTAAAATAAACACAAGATTCTTTTATTGTGTGAATTCATCACTTTTGACACCCACAATACATCCCACTCAATTTAGATAAAAATAAAAACAAGTTTGAAATAAAAATAATAATAACAAAAATAATAATGATGATGATAATAATCATCTTTCCGAAAACGGAAATAGGCGATGGTAATTATCAGTTTGATAATGTGTATTTTTTAAAAAATTGAAAGAGGAAAGCACTGAAAAAATATTTTAAAAGAACCCACCCCCATCCTTTCCCCAAGAAAAAAAAAAGACCCGAGCAAGTCGTAGATGACTACATGATCAGCCTTCTCTATCGTCAATCCACAACAATAATAATAATATACTCAACCTGTCCATAGAATTTCAATAGGTGTACGGCATGGTCGTACAACATGACATGGTGTATTTCATGTTTTTCGTGTATGTACCCGTTTTGAAAAGGGGGGGGGGGGAGATAAATCTCCCCATCCTCCTTCTCATTCTCCTCCTCCTCCTCCTCCTCCTCCTCCTCCTCCTCCTCCTCCTTTTCATCCTTCTTCTTCTTCCCTTGCATCAGGCAGGATAATAATAATAATAAACTATTAAAGTTGTAGGGCGCTTTTTTTTTCATTCAATTCTGGAAAAGGATCTGACACAGAGATAGAAACGCCCGTACATTGTGTACATCCCTCACTAACTTCCTACCTTTACAATTCCTATTTTTTCCTACTTGCTCGCCTTTTGTTCGCGTCTCTTTTAAAACGGAGTGCCTGCTTTGTACGTTATTAAAATATTATTAATATCCACATGATGGGGTGAATTAAAACCCGCTCGGCTCTTCTTTTATAAATAAATTCTCCACTTCGACAAAACAGTTCATTTTCTTTTCTTTTTTTTCTTCCTTACTTGTTCTTTTTCTTTTCTTTTCTTTTTTAATTGTTTATTCAATTTTTGCGTTTTGCTCTTTTGAATGGAAATTTTGATTGTCGTTTTGTGGTCTTCCTGCAATGAAGGAGGAGGGGGAAATGGAATAAGAGAGAGAAAAATGGCTGCCAATGCGTTCTAGGAATACAAAAGAGAATTGCTCTGTTTTATGGTTATTCTTTGAGATAAAATCAAATTATGGCCGTTTAAAAGTGTTTTCCGAAGGCCTTTGTTTGGATTCGGATCCTTCAACTCCACGCGATAATGACAAACAAAATGGCCTTCATGACAAGTTAAAACGATCGTTTTTATCTTCATCTTTCATTCTTCTTCCTTTTTTATTCTCTCTCTCTCTCTCTCTCTCTCTCTCTCTCTCTCTCTCTCTCTCTGTCTTCTCTTCTCCCCCTCTCTCTCTCTCCCTCCCTCTCTCTCTCTCTCTCTCTCTCTCTCTCTCTCTCTCTCTCTCTCTCTCTGTCGAGACATGACGCCTGTTAGTCAAATTACAATTTTTTTTCTACATAGACAACGCTGTTAATGGCCAGGTACTCATAATTTTACACCTGAGTATGGTTAGAGAATGTGAGTAAAAAAAGAGCCTTTTCCAAAGGACTCAACTATGCGCCGAACAAGGCTCGAACCCAGGACCTTCCGACCCGAAAGCGAATGTCATACCACAAGACCACATAGCCTTATAGTCTGGTGACTGGTAACTTAAATTGTGTTGATGAGAAGTCTTATAATATTGTGACTTATATTTTAACTCACCCAATCCGAACACCGACTATATCCGTAGTTTGCCGTGGTTACTTTTACCCTAACTGACCCGCCTAGCTTTTACCCCATGCCTATTTAATATATTTTTCTGAGATAAATTATAGGCGTAGTTTCAAAGATAATGTTTTTAGTTTTTACATGTTAATGATAGTTGAATAAAAGTATGTATGCACCCGCTCATTTTTAATACATTTTTTCCCATTTTGAAAAGTAGCAAAAATCTCTAAGACATTTGGGCCATTTGAAGGCCCTATTACTGATATTATGATATGATATGATATGTCATTATTATAGTGATTGAAATTTGATTCGTCGTATAAAGCTTATCATAACAATGGAGAGATTCAAAGGTGATATGACATTTTAGAACTATTCTGTGACCTCAAATATTGTTACACCTGACTAATCTAATTATTTATTTTTTTTTTTTTGGGGGGGGGGGGGGATTGGCCTATTATTATTTTTTTTTCAAAGTAGCGTCCTATCAAAAGGGTAGCAAGAAATTGCTTTTATCAGTAAATTTTAAGCTATAGAAACCGGGATAAATTCCGGCTCCATGGACCTAATGGTTCTGAAAAAAAAATTGCTCACACCTATAGACTTTATTACTGGACGACTGAAATGTGATCGTTGGTGACTCCAAAGATTTGTCGCGGTCGACGTGTACATATATGCAGGTCTGACATCCAAACCAACTTGTGGGCCTAGTTGATAGATATATAGATAGATAGATAGATAGATAGATAGATAGATAGATAGATAGATAGATAGATAGATATAAATTATAAAACAAAAACCATGAAATAATAGTGCTCAACTTTAGTGTAAAAGGAGCTATTTATAAACATTTGAAATATAATTAAGATAGTTATCTAAACTATCTTAATTAACTATCTTAATTATATTTCAAATGTTTATAGATAGATAGATAGATAGATAGATAGATGGATGGATAAATAGATAGATAGATAGATAATAATATATATATATATATTATATATAGATAGATAGATAGATAGATAGATAGATAGATAGATAGATAGATAGATAGATAGATAGATAGATAGATAGATAGATAGATAGATAGATAAAATCGCTAGATATTAGATAATATATAGAAATTTGAAGCTAATGCATTCTTTCAATATTAGAGGAAATCCATTTAACACAACACATAATAAATAACGCGCCAGGCGCAATCTCTTTCAATGATTGGAAATGGACACTGGAGACGACAGACACAGGACGTCACACAACTCTCCAAGGGGAATAACTTGGGTTATTTTTTGGGGGAGTTGTTTCTCCTGCTCGAATCAATCCCCGTAACTCGATCGCCTCCTTCCATTTACATCATCATCATGATGGGTTGATGACGTAGTATTTCAACATTGATATAAATATGATATCGGATGTAGTGATTCAAACACAAAGCTTGTTTTTGTTTTTGTTTTTTTGTGTGTGTTTTTTTGGTTTTAAAGTTGTTTTCGGGGCAGCGGCGTGACTTAGCGGTGCGTACGGTCTTTGCTTCGCTTCGTACCCGAAAGGTACAGAGTTCGATCCTATGCCGCTGTGTGTGCTGTGTGGTGTGGCCTTGAGCAAGTCAACTCGCTCGCCCTAGCTCAATTAGCAGCTGCACTGCGGCTAACGCCTGGGTTATTCCAGTCTTCCCTTGGAATAGACCCGAGAGACAAACGTGAATCTGTCTTCTTTTCCCTTGGAAGCTACGAATTTGTTTTAATTTCGAGTAGGCTGCGCTGCCATAACCAGCGTTATTATCATCACCACCTTCTTTCCACAACCACTACCGCCACCTTCACCACGGCATCACCATCACCACCACCACTACCACAACCATAATATCAACAAGAGATGAAGTGTGTAGGAAAGTGCCAGAAGACAAAATAGAGAATAAAAATCTCGCGGCGGTGATGGGGGTTTGAACTCGCGACCTTATTACAAAACTCCGCCTGGCCGGGGCGGGGAGAACGTGACTCTACCCTATCCACGATCCCTTAATCTCACAAACTTCCACAACAGTCAAATAATCTCTTAACAAGCAAGACAAATCCATCCCCACATAACCACCAGCACCACCAATCTGCCGTACCCTGGGGAAAAAGCCATATTTTAAAATTTGGCCCAAAAAACCCCCAAAAACTTGTCCTTCAATTATCAATCGATTTAAATGACCCTCATCTTGGCAAAAACTCTCAAACATGGGACTTCGCGAAGTCTTAGGTTTGACGAGTATTTGCCAAGATGAGGGTCTATTTAAATCGATCGATATTTGAAGGACGAGTTTTCTGGCCAAATTTTTAAATATGGCGGGATTTTTTTTTCCAGAGTACGACAGCAATTGTTACAATATCAAACGACTCTCAAGAGACTGGAAGCGATTAATTCCCCTGGAAGATTGTGACAAGAGGAATGACATCATTAACCACGCAACAACAGACATTAGAAACACACCCTGGGCCCCGAAGGCGCTAACTGCCAAATCCACCCCCCCCCCCCCCCCCCCCCCCCCCCCCCCCCCCCAGTTAGTTGTCGGTTTATCCAAATACAAAACGCATGATGGACCCAAGTTTGTCACGTCAATTTCTTGATGACGTCATAACTGGATCACACAAAATAAGTCATAGAAAACTTCGAAAGTCTTTGTAAGTTGAGGAAGAGGGAAAAGTATCGGAGATATAAAAATCATAAAAAAATCAATGTGATTAAAAGAAGTCCAGAAATATAGAAAATTTTCAATAAGTGGCCAAGAAGTTGTTTACAATTAGCTTAATCAATTGATACAATGTTTGTTTGGTTTGTTTGTTTTTTTTTTTGTTTTTGTTTTGTTTTGTTTTTTTTTCTTTTACTGATCATTCTCTCTCTCTCTCTCTCTCTCTCTCTCTCTCTCTCTCTCTCTCTCTCTCTCTCTTCTTCTTTCTTTCTCTCTCTCTCTCTCTCTTCTTTCTTTCTTTCTTTCTCTCTCTCTCTCTCTCTCTCTCTCTCTCTCTCTCTCTCTCTCTCTCCCCTTTCTTTCTTTCTTTCTTTCTTTCTCTCTCTCTATCTCTTTCGAAAGTTTTGGATATCATCATTGGCGTCAAAGCCAAGAGGACAAATTGTTGTGTCTGATGAGTCTGCCATGCCCTGAAAAGAAATTATGTCTGCCTTCACTGGGCTGCCGATCACAGGAGGAGAATATCAAGTGTTGTCCTGGGATTGATGTTAACGGGTCATGACGTCGTCCTCAAACTTTCTTGAGGTTTCCTGACATTGTTTTATTGTTGTACGGGTATTGCGTGGGCGGATGAATTGGATTCTGCTCGAAAAATCTGGTGGAGAGAATTTATTAGGGTCGTCGTGGCAATATCGAGTGGCTTTTGAATTAACTTTTGAAGACGATAAATTGGATTTTGATTGATGTGTGGCTGGCTGAGTGTGGCTTCATGTGGCTTCATAGTCATAGCCCGGGTTATGTCTTGTCCGATGGTAATTATTGTTGGTCGTAAGAGTCTCGCTGGAAAATATAGAGCATAGAAAGTAGTTTGAGACCATCTTGTAACTCTATGAACTTGTAAGATTTTGGACCCCCCTTGTTTTCAGTTGAGATCTGGAGAAATGTCCTTTTCTGGACATCTTCCATTGTAATAATTTGTAATAGACGATGGACTATAGCAATAAATTCTCTTGAACGTAATTCTGTTGTCTCATCAAGTTTCAAAGGATTTTCTGTCATATTTGTTTGATGATTGTACGGGCAACAGAGAAATAGATGATGGCTGGATGGATGGATGGAAGGTTAGATGGATGGATGGATGGTTAGATGGATGGATGGATGGATGGATGGATATTTGGATGGATGGATGGGTGTTTAGATGAGTGGATGAGGGTAGAATGGGTTAGTGGATTTGGGATGCTTTTCAAAAATCTGTTCCTATAAAATTCTTTATCATATACTATCTAATTGAGTTCCTTCAAGAACGTAAGAAGGAGATTCGTTGTTGCGATAGTTGGCTTCTCTTCTCATGATAGACAGCAACGATGCATTGGTCTTCTTCTGTTTAAGGTAGACTAGTTCTCCTTGGATACCAGCATCGCTTGATGTGATCGCTCTACTTACTCGTTGAGTTGACGTTTAGTTCTTGTTCGGCTTCATAGATTTTGACTTGGTTTTACTATTAGGATGATTCTCTAAATTTTGATTTGATTTTGTCCTTGCTTTTGAGACCAGCATCTACTGATGTGGTCGCTCTATCGTTTTACTATAAGGATGATTCTCTTTATGGAGCCAATTTTGATTTGATTTAGTCCTGCCTTTTGAGACCAGCATCTTCTGATGTGGTAGCTCTATCGTTTTACTATAAGGATGATTCTCTTTATGGAGCCAATTTTGATTTGATTTAGTCCTGCTTTTGAGACCAGCATCTACCGATGTGGTCGCTCTATCGTTTTACTCTAAGGATGATTCTCTTTATGAAGCAAATTTTGATTTGATTTAGTCCTTCCTTTTAGACCAGCACCGACTAAAAGTTCAGTTTTAGTTATCAGGTCATCTCCAGCATAGTAAAAAGCATTCTTTATCTTTTTCTGAATGTTGGTTTCTGTTTTATTGGGCGATTTGTTTTTCTTTTAGTTGCTTTTTTGTTTGTTTGTTTCTTTTTGTAAAAGGGTCATTTTGGGTCATCAAGTCAACAATAGACGCAATTGCTGCTATGTGTTTAGATAAAGTACTAATAAAACGTACCAACCAACACACAAAATTTTGTCTAACAATTTAAACGTTAATAGTCTGATTGAGAGAATTTAATGAGGAACTGATCAGCCAACAGGCTTTGTAAGAACCATAACAAAGAGCTGAGTGACGTCATCACCGTTCCTTCTATAATCTGTCACTTCATTAGTCCCTATTTGCTTGCTTCTGTTGGCATCGTTTCGGTATCAACCAACATCAAAAGCCTATAATATAACCTATAGTCAGGATTTCAGAATTCACTCCCCTATACCCTCCCCCACGCCCTCCATTCCTTCCAGCCCCTTCCAACTAACTAATCACAGTTGACCATTTGTCACCAACATTAACTCAGTGACATCATTGACTCTCACACAACCCTCATTAAATACTCACCAATTCTTTTCTGGGGCACAAATAACAGAAGGCGGACGGAGGTGAAGAAGCAAGGAGGGGGAACGGGGGAGAGGGGGGGGGGGGTTAAGAGTGAGCAACGGCACGATCTCGGATAGTTATAATAACTCATTAGACTCCAAATCCTTGCAAGACGAAAATTTGTCACAACAGAAGGAAAACAAGAACGGTAACTGTAAAAACTCATTAATTAGTGGCTCGCAGGGGCATACTGTAATTTAACTGCCCTTTTCGTGGAGAGGGAAATTCTTGGGTAGAGGAAGAAGTTATATCGTTACTGATTTACTCACGAGAATGGCAGTCATGAGTGCTAATCCGGGGCAAGAGGGTGAGCAAGGGAATTCTCTCTGTCTGTCTCTCTATAGCCAAAGAGTTCCATAAGAAGAAAAGGGGGTGTGGCCCTGCCGACAGCTTAATCAAAGGAGGAGGGCGGCGACTTCAAAGGGATGACAAGATTCGTAACGCTTGATTGGAGCGTGAGTGGTTTTTCTTGGCATTGTGGGATTGAGGGGGAGGGGTGGAGGGAGGGGGAGAGAGATGTGCTATCGTGGGGATTAGAAACAAGGGAATTGGAGGTGAATACCCGCCGGGTACTGAGTACTCATTCGCTCTTCTCTCGCCATCTTAAACAATCACTCATTCGTTCATACGTTCGTTTATTCATTCATTCATTCATTCATTCATTCATTCGTTCGTTGGAAGCATGAATAATCATTTAATTTGTTGTTGGAGGGTGTTTGACAACAGTGACCTTTTGACAGTTCTTGGAGTAAATGGAGCTGCTTTGTTGAATAATAAATAATAGGGTGGTGGTGATGGTAGTGATGGTGATGATGGTGATGATGGTGATGATGATGATGATGATGATGATGATGATGATGATAATGATAATAATAATAATAATAATAATAATTATAATAATAATAATAATAATAATAATAATAAATAATAATAATAATAATAATAATAATAATAATATAATAATAATAATAATAATAATAATAATAATAATAATAATAATAATGATGATGATGTTGATGATGCTGATGATGATGATTATGATGATGATGATGATGATGATGATGATGATGATGATGATGATGATGATGATGATGATGATAGAATTGATAGTAATAATAATATTAATACTAATATCGGAATGATCTTTTAACCCTGTGTGGTTAAATGAAATTTACAGTGCAAAGTGAAAAAGATGCAAAAGTTGTCAATTATTGTTTAAATTTACCAATTTCACGTTGATGCCTTCAACCATCTCATGAAAAGGAGGGAGAAAAAAATAGATGAAAAATCACTTCCCCACAAATTGCTACATTGAAAAGGCAGACAACGATAAAAAATGTTCAGTTTTTATTAAGGTTGTCTTCCCTGCTTAATTACTGACCAGATGTAAGGTCGGTCGGATCTATTTTGGCGGAAAAAGATCAAAGGTTAAAGTTCAGGTTCTACCAAAACCTAAACAACAATGGCGGCACTTGAAATGACACGAAGACGTGGTCAGGGATTGACAAGCTCTTGTCAATCAACCGGAAGTGATAAGTTGTTTTTGGTCCAGGGTTCATTGGTCAACTTTTTAAAAGATGATCAGTTGTTTTTTTTTGTTTTTGGTTTTTGTTTGATTCTTTGTTCTTTTCCTTTTTTCTTGTTGTTGTTGTTGTTATTGTTGTTGTTGTTGTTGTTGTTGTTGTTGTTGGTTTGTTGTTTGTTTTGTTTCTTGGTGGCTGTGCGTCCATTTATTTCTTTAATTGTGTTTCTATTTTTAGAAGTCTTTCTGATTTGTAGAACAGAGAATGGCAGAGGAAGAGGAGGAGGCGGAGGAGGAGGAGGAGGAGGAGGAGGAGGAGGAGAAGGAGGAGGAGGAGGAGGAGGAGGAGGAGAAGAAGAAGAAGAAGAAGAAGAAGAAGAAGAAGAAGAAGAAGAAGAAGAAGAAGAAGAAGAAGAAGAAGAAGAAGAAGAAGAAGAAGAAGAAGAAGGGGGAGGAGAAGGAGGAGGAGGAGAGAAAGTCGAGGAGAAGAAGAAGGAAATGGAGAAATAAGAGAGTTTAATAAGAAATGCACCACGACTTTAGCTACTGTTAAACCTTCAATTCAGTCACACATCAATTTGTTAGTCCGTCCGTCCTTCCATCGATCCCAATACTCGTCCAATTACTAATCCACCCATCTGTTGAAAACAGCTACGTATTCATCCATACAGCAGCAATTATTCCTCCATCCAGTCCATCTACCAATACTTTCATCTATCTTAATAAATAGTGATCCACCTACTCATCTGTACGCCGGGTGGGTCATTGGCGAAGACGTCCGGACTCCCATTCAAATCTTTATTTATTCCTATCGATTTAGGTTGTTACGACGTACACTTATGTGTAGTTCTGATAACCTAATTCCTTTAGGGCTCATTGTTGTAATGGAAATCGCAACAACCAAAAAATATTACGCAAAATATTGTCCATTATAACAATGTTAAACTAGGCCCATAAGTGGATCCGGATGTCAGACCTGCATATATGTAAACGTCGGGTTGTCATAAAGACGATGGTAATAATAATATTGGCAAATAACGATAACACAGATTATAACAAGAGATGAAGTGAGTAGGAAGTGCCAGAAGACAATAGAGAATTAAAATTTCGCGGCGGTGATGGGGGGTTTGAACCCGCGACCTTACTGGTACGACAACTCCGCCTGGCCGGGGAAAGCGTCGTGACTCTACCGTATGAGCTATCCAGGATCCCAATAGATAGCAATAGATACAGTAACATTAGCTAGCTATCATCCATTCTATTCTGTCTTTGTCGATAAATCATTTATTTATGAAATGGTCCGTGAAGATGGTGATTAACAGGAGCTTGGCCTTCGGTGTTCTTGAAGCGTCCGACGATCTGTGAAGATATTACTGACAGTTTGAAATCCTATCTTTTGATATACATTTTACCGACTTGAAACAGTTAAGATTACACATGATAAGTCGTGTTGAATGTTGGTGCATTTCATTCTGGCGACCAGATACGAGTATTTTATCTAAACGCATAGCATCATGCAATTGCATAATGATAATGTTATCAACTCTAGGGAAATCTATCGATTCTGATTCATTCATTCATTCATTCATTCATTCATTTATTTTTTCGTTCATTCATTCATTCATTCTTTCATTCATCATTTATTATCCTTTTACTCATAATTCATTCATTTTGGCAATTTATACATACGGAAATTCATCGATCTAAGCATTTATTCACTCATTCACTCATCCACCATCCATCCTCCCATCCATTCATTCATTCATTCATTCATTCATTCATTCATTCTCACATTTATTAATCTATCCATCCTTCCACTGATCCTTCCATTCATTCATTCATTCATTCATTTATCCATTCATTCATTCATTCATTCATCCATCCATCCATCCTTTCATTCATTCATTCATTCATTCATCCATCCATCCTTTCATTCATTCATTCATTCATTCATTCATTCATTCTCACATTTATTAATCCACCCATCCATCCATTCACACGATATCCTAATCAAACTCAGGGACATTTTGCTATTCTAAGATCAATGACCCAATTTAACCACCGGCCTGCATTTCCTTTTCCGGTCTACTGGGCTCCGCCATTTTTCAGTTTTGGAGAGCGGTCAAGCGGACCAGTGAGCAAATCGAGGTACTGGAGCACACACGACGAAGCTACAGTCAGGATTGACCCCGAATGGCAGAAGGGGAAAGGGGGGGGGGGGGGCAGTGAAGGGGTGTTGTTATTGTTTTGTTGTTGTTATTTTTTTGTTTGTTATAGTTGTAGTTGTACAGTCAGGATGGCCAAGTATGTCAGAGTGGGGAGAGGGAGGGGGATGGGAGGAGATTATGATTTGTTGTTGTGTTGGTTTGTTGTTGTTTTTGTTGTTGTTGTAAGTTGGAATGGCCATTCATGACAACATGGATTGGAAAAGGAGGGTTTTTTTTTTGGTTTTTTTGTTGTTTTTTTTTGTTGTTTTTTTTGGTTGTTTTTTGTTGATCACATTGATGATAAATAAAATGGTCACCTTATGTTTTACAATCCCTATTACTTGCGGTCGAACTCTCTCTCTCTCTCTCTCTCTCTCTCTCTCTCTCTCTCTCTCCATCTTTCTTTCTCTCCATTTACCACAATTCCATTTATTATTATTTTCTTTCCGTCTTCCACCTTTCTTCTTCTACCCGTTCCTGTTCGTGCCAACCACAACTTCCGCCATTACCCGACACGGGTTAGGGTGACACGAGTACATTCCATTGTCAAATGGCAGCTCCTACCACACTTACAACAACCACGACCCACCATCTACCTATTATAGATTGCTATGGGCAGGACCAATAAACGACCCACCGTCCTGCTATGAAGAATAATACACTGTACATAGAGACAGATGATTTAAAAAAAAATAGAAAACGGATGGGTAGAATAGCTAAAATAATAAAGGTGAGACACGCTATGGGACCGGAGAACGGACTTTTAGACATTATTATTATTACACCATGACACATTACATGACGTAGACAACAACAACAACGACAGCAACGAGACTTCCGCTCCGGTCAAGACGGCAGAATGTTGTAAGTGTGGAAAAGACTCCCCAACCTTTTTTTGTTGTTGACATACTGCCGTTTCTGTGGCGGAGAGCAAAAAGAACTCCCCTGGCAGGCCAAAGCTCGATCTTGGCTGGATCTTAGCTGGATCATGACTGTATCATCGCGTCTAATGGCTATTTATCAATGTCCTCGAGGCACCCGCTGTGCCATTTCCAGGGAGATTTGGACTGAAATGATTAGAAAAAAAAAGAGGATCGGGTGGTTGTCGTCATCTTCATCGTTGCCTGCTCGCTCACTCGTATTCTAGTCGGGGCTAACACCTACATGACGCCAAAGTGTCATGCAATGTTATGTTTTCTCTCTCTCTCTCTCTCTCTCTCTCTCTCTCTCTCTCTCTCTCTCTCTCTCTCTCTTCCCCCCCCCCGCCCCCCCCCCCATCTCCACTCAACCCATTTTCTTTGACAATTTTATTACTATATTATATCAGTTGTTGCCAATGTAATGAGATGATGGCCAGGTCCCTCTCTATACCGCCAACCACCCAAATCTTGAAACTAGACATCCATCCAAGGCTGAAAATTATTCTCCTGAAAAGTTACGTAAATTCCACACAATAATTAAATAAATAAATAAATAGTCCATTGATTATCTTCCTCTTGGCTTGGCTTTAATTTGTTTTTGAAATAGTTGCCAGTCTGATACTGATTGAAATTTTATAGAGCAACAAATTCTTCAAAACTTGTCAAGCTCTTTTGATGCTATGATTTATCACAATTCGCTCTTGCTATAGTGTTTTATAGTTACCAAGTGAGAGAGAGAGAGAGAGAGAGAGAGAGAGAGAGAGAGAGAGAGAGAGAGAGTTTGTATACAGATATACAGATAGCAGCCTCTGTCGGTATGTCGTGTTATTCCTCAATTTATTTATTAATTGACTTATTTATTTATCTACTTTTTAAGGGTATCAAATTTAGAAATTAAGGAGCAGGCACCGGTGTGAGATAAAGAACTGAACTAGTGTGTATGAAAGGTGCCAGACAAAACAAGAAAGAAAAATACGAGGGGAAAAAAAAACGTCCCAAAAAATCAATCGGAGCCTCTGTGGTATAATGATAGCACGTCTGACCGGTAATCAGAATGTCTGAGGTTCGATCCCCAGCTTTTTTTGGGATGGTTTATTTTCTTGTATTTTCGTTCTTGCTTTGTCTGGCACCTTTCATATACAATAGTTCAGTTTTTTTTATCTTACACCGGTGCAAGCTCCTTAGTTTGACCCTCTGACCGGTAATCAGAATATCTGAGGTTCGATCCCCAGTCGATCTCGACTGATTTTTTTGGGATGGGTTTTTTTTTTTCTTGTATTTTTCTTTCTTGCTTTGTCCGGCACCTTTCATATACAATAGTTCAGTTTTTTTTATCTTACACCGGTGCAAGCTCCTTAGTTTGACCCTCTGACCGGTAATCAGAATGTCTGAGGTTCGATCCCCAGTTGATCTCGACTGATTTTTTTGGGATGGGTTTTTTTTTTTTTCTTGTATTTTTCTTTCTTGCTTTGTCCGGCACCTTTCATACAAACTTGTCCAGTTCTTTACTTTTTAAGACCTTACCCGGAATTTGAAAACTTTTGAATTTATTTTATTTCCACGTCCGCTCGCTCGGACACTTAACCCTGCTGTAGATATTAACTCACTCAACCCTAACACCGACCATATCCGTTGTTTACCCGGGTTACTTTTACCCATGCCTTTTTATTACATTTTTATGAGACAAATTATAGGCGTAGTATCAAAGCTAGTGTTTTTCATTTTTACATGTTAATAGTAGTTGAATTAAATTATCTATGTAGGCTCCATGCTCATTTTTAATACATGTTTTCCAATTTTGTAAAGTAGCAAAATTCTCTAGGATTGAGTGAGTTTAATTCATCGCTCAAGGTTTCACATGGGGATTGGTGCTCGGCTCGTTCAACGTTATTTAAAGAGAAGAAGGACGAGGGAAGGTGGACAGGATTTATGGAGGAGGGAGATGAATAGAGCTCTGGGAACCACGGAGATTCTCGGCATGAGTCTCTGCGTGATTCTCTGCGTGATACTCTGTGCGATTCCATTGGATTTCTCGTGATTGCCCGAGATTGTGTGTGATTGAATGCCAACCCGGTACGGCGCCCCCGTCCCCGGGCCTGGAGTGAATAGGGGGGTTGATAGGAGGCCGGAACACTCTTAATGGTCGTAATGGTTTGGGTGTTGCTGTTGATGTTGATGCTTGTGTAAGGGCTTTGATTAGAAGGGCGGGGGTTGAAAGGGGAGGGGGGGGGGTGATAATATCATAATAAGAGGTATAGATAAAGACTTAAAATATATGTTTATATTATATGATGTGACAATGAGAGAAAAAAGAGAGTTTTGTGTATGACTTACTTGACTTAGCGCCTTTCGCCCCCATAGTCATACGACTGGGACGCCTCGGTCGCCTCTGCTATCATCTGAGTGAGACCCCCCCCCCCCCCCCCCCCCACCTTTCACTGTCTTCTGCCATAGATCTTACTCATGTGTCTCTAATATTTATGGCTTTGGTGTATTTATTTATTTATTTTTTTTTTACTTATGACCTTTTGTATGTATGAAACATTTACTTTTAACTGGGCTCGAATCGCTTTCAAAAAGTTCGAAACCAAAAGCGACATTGAACGATTAAGGGAAAGATAAAAGAAAAAAAAACGCGTCATGTTTGTCACTTTTCAATCATTTCTTTTTGATGAAGTAATTGTTGTTATTAGTCGTATGCTCAGTTCACACCTGTCCGTAGTGAGAAAATGTGAGGAAGAAGTCTTTCACAAGACACAAACTTTGCCTCCCCCCCCCCTCCCCCCCCCCCCCCCCCCCCCACATAGCAAGCTAAATTTTGTACTAGACAATATAATTGCCATACCATATTTTTGTTCACATTTTTATTATATATATATATATATATATATAATATATAGTGACAAAAGAGAAGAGAGAGAGAGAGAGAGAGAGAGAGGAAGAGAGAGAGAGAGAGAGGGAGAGAGAGAGAGAGAGAGAGAGAGAGAGAGAGAGAGAGAGAGAGAGAGATTTAACGATAAATAATGTGTTTATATAACAGAATATAACTTTTCAAAAAATAAAGAGAAATGAACAAAACAAAACAAAAAATACTTGTCGAAGCATTCACCACCTTTTATGTATTAGCACAATAAAGTAATTTGGAACATGTGTTCAAAACAACGCTCACAAAATCGTCAGTCTCGAGGTTAGAGATTAATACGCTAACCTGAAACATGTAACACGCACTACTTTCACGCTCAATTTGCCTCCAATGGGAAAAAGAAGAGACAGGCCCCCTGAACACCCCCCCCCCCCCCCATCCCCTCCCTTTTCAATTTCTTTATATATTTTCTTTTCTTAACATTACTTGTTTCTGTTTATGTTTTTCTCTCTGTATGTGTTTTGCTTTTGTTTTGTTTTGTTTTGCTTTTCAACCTGCCTCATCAATACACCGTATCACAATTCTATGCTTACACACTCAACACCGTGATACAAGACATTCAACTAGTCAATAGCAACAGCATGGACAGAAAAAAAAACAAAAAACAAAAAACAAAAAACAATAAAAAGAACATGGAGAAGTAATCACATCTTTGTACCGGAAGTTTGGGGATGAGTGCCTTTCCCAATGATGCTATGCAGTTGCCCTTGACAACGAGAAATAAATTACAACCGGTTGGGGTGTATTGACAGTTCCCCTGGAAACCCGCGGCCGTCATTAGTTTCCAATGCCGTTCTGCTAGAAAATGTCAAAACCATCAAACTTTCTACCAGGCGACCGTCAGGGTTATTTATTTGTTCAAAAACATGGATACGTTTTCCCTGAAATCCCTTCCGATGCCCCCATACCCCCTTTTGGTTGTTAACCCCTTACGGGCGGGATTCTGCTGTTGTGGGGACACACAGACCGTAGCCATCGTTAACATAATAACTTTACGATGGCTACCGACAGACTGAGGAAGATCAGAATTTTAAAAATGATCTCAACTACACCTGCTAATTGTGCGGTTATATGGTCTAGTGGTATGACACTCGCTTTCGGATCGGAAGGTCCTGGGTTCGAGCCTCGCGCTCGGCGCATAGTTGAGTCCTTGGAAAAGCCTCTTTACTCACATTCTCTCACCGTACTCAGGTGTAAAATGAGTACCTGGCCGATAACAGCGTTGTCTTTGTCCGAAAAATTGAAATATCGCCTAACAGGCGTCATCTCCCGTCCTACATGTTAAATGTTGCTGTTGACCAGGGACCCCTTGTAAAGCGCTTTGAGCACATTTAGTGGATATTGCGCTATATAAAGATCATTTATTTATTTTTTAAAAAGGACCCTTTATATTTCTCTGTAAATATCGCGAGTT
>NC_088364.1:69432415-69434915 GCF_034508935.2 Berghia stephanieae
GTGAAGTCCTTGGCCAAGCGCATTCTATCTATAGAACGGCCCCGTAGGATTGAGTAAGAGGGTGGCGATCAGTCCTGTATATTATGAAGTCCTGGGACTAGACCATAGCAATCTAGAAGAGAGCATTGGACTAGACAGATCGCTTAAAATATTTTAAATTTAAAATCAATAGTATGTGCGGCTATGTGGTCTTGTGTATATGACACTCGCTTTCTGATCGGAAGGTCCTGGGTTCGAGCCTCGCTCGGCGCATAGTTGAGTCCTTGGAGAAGGCTCTTTATTCACATTCTCTCACCGTACTCAGGTGTAAAATGAGAACCTGGCCGTTAACAGCGTTATCTCTGTCCGAAAAAATTATAACATCGCCTAACAGGCGTCATGTCCCGTCCTAAATGTTAAATGTTGCTGTTGGCCAGGGACCCCTTGTAAAGCGCTTTGAGCACATTTAGTGGATATTGCGCTATATAAAAGCTCAATTAAAAAAATAATTTAGTAAGCGCTTACCACACGAATGTAGTCTAATAATAATTAACATGATCACACAAAAATAAAGCCATAAACAAAATAATGAATATTTTTCCATGTATTGTCGTATATAGTTGGGTTTAAGTTTTATATCGTTTGCCTTTGTCCCAATCGGCTGTGTTTTGTTTGTGCGCACAGTAGCGTAACCACGCTCAAATTGGATGTAGGACCACCGTTATATCACCATCGCTTTGTAGCGATAGCTTATAATTTATTGGCTCTTTCTATGACTTGATAAGGCTAAGATTACTATCGCATTATGGTCACACTTTAATGATGCTTTTTAAAAAAAAAAAATATTATTAAAAAGTCATAAAATGGTATAGTCTGCTACTTATCCCTGAATTAACCATTTTTGACACATTTGTCTGTTACAACAGCTGAATTTGACATGTTGTGTAATGTGTGCCAGAATACAGATGTATTACACACTTGTTTATAAGAGAATATGACACATTGTATTAGTATCATCCTCCCACACTTCCACACGTCAATTGTCATGAATAGTTGTTGTTGTTTTGGTTTTTTGTTTGTTTGTTTTTTGTTGTTTGTTTTATTCTTTTTTTTTTTGTTGTTGTTGTTTTTTTTTCATCTCATTTACGATGGAGAATAAAATAAATAAATAAATAAATAAATAAATAAATAATGTGCACGAGGCATGCCTGCTCTCCACCTGAATGGGTAGTTTCGCGATTCACTAAAATACACATACCAAGGTTTGGTGATGATAATCCGTACGGATAGATTCGTCTTCAAATTCAAATACAACACACTTTCAACAAATACAACACACTTTCAACAAATTTCACACACTTTCAACAAATACAACACACTTTCAACAAATACAACACACTTTCAACAAATACAACACACTTTCAACAAATACAACACACTTTCAACAAATACAACACACTTACTTCTCTGTTGTTAAAAAAATCAAATGTATTCGTTTGATTTTTATTTGTTTTTGTTTGTTTTTTTTTCCGAATTTGAGCCGAATAGAACTATTAAACAATGGGACGCTCTTTATGAATTTACATAATATTGCATCTTTTAATTTATTATATGTATATTTTTTTAAAATACATATTTTATTGATAACTTGCGTTATTCAATACCTTTCGCCAGCAAGGTTATTCAACTTGACAACTTTCAAGTTGATTTTTTGTTTATCGTCGTGGTAAATTAAAAATAGAACAATGGCAATATTTTTTTTGTTCTATAAATTTAGAACTAATAGAATTGCCATGTAATTTTAATTAATATCTTGTTTTCTTTCTTCTTCCTCTGACAGGATTGTACGTAACAAAGCCAACGACCGTGCCAGATCTATCTCCCCACATAACAACGACGGGGACGGAAGCAACCTGACGAGTCACAGCTCGTCACCCCCTGGATCGGACGTTATGGGAACTCCGCAGAGAGCACCCCCTGGCAGTGCCGCGCCTGGAGGCGGTGGTGGTGGTGGTGGGGCTAATGCCACCCCAGTCTCAGGATTCAACATTAACAATATCATGAACCCTGCCGGTACGAACAATAACAACAACAACAACAATAACAATAACAACAACAATAATAATAACAACAATAGCAACAAGAGGAAAGTGGATAATGATACAGGTGAGTACTCTGTGAATCAAAATGTGACCCTTCGCCTCAAAACGGTATTAAGTCGGGTTGGTTAAGATGTTGAAAATTGAATTTATAGCCAGATATATCAGACTTATGTTGCGTTTGTATGTTTTATTGAGGAGAATGGATACTATATTCTAGGGTGCTAATGCCAACAATTTATATTTTTGACCAGTTTAACATTTAATTCGGCTTTTAAGCATCCGGTTCGTTCCGACATAATACCGTTTTGAGACGATGGGTCACAAATGAGAATGTAAATAGTTTCTGAATCTGAATGTTACTCAAAGTCGACTCAATTCTGAGTATTTATTTTCGAGGGCGGAGAGAGTTGTTGATTGTG
>NC_088364.1:69439915-69457415 GCF_034508935.2 Berghia stephanieae
TGGGTTGGGGTGGGGGGGGTGGGTTGGGGTGGGGGGGGGGAGTGGGGTTACGATAATGAAATAAATGGCCGTCAAATTGCTGGAATGTATTGGCAGATTGGTATCTCAGTGCAACAAGCCTGTTTTATTTTCCTCTCTCTCTCTCTCTCTCTCTCTCTCTCTCTCTCTCTCTCTCTCTCTCTCTCTCTGTGTGTGTGTGTTTGTGTGTGTATGTGTGTGTGTGTGTGTGTGTCTTTGGATGGTTTATTGTTTATAGTCGACGTATGCTGTTTAGCAATGTCATGTACACATCTTGTCCGATTTTAATCTTACACAAGAGCCAGCTTACTTACTCATTTTCAATGACAAATTTCCTATGAACGATTTATGTGTGTGTATGTGTGTATTGTGTGTGTGTGTGTGTGTGTGTGTGTGTGTAATATAGAAGGAATGAAGATGACATCACTTTTCTCTTTGATACTGTTTTTAACCCGTCCAAGAGATTAGTTCTCAACAAATTTTCTCAAAAAGACTAGACTAGATAGTACGTGTTTTAACGTTTAAAATCCGAGACTGACAGGAAACTTCTAGAGTGGCAAAAAGATTTTACTATAAGACAATGCGTATCTCGATCAGGTCGTGTCAAGACGGTAAACAGTAAACACCCTCTCGCTCATATATTATTTAATTGTAATGTAACATAAATTTGGCACGGTTTTGTTGTTGTTGTTTTTGTTTTTTTTGTCTTTTTTTTTTTGTTTGTTTTTTTTTTTTGTATTCTTTTTTTTTTTTTGGGGGGGGGGGGAGGTTGTTTGTTCTGTTTTGTTTTTTTTTTTGCTTTTTTTTTGTTGTTTTTTTGTTTTTTTTTTTTTTTTTTTTTTTTTTTTGGTTTGTTTGTTTGTTTGTTTGTTTGGGGGTTTTTTTATTTTTTTTTGGCGCGTCTAACTTCAGTTGGATAATTACGTCTCATAGAAAAAAAAACCAGACCTTAAACTTTGAAAATTCCGCTTACCAACAATACTAAGGTGTTGTGTTTACCGATTTGACATTTAAGACGCATGGAACTCTTAAGTTTCTTGTTTCGATATCATTTTTATTATTATTATAGTCTATGGTGCAAGCAATGTCATCCATATCTTTGTGTTCTGGTTACGCTTGTTTTAGTGGTTAATATTTTACGGAAAAGCATATTAATATATATCCAATTTTATTCTCATTGCAAAGCATGAGAGACAGAGAGAGAGAGAGAGAGAGAGAGAGAGAGAGAGAGAGAGAGAGACAGACAGACAGACAGACAGACAGAGAGAGAGGGAGGGAGAGAGAGAGAGAGAGAGAGAGAGAGAGAGAGAGAGAGAGAGAGAGAGAGAGAGAGAGCAGGGAAGGGCTCAGAGCGTAGCCACCGTAAAGTCATAGCCTGACACTGACCAAAATGCCAGTCTTTGGCCACAAAAGAAAACAAACTCGTGAGTTGTATTCAATCATTCAACCAATGGGACCACTTGTTTCCATGAGCACCACAGACTAGGGAGCTGTATTCTCTATGATGAGTACTACTAACGACAACTCACTGGCCGGTGCAAAAACCAAATAATGACGTCAAAATGCCAGTCTTTTTGGATTTCGATGTCAGGCTATAACTTAACGATGGCTACGCCCAGAGATTGACAATGTGATAAAAGTATCAAGAGAGCAGGAGCATTAGGCTCGTCTCCCACCCCTCAGTGGAGACATCAACTGGTTGTAATGGACAATTTTCTTAAGTCCACCCAATCCAGGTAGAAAGGGGACTACGTCATAAAGCCATATCGTCTGAATGAAGAAGGAGTTGAATCGAAACAATTAATCAAACTTTTTACCATTTCTATGACAACTCTTGTTATTTCACCCTTTCTCTCTCTGTGTCTCTATCTCTCCGTCTCTCTCTTTCTCTTTCTCTCTGTCTCTCTCTCTCGTTCTCTCTCTCTCTCTCTCTCTCTCTCTCTCTCTCTCACCATCTTTTAATATACCAATCAATAATACAATAATGATAATGAGGATAATGATGATGATGGTGATGATGATGAAGATGAAGATAGTAATAAGAATAATAATAATAATAATAATAATAATAATATATAATAATAATAATAATAATAATAATAATAATAATAATAACAATGATAATAATAACAATAATAATAATAATAATAATAATAATAATAATAATAATAATAATAATAATAATAATAATAATAATAATAATATAATAATAATAATAATACAACAATCAATACGTGAAATAATAATAAATGAATTAATTACCCCATCATCATCTCCACTCACAATGACAACGGCCGACGACCCACCCACCACCACCCCAATCAACCACCTAACGCCAACCCAATAATTTACCTAAACGTTATTCCATGTCAAACGCTGCCCCTGCCACCAGCCAGAGAAAGGCGCACATTGCAAAAAAATAAAATAAATAAAGGTGGGGGGGGGGGGCGTAGATTGGGATGAAGGGGGCGTGTTCCTTGTAACTCTTAGGTTTAGTGGGACTATACACGATACTACACGCCTTGTTTCTACTCTCCCTCGACAATGCTCTCTGCTTGCTCTTTACAATGATTGCAAGTGCTCTTTACAATATGCCAGCGTTCCCTCCCTTAACTTTAACATCGTGCCCCCCCCCCCCCCCCAACCCTAGACAAAGTGAGCATCGTTCAGGTATGTGTATTGTTTGGTGTCTGTGAGAGAGTGCCATTATGTTTTGGGTTTTGTTGGGAGTTTTTGTTGGTTTTTTTTTTTTTTTGGTTCTTTTTTTTCTTTTTTCTTTTCTTTCTTTCTCGATCGTTGCTGCTCCACCCAATTTTGGACCGCCCGCTAAGGACGACCGGTCGATGCACAGCTGTTCCTCGTAATCGGGAACTGGCTTGGTTTATAATATTATTATTATTATGTTTGCAATTTGCAAAAGAATCTCAATTTCCCGGATCTTGTTGGCTAGTGGATAGAATGAATGAAGATGACGTCACTCAGGTCTTTGTCTTCGTTTGTTTTGTTTTTTGGACCGCCAGATGAGTGATTAGATCTCACCGACGTCAACTTATAGAAGGAACGAAATTGAAGTAATCGAGCTCTTTGTTGTCGTTGTTGATGTTGTTAGACAGCCATTCTAAGAAGTAATCCTCATTAAATTCTATCAATCAGACCATAAACTATAACTACTATAGTTATGCATGTCTGTACGTTATATCCGGCTAGCGGGTTATGAGTATTTTGGCTAAACGCATAGCATCACTTTGGAGGTTCCATTTTTGAGATAATTTACGTGTCTAGTATATGGTGTAGCCTTGATCGTCTGTACATTTTATTATTTTTATTTAATCTCAACTTTAAAGTACTCCTTGAGAGATTATATATATATATATATATATATATATATATATATATATATATATAAGAGAGAGAGAGAGAGAGAGAGAGAGAGAGAGAGAGAGGGAGAGGAAGAGAGGGGGTGCAACCATGCGGTCTTGTGGTATGACACTCGCTTTTGGATCGGCAGGTCCAGGTAGCGGCACATAGTTGAGTCCTTGGAAAAGCGCTTTGAGCACGTTTAGTTTAGATTGCGCTCAAATGTGTAGATTGGTAGAAGCCTAAGCAAGATGCTTAGTCCCATCAACTTCAAAATAGCATCCCGAATGAGCGAGTTCTCGAATATCCGGCCATGGTCATGAGAAATCCCAGAGAATTCTCCTGCTATTAACTTTAACCATCCGCTTCTGGCGTCGGTGGCAGTATGGGAAATGGCTGAAAAGGAAGGGGAGGTAATTTATCAACACACTAGCGGTCGTCTGACACGTGCTTATGTCCCCTGCTGTGACGTACCTGGTAAAGGAGGTCGCTGACTGTTGTTCAATTTTTCACGATGGAAGCAGTGACTTCAGCTCGAATTATATTTCTCTATTACTGCTCTCTTTACAAGAACTATTTCCACACTGTTGTTAGCAAAAGGGGCAAATTATCCCTCCGGCCTTCGAGAGACAGAAGAGGGTCATCGCGGTGGAGTTGTTGGAAAGAGGTAGTTTTGACATGCGCAATGCACATTTCAAATTGGTGACGATCGGCATGAGACTTGTTCTGTGTCTTTTGTCTCCAAGGGAGGTTATTAGAAAATTATATTGACGATTCTGATATTCGGCCCAGTACATGACTGACTAATTGTCGATGCGGTCGTCGCAGATTTTATAACTTTTCCTTGTTTTAGTATAGTTATACTTTTTTTTGTGTGGGGGGGGGGGGGGATACATGCATGTGTAGAATAGAGGGCGTGCCGTTGATCTGTTATCCTGATGGGAATGTTTGCTTTGATGTATGCATTGACTTAAAACATCGTTTGTTTTGTTTTATCCACAGACATTGTACCAAATTGTGCGTGCACTGTACGCTTACATATTTAAATTTAGTGCAAAACTGTCCCGATACTCCTAACGTTTTGTTGTTGTTGTTGTTTTTGTTGTTTTTGAAGTCGTCTTTGTCAAGTCATCGTTGGTATTGTTGGTGTTGTTGTTGTTGTTGTTGTTGTTGTTGTTGTTATTGTTGATGATGTTGTTGTTGTTGTTGTTTTTGAAGTCGTCTTTGTCAAGTCATCGTTGGTATTGTTGGTGTTGTTGTTGTTGTTGTTGTTGTTGTTGTTGTTATTGTTGATGATGTTGTTGTTTTTGTTGTTTTTGAAGTCGTCTTTGTCAAAGTCATCGTTGGTATTGTTGATGTTGTTGTTATTGTTGCTGATGTATCGATCCTGACTCTTTACGGCCATATTGCAGTGGGCATTTATCTCTCGCTGTTGACGACAAGGCAGGGGTTAAATGTTGACAATTTAATAGATGGATTCGATGTAAAATTGTGGTTATTGTTGTTTTTGGTCATAATTGTTCCATGTTAATGAGTTCTAACGAACTTATTGCGAGGGGGGAAAAAAATAAAACAAACAAATATAAATGAATTCTATCATTTTATAGCTAAATACATACAACGGTTAGTGGAATTGGTAGATAAACAGATAGAAAGACAGAATGTGATATAGTCTGAGAGAGAGAGGGAGAGAGAGAGAGAGAGAGAGAGAGAGAGGATGAGGAGAAAAAGGTGTATAGTAGAGCAAGAGAAAGAAGAATCAAGTGATAAGCATTCTTCAAAAGAATTGATTGACTTTTAAAGAGAAGGGGTCAATATATATATATATATAATATATATATATATATATATATATATATATATATATATATATATATATATATATAACAGGCGTATAACAAAGAATAACTTCGTCAAAAGAGATCTAGAGATTTGAAGTATTGTATAATTACTTAGAAACATCAACCCTAGTCACCACACAGACATGCTCCTGATTTTGTCACTGAAGCCAAACCCTTGAATCGCAGGAGCTGGCACACCACCATATCAAAGAATCCTGAGTCAAAGGGAGGGAAATCACCCTCGCCCAGGGTGTTTGGTCTCACAGCTGCTTTGTGTCCTGGCCCATAAACAGAAATGGACACCCCCCAAGGCGGGTCCAATTTACACCAACACTCACGCATTACCGCAAAATACTTTTTGATGATTTTCATTCATTTTGGCCAGAAAATTTTACCTTGGTTATTTTTTCTTTTCGAAGGAGTTATAATACATTCATTAAAAAAAATAAAAATTGTTGGATGATATTTGAAGTAAAAGTTTTCTGACGATTTTTTTTTTCAAAAAAGTCTATTCTCCAAGTAGGTACATATCTACAACCATATCGTCCTTAGTTGTTGTTGAATATTAAAGGGAGGAAATAAATTGACATATTTTCCTCGGGGATATTGAAGGATTTTTGTTAAAAGCACGGATTTAAAGTTTGACATTGTCACGTTTTCAGTATGGATTTAAAGTTTGACATTGTCACGTTTTAAGTATGGATTTAAAGTTTGACATTGTCACGTTTTAAGTATGGATTTAAAGTTTGACATTGTCACGTAATAGATTTATTTCATCAAGACGAGAATGGAACGCAATCCAAACTCCTATGCGACTTAATTTGATACGGTGTCTCTTGTCTTGTAACAAAATCCAAGCAATGTTGAGGGTGATTAGTGACCGGATGGGTGTCAAGTATCGTAATATTCTCTTTTCTGATTCTGGCGTGTGTATTGAGTTAAGGTGCTTTATTAATATTTTCTTTAATCGACTCAGATGTGAATGAATATCCAAGAAGGTTACGGTTATTGTTCTGAGATTGCTACGCCATGCACGCATAACAGGCGGGAGTCTTAAAGCCGCATGTCTGTGGCTATAAGGATACCTTATCTTACCTTATCCTCTTGGTCCATTGGTGGAACATAAGGCGCCAACAAAAGTTCCTCCAGACATCTTTAGGCAGCCATCTCAGCTCATTCCACGTCATTTCAGCTTCTCTCATCTCCTCTTCGACTGTCCTCCTTTAATGATACCGATGATTAAAAATTATCAGAAAAATCAATATCGCCATGAAGTGGTTAAAAAAAAACAACAATATTTTTTTTTTAAAATATTCTCAAGACACGAATGTGACGTCACAGTAAGCCAATAATGGAGATTTATCGTGAGGGTGTCATCAAAATGTCTGGGGAATCTCATCCCAAGCACATCCCAGGAAATGGAAGACGTAAGGCGATATCCTCTGAAAGCCTAGGTGGTGATTGAAAATAGTGGATCGATATTGATATCCTATTTGATTTCACGGACTTTCTTTCGTACACGATATTATGTATTGGCCACTTTCATGATATAGATATATATATATATATATATATATATATATATATATATGTACTTAATTGATATGTATATATATATATATATATATATATATATATATATATATATATATATATATATATATAAATAGTGGTTTTGAAATGAACTACGATTCTAGCACATACGAAAGTTATCTAAAATCCTTTATTACCATATCGATAGTTTTTTAAAAGTGATATTATTATCATTATTATTATTATTATTATTATTATTATTATTATTATTATTATTATTATTATTATTATTATTATTATTATCATCATCATCATCACCATCATCATTTCTTCCTCCCTTATTATTCCTCACCTTTTTGTCGCCTTTTTCTCTCACCCCGTCCCACTGCGCCTCAAATTTCTTCTCGTTTCAAGCGCCCAGGATATTAATAGGATTAAGGTCCATCTCTTCACGTGGCGGAGTAACCTGTGAAATCGTCTTCCGGTTTATGCTGCGTTAGGTGTTAGTGTCGCTTTCGGTGTCACGCCTGAAAATGTAGTCCCTTCCCCCCCCCCCCCCCCCCCCCTTCTCTGCTGCGAGGATTTCAAGATTCTAGAGCTGTTAAGGGATTAGTGGAGGATTAGAGGTGTGGACGTGTTATTATTATTATTGGAGGTAGTATTCTTGTTCTAGTCGATGAGAGGAGAATGGGTTTTTGGGTGGAGAGAAAAGGAGGATGGATGGTATTATTGGACTGTAAATTATTAAAGTCAGCTTTGGACGGTCTGGGCGTGTGGCTATTGTTGTAGTACATATTATTTTTATTATTATTATTATTATTATTATTATTATTATTATTATTATTTATTATTATTATTATTATTATTATTATTAATAGTAGTAGTAGTAGTAGTAGTAGTAGTAGTAGTAGTAGTAGTATTTAGTAGTAGTAGTAGTAGTAGTAGTATTATTATTATTAGTAGTAGTAGTAGTAGTAGTAGTATAGTAGTAGTAGTAGTAGTAGTAGTAGTAGTAGTAGTAGTAGTAGTAGTAGTAGTAGTAGTAGTAGTAGTAGTATTTTCGTCATGGTCTTCGTTGGCATCATCATCATCATCATCATCATCATCATCATCATCATCATCATTATTATCATCATCATTGTTGATGTTATTGATATTTTGGTTGGGATTATTATTTTTTTCTTTATTTCCTTATATATCGATTAAAATTACCCTCATCTTGGCAAAAATCTCTCAAACCCGGGACTTCGCGAAATGACCCTCATCTTACTTAGCAAGTCCCAGATTATAGAGTTTCTGACTGTCATTAAATAATATGATGGCCATTTTAATCGCTCGATATTTGAAGGACAAGTTTTCTGGTCAAAATTTGTAAAATGTAAATATTTTTTTTCTGTCGGAGGCCGAGGAGGCCAGAATTGGCCCATTATAAACATAGGGAAGATTTGGATGAAAGGGGAGATGATCCTAACCCGACATGACACTTCTTGACTCTCGAAAGAAAAGCACAGACAGGTCTTCTTTCATAGCTCTACAGCTCTCTCTCGAGTGATGACGGTTTAGGCTGTGTTGTCGTCCGTACTACTCTGGAAAAATACCCAAAAAAAAAAAAAACATGTATTTAAAATTTTGGCCAGAAAACTTGCCCTTCGAATTATATCGATCGATTAAAATGACCCTCTTCTTCTTGTAAAAAAACAAAACAAAACAAAACAAAACAAAACAAAACAAAAAAAAAAAAAACAAATAGAAAAACCCCACTCAAAACCCGGGATTTTCGAGTTTTTCTCAAGACGAGGGTCATTTTTTAATCACTTGATATCTGAAGAACTTGTTTTCTGGCCAAAATAATTAAATATATATGTGTTTTGGTTTGTTTTGGGTTTTTTGGGGTTTTTTTTTAAAGAGTGCGAGAGTGTGGTGTCTTGGGTGGTGGTGGTGGTATTGATAGTGTCAGTGGCGGTGGTGGTGTATTTGTAAATGACTATTATTGACGATGGAAGCTACAACAACAACATGCCCTATTCAGGAAGTCTTTTTATGGCCATCACGGGCCGTCCTTGCTTTGAGTTTCTGTCACGACTAATTTTGATCTTTGTCCGGTCGGGAGTGCGCGTGCGCTGAGGACAATACGAGCGACAACTTGACGACGTCGACAAGGAGGAAGGGTGAGGACTTTTGTGTCGACGACACCCGACCGACCACACGACACCCCGCGACACTCCACACGACACCACATGACACCAACACGATAGGGTTCGAGGACACTGGACAAATTATAATGATGATGATGTTCCAGGCACTCAACAACAAAAACAATGCCACAAGTAGCGCACGCGCATATTGCATTGCGCACTTTCACGCAGAGGAGATTACTATCTCCCCCCCCCCCCCCGCCCCATCTCTCTCTCTCTCTCTCTCTCTCTCTCTCTCTCTCTCTCTCTCTCTCTCTCACTCACGCACAAACACACGTTTACACACACACACACACACATACACACACACAAACACAATATCGACAAACTGGCATTTAATTATTTTTAAAAAATATTAATAAATTTAAAAAAATACTCGGCATGGTATGGTTCGAGCTTTTATTTCGAGTAAGTGCGACAAATTACAAATATGACACTAGATTGTTTCAGCTTCGTCATTTGGATTTATGTTTATAGGAAACCAACCATGAATACCGACAACAGCAAAACCCTGAAAATTGGATAATAATATTGTGTGAATTTTCGAGAATTCTAACAATGTGTCTTTTTTTTCCCTATCTGTTTCAGTGACAAACGGCATTCGAGATGCCCATGACATGGAGGTCCCACGTGATAGAGAAGCCACGGTGAGTAGTAGGCTTGAAACGACTTTCTTGTTGTTGTTGTAGTTGTTGATGTTGTTGTTGCTGTTGTTATTGTTGTTGTGGTTGTTGTTGTTGTTGTTCTTCTTCTTCTTCTTCTTCTTCTTCTTCTTCTTCTTCTTCTTCTTCTTCTTCTTCTTCTTCTTCTTCTTCTTCTTCTTCGTACGGCTGTGTGGTCTTCTTGCGGTATGGCACTCGCTTTCGGATCTGAAGGTCCTGGGTTCGAGCCTCGCCCGGCGCATAGTTGAGTCCTTGAAAAAGGCTCTTTATCCACATTATCTCACTGTACTCAGGTGTAAAAATGAGTGACCCTTTGTAAAGGACTTTTAACACGTTTAGGGATATCGCGCTAAATAAAAGCTCAAGTTTCAGTTTATTCAACTTCTTCTTCTTCTTCTTCTTCTTCTTCTTCTTCTTCTTCTTCTTCTTCTTCTTCTTCTTCTTCTTCTTCTTCTTCTTCTTCTTCTTCTTCTTCTTCTTCTTCTTCTTCTTCTTCTTCTTCTACTTCTTCTTCTTCTTCTATATTCATACAACTATTTTTGTTTATCTCCTTTAAAAAAACCAGTTGCGGTGGTTGAGAGGCGGATCCCAATCCAAGATGATGAAAACTGAAGATTCCAACGCTCACCTCGACACACCTCCCGACGAACCCACCTCCTACGTCAGCATCCCTAGCGGGTACCCTCACCATCCCTCCTTACCCATCCCTATCTCCTTCGTTGGGAACAGCCCCTTACCTCCAACCGCCACCCCAAACGACCCTTCTATCAAGTCAGAGTATCACATGTCCCCGACGCGGACCAATGGGGAGCTCCATTCGAACGGAAGTGGCGCTGCTTATCCAATGAGTGAGTAGAAAATTATTTGACCTAGTTTAGATAAAATCTATTTTTGGATTATTATAATTTCCTACTGATCAGTAACAATATTTCTTCCCCATAAATTATCGGGAGTTTTTTGTTTTAAGTTAAAACTCACCTGCATTTTTTTCAAAATCTCCAGAATTTTGGTTGTCCCCCTTTTTTATATTTTTGCATGGTCCGCTCCAGTGTGCATTGTGGATCTAAAAGAAACCTATTGTTTTGTGTTTTGTTTTACATTATTTATAGATGTTTTTCCCCCAAAAAATTAGACGTTTCGTCATTATTGGGCATTTGAGTTATAAATACCATGTACACGTACTCGGTTTATTTGCTATTTTACGATACATAATGAAATCATTATCATATTTCATTTTGGCGAAAGCCTATAACTATCTATTCATATAATATATTTATTTACTTATTTATTCATATTGGGGGCAGATCTTCCATAATTCAGGATTTCTGAGGCATTATCCTCAGTTATAATTTGACCTTTCCAGTTCTTTAATATAGAGAATTCTTCTCCTCATTTTTGAAAGTTTTTTCTCTAACTTAATGGTAAAGTCCAGATCATATATATACCGAGATGAGAAAACAACAAATTTGTGTGTGCACTATTAAAAATCATAAATCCTTCCCCCCCCCCCCCCGCCCCCCAAAAAAAAAAATAAAAAATTGTCGAGATAAATGAAACAACCTGAATCGCATTGAGCATGGCAACTCTGTGGAGATTTACCATATACATTTTCACCTTTATTTTAAACCTCGAGAAATAGATTACAAGCGATAATATAGATAGCATGCGCTTGGCTAAGGAGTTCACAAAGATTGCCATCCGGAAGTATAACGGACTAACACACAAAACTATGTGTAACCATTAACTTTTATAGTCCGGTCAATACAGTTTGGTGAGAGTTACTCATAAACGCGGATGGCAAAAATACAATAACAATAGCTTGAGTGACGTCATCTTCGTTCTATCTATATAATACATTTCTTGAGCCGCAATTTCAGATCACCACATTTTATAAGTAACTCGCACCAACATCAACAACATTGTCCATTTGTTTACGTAACAAATGTGTTATTCTTGCCTGTCTCCTGTCTACCAGATGGAACTATAAATCAGTATTATAACTCTTCATACAAAAAAAAAAAAAAATATGTTGTTTACTTTAAGGTCAATATTATGGCAATAAAGACAGACTTTTTAAAAAATCTGGCAAAATAAGGTGCCAATCGCTCTTTTTAAACAAAATTTGGGAAATGCTGTGGTCACATGGTTTTACTTAAAATAGCTCGTCCAATAAAAAGGTCTGAAATAATATTTTGAATAAGTATAAGACAAAAAGTTACGCGAAATATTTTTGGCCATAAATAAATGATGTATAATAGTACAATACAAGATTGAATGAATATTTGTAGATTACTACCAATATTGCCTTTGTCACTCTCGGGGAATGAACCCATCCGACGTCTAATGTGCCAGTCGTCACTCATGGGGAATCCGGCAGAAGAAGAACGTCTTCCGGTGGACTATTTTCTTATCGCGTGACGTCGACGCGTTTGTTTGTCGTCGTCAGGTCGACTTGTCTGTCTAGCGGATTAATCAATCAGGACTAATTTGGATTACGCTTGTGACGCCCTCCAACGGGAATTATTGATGGAGTCGAGCGCATGCGTCGTTTGTCGGAGTTTGCGCCGTCTGTCTTTTCCTGTTCATTTCCGGTCACAGTTTCGTTCCGGCTAGAAATGGCTATTTGACACTAGGGGGGCGACTAAGAATAACTCAAGACACTTCCCAAAGGATCAATTGATATCGAGGCTTTCAAAATTACTTTGTCAGTGTTTTTGGTCGATGTTTCAATGTTTTGATTCGTAAGATTAAGATTTAGAAGACAATATAATATGTCCCAACGCGTCAATCTACTATTGTTAGGAATGGATTCAATGCAATCCTTTAAGTCGCAGCTTGCCTTATGGAAGTCAATCGCCAGTCTTTGGATATTGGCAGTGATGGCGTGTCCATGATGTTCTTTCTGCTTCTTGTTTTCATTTTGTTCTTTTTTTTTTTTTAATTATTCAATCATGAAAAATGATCATAACTTTCAGTTGTTATTTTTTTTAAAGTTAATGAACCAAAACTCATTCTCCCCAATGAGAGTATTTATTTTATCTCTATTTTCATAACCTTAGTTTCATATTGAATTCTAACTATCTGAAATCAACGGTTCAAAACCACATAGATATGACACTGGAATGACAATGTTTCCAAATTTCCTATTAATAATTCATCCCTCTATCCTTTCTTTTGGGATGATTTTTTAGCCGTAACCTTCAACAATAGATATACCATTAAAAAAAATGCACATTGAGCATCATTTTATCATTTCGAATGCTGCCCTTTTTTTTTGCGACTCGGTCTTGACTGAAACAGGAGTCACATCGGCGTTACTGCTCTCAGCGAAAATGGCAATGTCTGCAATCAAAACAACCGGTCAAATAACGAAAGTAAGAATGGACAGATAGTGAGGAAGATGTTCAGCTGTCGCAGTTAGAGTTAAAATTTGATATTCATATTTTGATGTAAAGGAACTTTAGAGTCCGGTTGACGAATAAAGGACAAGATAATAATAATAAATTATAATGATAATATCCAACAACCTTTTAAACCCGAGGTATGAAAATACCCCGACATAATCTTCTTCCTCATTGATGTCGAAAAAAAAAAAAGAAAAGAAAAGATAAATAGAATAAAACCCTTTGGTCTAAAGATCAAGCCAAAGTTAGTATTTTTGGTATTTAGATACTTTCAAAAGCTTTCAAGCCCCGTCCTTTTTGGCCGCGATGGTTTTATCTACTATCTCCACCATCTTAGAAAGGGGGGATGGGAAACAACTCCCCTCAATTATCCATCAAGGTTTGTTTCCCTTGAGGCCTTTTAAAAAATATAGATTAAGAATTCGAGATTTTTCGAAAACCAAACGACATACTGAATATTCTTTCCTTTGATGTTTTTTGTGAATCTTAATGTGGCGAATATTTTAGATAATCTTTATGAAAGTGGAAGTAACCTTCACCCACCCCCCCCCTCCAACACACACCCCCTCCACCCCTTTCAAGATAACATACACACACACATACACACGTTTTAAAAGCAAGAAAGGCCTTGACTGTGATGTGCACTTAGTGTCTAGCAGGTATTTTCTGTAATCGTCACATCTTCCAAAAAAAAAAAATAATAATAATATTAATAATAAAATTGTTATTATTAAATGAAAGTAGCCAGCGTCGAATTCTACATACAGGTAAATTGTTCTGCTAAGGTCATTGACATTTTTTTTTTGTATATGAAAGGTGGACACGGCGGGGATGACGTTGTCAAATTTTGATCATTCAAACTAGCGAGTTACTTACAATTACTTACAACCATAGATTTAAACCGCGAGATGTGAATGTCGCTTTTTTTTCTACTGAAAGCATTGTTAATAATGATGATGATGATGATGATGATGATGATGATAATAATAATATATAACACTTGTAAAGTGCATAACCATGACCTGGTCATGCTCTTTGCGCTTCACATTTACAAGAATGACAATCTAAAATATCACTAACACACACACACACACTGAACACACACACACACACACACACACTGAACACACACACACGCACACAAACACACTTTCAATTATTCCCCAAAAGAAGAAGAAAAAAAAACCCATCTACATCAAAGAAATGTGAAACATTGACATTGACAGAGACTTAAAATTTTAGATTTCCATTACAACAAGGAGCCCGTAATAGTATTCCCATTACAACAATGAACTTTTAACAATTTGGGTTATCAGACCTGAAAATAGGGACACATCGGAAAGACCGACTTCTGTCTTGAAGGATTTATGATTTTCATTTGTGCACACAATAAGCCATCGTTAATTTTTTAAAAAGGGTATGAATCCCATCACTAGCATACCTTATTTTTCCCATGTTTGTTGTGGTGGGGGGGGGGGGGGGGGGGGGGGGAGGAGGGGGGTTGGGGGTTTCGTTTGTTTGTTTGTTTTTTTTTTTTTGGGGGGGGGGTTTTTGGGTTTTTTTGGGGTTTTTTTGTTTGTTTTTTTTTTTTTTTTGTTTTTTTTCTTTCATCTTTTATACATCCTAGTGGTATATTTTACAAATTCCTCTGATCAACTTTACATTCGATATTAAATGGATTCGCTCCCCCTCCCGCCCCCAACCCGACCCACCCACCTCCTGTTTAAATTTGCAACAATTGTGTTTAAAAGCATTTGCTTTTGTTTCATTTCCTTTTCTTGTTTTTTTTTGGCATGTGGTTACTTCATTACTGGTTTTTATTTTCGCCATTGAAATACTAGGAGTGATACCTTTAATAGATGTATTGTTTATTATAATTATACTTCATAATTATCGGTATGTTCATAATTCTGCCTGCATTCCTCATGCATTCACATCAAAAGAACATACTTGTTTTTTATTGGTGAAATTATAATAATATGTTCCACCGAGCAATGAAAATGAAAAACTTCACAGAATTCGAGATTCATGCAGTGATATCTTTGTTTGATTGTTCTTTAATTTCAGCATGTTTTGCATAATTGTGTATTGTATTCGTACGTATAATTGTATTTAATCCCAACTTTACGTCAACCCATTTCCCGCTAGCTATTCCCCCATTTTCAAAAGCATCCTGCTTTCATTTCATTCATCTTTCCCCCCACCTTAAACTTGCTACCACCAAAAATTAAGAAAAAAAAAATGAATAAATTGAAAAGAAAAACACAAAAGCAGACGAAAACAAAACCAACAACTTCGACCTTTGACACCAAACTCACTACGTCACTGATTAATCTCTGGAGCACCTCGCTGAGAGGAACCACCAAAGACCAGGCCACATTTTATCATTCTAGTAAATTCAACCCCGTTCTCCCATAATTTAGGATCCACAGAGCGGATGATGCCAACCGTACCTCGATTTTCCCCTGACTTTTCGTCATCTTTTTTTTTTTTTCCTCATGTCCCTCCTTTGTCTTTTTCGCCGCCAATCCCACTAGCCTTCTTTACCTCTTTCTGCTTTTTTTTCTCTCCTCGATTAACTCAACACATAGAGTAAGACATATCAAAATATCCTAACGAAAAAGGAAAAATGCAGAGGATTCGGATTCCATTTTCACTTTGAGTTAACATTTATACGAACCCAGGTTTCAGGCAATTCCTCACCCTCTCCCGACACCCCCTTCCCCTTCTCCAATGTTTTCTATCAAACATTCTGCTATTTTATCCAGAAATTTGAAAAACAAATATACTTAAACTGCTCACATATATCACCTTCTTGCTTACCCGTGCTATTTCGTGACAGTTGCCAACCAGAATCCTTAATTCTCTTGACAAATTCAAAGATCGGGCAATCCTTGGACTTTTTTTTTCTCTTGAATGTCAACAAGATCTAAAATCCTCTAATCTCCCAACCCTCCAAGTTAAAAACACCCCAAAGCTCCGAGTTCCACACCTCGGAAAACCCTTCAACTTTCTTTCTTTCCTTCATTTCAACAAGATCTGTAATTCTCAAATCTCTCAGCACTCCAAGCCAAAACACAGCCTAGAAATTCCGAGTTTAAACCTCGAAAACCCCTTGGACTTTCTTTCTTTCCTTCATTTCAAGAAGATCTAAAATTCTCCACTCTCCCAGCCCTTCAAGTCAAACACAGCCCCAAGCTCCGCCGTAGCAGTAACACCTCTACGCCCACAGCCTCACCTCACGCCGGAAGTAGAAACACCCCAACACCTCACCAGCCTCAGGCCCAGCTGATAGGGGCAACTGGGCATCCCCTCAGTGACATGAGCAGCCATAGTCCATCCCCATCCAACAAAGATGGTCGTCAGGATGCTGTGTTTACAGAGCTTACCCCGGTCGCACCTCCTAGCCAGCATGTATACGCCCCTTTGCCTTCTATCGGACAATTCTCATCCAAACCTGAAGGTGCCACAAGCTCTGCTGATTCTAATCATTCACGTTTGTGACCCACAAGTCAATCTGGTACTGTGTCGGAGCGAATAAATGAATAAACAACTGAATTTAAAGTCCAAAATTATCGGGGAAATGGTTTTTTAGATTTTCGGAATTCAAGTAACAAAATTAATTCTTGTAAATGAAGACATTGCCTTTTCCTCGAGTATCATTTAACGTCTATTTTAAGCATCCAGTTCACTCCGACATAACGCCGTTTTGACACGATGGGTCACATTTCTTTGAATATTCAATTTTTTGTCGTGGCATACTGTACTAACCAATAATTTACAACTGAAATCATAGTTGCACAACCTGTGCGCCCAATGCGAAGGATTGGAATAATGGCTGTGCATTAGAAATGATAAATTAAATACATGATAATCTGGATATGGATCAAAACAATCATTATAAAATAAAACTATACAGTAACAATGTTTTAATAGCATTAGTGATTCAATGTTATGCTTTCCTCTTTTATTCAATCCTGATTTCGAAAGAAATTTTGCAGAGGCTTTTCAATTAGGGCCATAATGCATAGAGAGAAAAAAAAAACCCTACAATTTCTAAACCGTTTGCTTAATTAATTGTCTAAATCGTTCTGATGAAATTTAGCACAAAACCGTCAAATTATGATAGCACAATTTGACTTAGATTGACTAACACCTAACACGGTTACTAATATCATTTAATGGTCCCCAACAATCGATTTATATATCGTTTTCTCTTTCGCAGTTCATTTTCTCTTCTTTTTTTATCAACCTTTATCATCAACTCCCTCTCTCTCTCTCTCTCTCTCTCTCTCTCTCTCTCTCTCTCTCTCTCTCTCTCTCTCTCTCTCTAATTTCTACCTCTTTGTTTCTATTATCAATTTCATCAATTTTATTACCTTTGTATTATGCTGTGTGCTTTTTTTTTGATAACTTAATAAATTTAATGCACCAAGTTTTCCGTACTACAATGCAATCAAATCATCAATTATATATCTTCACATTTGGTT
>NC_088364.1:69462415-69467415 GCF_034508935.2 Berghia stephanieae
GAGGGGGGAGGAGTGTTAAAGCAATATGTCGGGGTTTGTAAAATACACAAATTTCCGTGGCAGGGTTAAGTAAGCATATCGACTAATGATCCTACCGGCTTTTCAAATTACTCTAGCATTCAACCATGGCGTTGCCTCAAGTCAAAGAGTACACGATTAGCGACATGGCGTACCGATACACCTCTCGCACTTACAGAGTTAAATCTTTATTTTTTTTAAAAATACAATGGTTAACAGTTTAACCCTGAATAGGCTGGTTTCGAGCTTACTCTAATATGATATGATGACCGACAAGACGTACCGATACACTTCTAGCACTTACAGAGTTAATTATTTTTAAAAAATAATACAATGGTTAACAGTTTAACCCTGAATAGGCTGGTTTCGAGCTTACTCTAATATGATAAGGTTATCGACATGGCGTACCGATACACCTCTCGCACTTACAGAGTTAAATCTTTATTTTTTTAAAAATTCAATGGTTTACAATTTAACCCTGAATAGGCTGGTTTCGAGCTTACCGAAGATTACCGAAAGACGTACTGATACACCTCTAGCACTTACAGAGTTAATTCTTTATTTTTAAAAAAAAATGGATAACAGTTTAACCCTGAATAGGCTGGTTTCGAGCTTACCGAAAATTACCGAAAAGACGTACCGATACACCTCTTGCACTTACAGAGTTAATTCTTTTTTTTTTAAAACACAATGGATAACAGTTTAACCCTGAATAGGCTGGTTTCGAGCTTACCGAAGATTACCGAAAAGATGTTCCGACACACCTCTCGCACTTATAGAGTTAAATCTTTTTTTTTTTTTTTTAAACACAATGGTTAACAGTTTAACCCTCAATAGGCTGGTTTCGAGCTTACTCTAATATGATGTGATTACCGACAAGACGTACCGATACACCTCTCGCACTTACAGAGTTAATTCTTTTTCAACCCTCTCCTTACCACCTGCAACAAAATAGTCACATTTGTTACGACGCGCTGTACATTTTACTTATTCTTTATTTATTTTGTACATCACAAACTTTGAAGAATGATCTTTGTTTAATTAATAAGAACCTAAAGTTGTTTTGTAGAGAGCTTGTTTTAGTTTTAAAAATCAATTTTTGTAAAATACTGAATTTGATCGGTAAGGAGAGAGTTAAAAAACACAATGATTAACAGTTTAACCCTGAATAGGCTGATTTCGAGCTTACTCTAATATGATATGATTACCAACAAGACGTACCGATACACCCACCCCTCGCACTTACAGAGTTAATTTTTTTGTTAAAAAAACAAACACAATGATTAACAGTTTAACCATGAATAGGCTGGTTTCAATTTTACTATAACCTCACACTATTATCGACAAAGCGTACCAATAAACCTCTCGCACTTATAGAGTTAACTTTTTAAAAGGACACAATCATATTTTTTTAAATTAACCCGATACAGGCTGGTTTCAATTTTACCCTAACTCACACAATTACGGAGAAGGCACAACTATAAACCCCTCGCATTTGTAGAGTTAATTTTTATATAAAACACAATGTTCAGCAACTTAACTCCAAAAAGACAGATTTCAATTTTCTTCTATTTGACATGATTTGCGACTTATGAAGTTAACTCTTTAAAAACACAATGGATAACAGTTTAACCGGGCTATGTGGTCTTCCCTTAGAATCCAACCTAAAGTAAAGGTTGGGTATGATTAAGGGGAATTTATTTTAAAACTATATTTTGACAAAGTCTAACATGACATGATTTTTTTTTGCCATTTTCATCTTGTGACTAGTTACAGCAATGCGACCCTGCTTGGTTCAAACCCGAAGTAGATAAGAAATTAATATCAGTTTCAGATGAGAGTAAAGGGTTTAGATGGTGATGATGATGATGATGATGATGATGAGGAGGAGGAGGAGGAGGAGGAGAAGGAGGACGAAGAGGAGGAGGAGGACGAGGAGGAGGATTATGACAATGATGATGATGATGATGATGACGACGATGATGATGATGATGATGATGACGATGATGATGATGATGATGATGATGATGATGATGATGATGATGTCGATGATGATGATGATGATGATGATGATGATGATGATGATGATGATGATAATGTTTACAACAATAATGATGTACTAAGCCCATCTCTTTGTGGTATTTTGTCCGATATCCCAGTCAATTTTCAACCTATCAAAAGTTCCCGAATTGGAAGATCTTATCAATCGGTGAGTTAGTCACTGCTTCTGCTGCTGATAGTAATGAGGATGATGATGATGATGATGATGGCCTTGTTGATGTTGATGTTAATGCTGATGTTGATGTTGATGTTAATGAGGATAGCGATGGACTGGCACCGCCGTCAGTTCCAATAAACACTAGACCTCGAGTACAAATTTATTTCGGTACTACTCATATCGATTTTTTATTTCATTACCGGGTCATATCGATGGTATATCCAATACAAAGTCGGCATGGGAGGAGGGGGGAGAGTGAGGACGTGATACACCTCGATATATCGATATTGTCCGGGCCAATTTGAAACATTCGGTATATAAGGGGATGAAAATGTTTTTAAAATAAAGGAATCGTCGTATTCAAATAATAATAATAATAATAATAATGATAATAATAATAATAATAATAATAATAATAATAATAATGATAATAATAATAATAATAATAATAATAATAATAATATAATAATAATAATAATAATAATAATGATAATAATAATAATGCTGAAAACTTATATAGCGCTATAACTTGATTGAAAAAGGGAATTGTAAAGATTATTAGTACGACGGAAATGGCTCAATCAATTGATGTCCTTTGATTGAATACTTAGTATGATTTTATGAAGTACTTTCGGTCATATCTGACAAAGTCCCGACTTCCCAATCATCGCTAGGTGGCTTACCTGACTTGGTACAGAAAGATTACAACATAAGCGTTCCTATAGATCTGTGAGTGTGCGCGATGCTTAACTACTGACTGATCTAGTGGAATCTTATTTCATTGTTTAAAGAATTAGATGTGAAATGATTTTTTTTCTAAATGAGCTTTTATATAGCGCAATATCCACTAAACGTGCTCAAAGCGATTTACAAGGGGTCCCTGGCCAACATCAACACTTAACACGTAGGACGAGACATGACGCCTGTTAGGCTATATATACAATTTTTCGGACAACGCTGTTAACGGTCAGGTACTCATTTTACACCTGAGTACGGTGAGAGAATGTAAAGAGTCTTTTCCAAGGACTCAACTATGCTCCGAGCGAGGCTAGAACCCAGGACTTTCCGATCCGAAAGCGAGTGTCGTACCACTAGACCACATAGCCACACATATAGATCTGTGAGTGTGCACGAGTCTTAACTACTGACTGATCTAATGGGATCTTATTTCATTGTTTAAAGAATTAGATGCTGGCGCTGATATGACCTAAATGTGTTGCAAGCGCCGTTAAACCCTTAAAAGCAAGCAAAGCAAAGAATTAGATAGATGTGAAATTATTTTTTTTTTCTCTAAATGACTAACAGAAAATATGTTGCTAGACAGAAAACTGTCGTTATATCAGGTGTTTAAAAAAATGGTTTTGTCGTAGAAGTAGGTACTGTGGTATCGTGTTTGTAGTTTACGGCTTATGCACAAATGTGATTAAAAATACGGTGACGAGTCGGAACCAAAGGCACGTCCTGACGGGCGGGCTGGGCAAAATGATTGGCGTCTTGGGAATCGATACATTTATGGAGTGACTGAGTACCCAACGCTCGCTTGATGTACTCACTCTAAATAACTGTCGTGTTTGTTTTGTGCTTCCAGACTGTATTGTTGTTATTGCCGAGGACAATCGGGGGGATAGGTCGGAATTTTGTTATACAGTTCAGTTCAGCACGCAATTCAGAAAAAAAAACAAAAAAAAAAAAACGTGTGCATGACTGATAGGATTCAGTGCTACTATGTATATGACACCTGCTTTCGGATCGGAATGTCCTGGGTTCGAGCCTGGCTAGGCGCTTAAATTGAGTCCTTGAAAAAGGCTTTTTGCCTACATTCTCTCACCGTACTCAGGTTTAAAATGAGTATCTGGCCGTTAATAGCGTTGTATCTGTCGGAAAAAATTGTAATATCGCCTATATAACTACTATGTTACTAGTGTGCATCTTGTGTGAGTGTGTCTATGTCAATATTGTATTGTTATAAATGTGTAACCAAATGACAAATTGCCACTTTTTGGGGGGACAATAAAGATATATTATTATTATTATTATTATTATTATTATTATTATTATTATTATTATTATTATTATTATTATTATTATTATTATTATTATTATAACAGGCCTCATATCTTGTTATACATGTTAGGTGTTATTGTTGGTCAGGAACGCTTTCTAAAGCGCTTTGAGCACTTTTAGTGGATATTGCGCTGTATAAAAGCTCGAGTTAAGTTAAGTACACGTTGGTATTTATTTTCTCGAAATCAAACACGGATATCCGGAATAAGGTAGAGTTTTGATTATTTGATTTATACTCGTACAATCAGCACTATTGTGATGCAGTCATGGTCACTTTCTCTCTCTCCCTCCCTCCCTCTCTCTCTCTCTCTCTCTCTCTCTCTCTCTCTCTCTCTCTCTATCTATCTATCTATCTATCTATCTATCTCTCTGTCTCTCTCTCTCTCTCTCTCTCTCTCTCTCTCTCTCTCTCTCTCTCTCTCTCTCTCTCTTCCCCCTCCCCTTTCTTTCTTTGTCTCTCTTACAAAGTAACATCAACGTATTCGACAGTCATTTAGTTTGAATCGACAGAAATGGTAGACAAAACATCTACTACACACATACGGTTACGTCGAGTTAATAGGAAAAACCTCGAAGAATCCATTTGTCCAGTTATTCATATTTGACAGATCCGTGATATACTGTATTTATTATACTATTCCGGGTGTCGTCCTTCTCTCCCCCCCCCCCACACCCACACCCTCACACACACACACACACA
>NC_088364.1:69469915-69509915 GCF_034508935.2 Berghia stephanieae
TTTCTTTCTCTCTCTCTCTCTTTCTCTCTCTCTCTCTCTCTCTCTTCTCTCTCTCTCTTTCTTTCTTTTTTTCTTTCTCTCGCTCTCTCTCCTCTCCCCCACTCTTTCTCTATCCCTCCCTATCTATCTCTCTTTCTCCCCCTTCTCAAATTATTATTCAATTATCTTCAATCAAGTGCGGGTATTATCGAATCACGCCTGTATCTGGTTAACTTTTCAAAGTTCCACCTGGCCTCTAATCTCAAATCTCTGGCTTGTTCCGACTCCAGGCCCATCGCCATCATTTTAATTTTCTGTTTCATCTGATAATGAAATGAAACAATCCTTTTTTAAACCACATGTTCGATGTTTATCTCCTGTGACCAACTCATTATTTCTATCTAACTGTATTCTCTATCTCTCTTCCCCCCTCCCAACATCCTAACCCCCCCCCTTCCCAATGTCATCCTTCTTCCATCTGCTTTTTCTCTTCTCTCGCTCTTGCACGTATCTCTTCGCTCTTTCTCTCTTATCCTTCCCCTCCCCTCTATCCTTCATCTAACATCCCTAGCAATCACTACTTCTTTCCTATTTGATATATTAATTCTATCGGTCATCTGTTTATTTACTCTTTACTCTCGCTCTTTCGTCTATCCTCTTCCTCTTCTCTCTATCTCTTCCTCATCCTTTCATCTATCTCTCTCTATCTACTATCTATCTATCTTTTCTTTACTATTCTAATTCTCTCGTCTTTCTATCCCTTTTCTCTCTCTCTCTCTCTCTCAACCACACATACTCACTTATATTTTTTCTCCATAATATTATTACTCTTCTCCACCCCCTCTCATCGTCCATTCTCTTTCCTTTTGTTCTCGTCTCTCCATCAAACAATCACTGATCAACACATAAAATAACTTCACAGACGCACTTGAAGAAAATTTAATTTCACACCGAAGGTTGAGATTAAAGATCACGACAAAAAAAAAAAAAGGATTAAATTTACGATCAGCACCACCAACGGAGAGAGATGGAAGTATCTCGCTCCTGGGACAACACATCCATTCTGTCGCCCTGTTTTAACCTGAAAATTTCAGACAGGCACTAAGTGCATGGGAGGCCTGAGCCCGCTGTCAAACTCCCTCAACAACGGTTACCTTCCCGGAGTCAAAGAGCCCCCTGCGGCCCTATCGACTTCCGTAAAAACCCCGCCATTACCGGAAACAGCCAGACTCTCCCGGGGAAGGAGGCGGGAAGGGTATACGAATCGAATTGGAGTGAAGGAGTGAGAGAGTGAGAGAGTGAGTGAGTGAGTGAGTGAGTGAAAGAACTGTTGTGGTTCCTGTTAGAATTCTAGAACTAGAACTAGAAATAATTTTATATAGTAGGGAAATATGGAAAAGGGGGGAAATGATAAATATATCAGCCACTGACACTCACTTCAATTCTCTTCAAGTCAGATCCAATTCAATCGGGTTGTGAGTTTTACTGACTATGCGGGTGCGAATGCTTCTCGCGAATAATAATTATCGCCTCGTGCGTTTGTTTTGATATTGCCATGAGTTAGATTGACTGATTGAGTGATTGGGTTGAAGGAGTGAGCTCGGTTAGTAACCTCTGCTCACGCGATGATGTGTATTTTGTACAAACGAACGCATTTGAAATACTGCGTGTCTTTTGAGAAGCGTCAACGGTTGAAATTCACCGAAGATGGAAAGTATTCGATTCTAATGGAATGGTGCGACGATACTGCACATTTTTCCTGAGAGGTTGGGCGTTCTGAGATCATACGGAGTGTGAATGAATGAGTGAGGGAGTGAATGAATTACTCATAGATTGGGGCGACCATTAATTGTCAATGCAAAGCAATTATTGTTTTCCCAAGTCCCATTTCGCACATCCTTCCAATCAACATTAGGATGCCCCTTCTCACACAGAACGCAGTCCCTCGTTTCCTTAAGTATAAACATCGAAGCTTTTTAGATACTGGCTTTTTAAAAATAATTGATGTTTATTATTCTCCAACCTTCTGGTCAGAGCGAGGAGACTCAATTCAAGATGGACCTTCAAGAAAAAAAAAAAAAAAAGAAAAAAAAGACAAAAACAAGGGCGACCACTCTAGTCACTAATTCGACGACCACTAGTACCAGTCGCGGTTCCTTCTACAGAAATAATGGAATGGAAATACGTTTATTCTTGGTTGGTGATTTTGAATAGGTCGTGTGGATTGACTGGACGGATGGACGAATGGGCTGGACGACCGCTGGGCTTTCATTTCTCCAGCCCCGATTCTCTAGAAAATTACGGGTGTGGAGTCGGCCAGTGTCTCGGACATTTTTATCCAATTTGGCCCGTAATGGAAGACGATGTAACGATGATGTGTCTGGATTTGAAATATAGAGTGTCTGTCTGGACGGTGTGAATTGGTGAGGCTGGAACTTGGAGGGAGGAAGTTGAAGCCCTGTGTAAACATGGTCGTTAGTAATTATTGTCGACTTCTTCATTAATCGTGTTTTGACAGGGTTGATTGGAATTAATGGTAGGCGATGGCTGGAAGTTGATGAGTTTGTTTTTGTTTTTGTTTTGGGTTGTTTGGTTTGTTGTTTTTTTTTCTCTTTGTGTATGTAGTATGTATGTAGGTATGTGTGTGTGTGTGTGTGTGTGTGTGTGTGTGTGTGTGTGTGTGGGTGTATGTGTGTGGGTGTGTTTTACATAGTCTACAACAACTAAATCATTTAAACGTCAGCGACACTGTAGCGCCATAAGGTGAGCAATTCATTTGGGCTGTTTGTTATTCACCGATTCACTGCCACATCTTTTGATTCAAAATGTAATGAAATGCGTAACAACTTTGCCATTCTACATCCCCTCGTCTCCCCTTTAAAACCAAATATATTCAGATTAATTTTGATTCCAAAGTTTTCACAATTCACCATCAAACTCCATCACGATAATACGCATTTAAGACGTAAATTTCGACAAAAAGACCATTTGCAAAATAAAATAAAAGACATTAGAATGAATTTTTTAGTGAAGACGCTGCAAATCTTATGGACAAAGTCAAAACGCCATCAACATCGCTTGACTTTATTATATGACAAAACGAAACACCCCCGAATCACGCCAGCCGTAAATGCATCTCAAAGTGTTCCATGCATTCCATTAAAAATCTCACAACGCTGACGACAACACTAATTTGACCCATGGTTCCATTTTTGAAGTTTAAAATCCCTTCCTGGCCGCCAGTGAAAGCATGCCGGGTGTCCAAAAACAACAGCGCCAGACGCCATGTCTAAATATCATTGGCCCACGGGGGTCACAATTTGGTTGCTTTTTCGTTTTGTTTTTGTCTTAATTTTTTATTTAATGGGTTTTTGTTGTTTTTTTCTTTTTTGTTTTTTGGTGTATGAGGTGGGATGGGGGGGGGGGGGGGGGGGGGGGGTAATAGGGAATCGAAGAGGCAAATCGTTTTCTTTTGTTATTGTTTTTCTGGTGCCCCATATTTTCAATGCGGAGTGATTTTAAGATTTCAACATTCATTTCAAGACAACTTTTCTTGTTTCAAAAAAAAAAAAAGATTGAGTATTTATATAGCGCAAAATCCACTGAACGTGTTTCAAAGCGCTTTACTAGGGATCCGTAGCTAGCAGCAATACTTTACGTATAGGACTGGACATGACGGCTTTTTGGGAATAATATTTTTTACATTTGGGGGACGGGGAGGGGGTCAGAGATAACGCTGGTAAAGGGGCCAAGTACACACTTTACACCTGAATACGGTGAGAGAATGCCTGTTTTTGTCTGACGGCACTGACTGCATTATTCAAAACTTTTCAGATTTTTTAATTTTTCTGCTTACATCAATTCAGCCTGCCCATCAATTTTTCAACTTTCATTGAATTTATGGCGCACTCACAGCACTGGCCAAAGAGTTGATGTCGATATCAAGGGGGGAAAGGGGGGGGGGGGGTTGATGCATCTAGAAATCAATGCACAGTCCACACAGGGGGGGGTCTAATGTGTCCCAATGTCTGTAAACACACGGCTGGATGGATTGTTTTATTGTCGGATATTATCCTACGCCAGTCATCCGTTAAAGGTGTAATGAGGGGCGAGGAGGATGGATGGCACGGGAGGCTGATCTCGGCATGTGTGATTTTGTTTATTCTCCTTTTATTTTTGCTTTCATTTCTTTTCTTCTTTTTTTTTTCTTTCTTTATATTTTTTTTTTCAAATTTTTAGCTATTCGGCGTGTTTTTTTTCCCCTCCATCTTCATTGATGCCGGTGTCAGTTTTGAGAGGTTTGTTGAGGTTTTGGGTTGGCGTGTATTGGAAGGGGGGGGGGGGGAGGGGGTAAGTGAAGGTTTGGGGTGTTTTTTGGAAAGTACGACGGACGTCATTGTTTTTGTAGTGTCTCCAAACAAATGGCGCTTTGATTTGCACCCTTCTGTCGATCTTATATTATGATGGGATGGTGAAGTTGGGGGGAAAGGGGAGGGTTAGGGGATGGAAGACTGGGAAGTGAAAATGGGAGGAAAATAAAAAAGTTGTGACAAAGAAAAAGAAAATTGAAAAAAAAAACAAAAAAAAAACCCCAAAAAAACAAGAACAATAAATGGAAGAAACACGTATGCCGTGTTCTACTGTTGCGTCAATGTTTTATTTATTTATTTATTTATTTATTTATTTATTTATTTATTTATTTATTTATTTATTTATTTATTTATTTATTTATCTCTTAATTTAACTATTTATTTGTGCCTCGTTCATCACCAACTGTTTACGCAGCCTAAAGTACCACGTCCCTCTCTACACCCTTTCAGAATATTCTTTGACTGTGTTTTCTATCATTTGATCGATTCGTGCGCAGGATACATGCGTTTTTCCATTCTTTAATAGTAATAATTATTTCAGATGATTGGTGCGCAGTATACATGTGTATTTACATTCTTTAATAGTAATAATTATTTCAGATGATTGGTGCGCAGTATACATGCGTTTTTACATTCTCTAATAGTAATAATTATTTACGTCTTTTTTTTCTCTCCCACCAGCTGATTACGCGGCCTACAGTTCCACGTCTCCCTACACCCAATATGCCGGAGCTCCTTACAGCAGTGAGAATCCAAGCTGGAATCTACGTCAAACTGCCAACATTATCAGTAAGTATTAGATAGATAGGTCGATTTTTATATTTTATTTGTTATCATGTGAACAAAGTAAAGCTTCAAGAGCCGTTGATGGTTTTGTTTTGTTTGTTTTTTTTTTTTTTGTTTTTTTTTTTGTTTTTGTTTTTTTGTTTGCTTGGTGTTTTTTTTTTTTTGTTTTTTTTTTGTTTTGTTTTGTTATTTTTTTTTTTTTGTTTGTTTTTTTTTTTTTTTTTTTTTTCATTATTTTTTTTTAATTTTTTGTTGTTTTTTTTGGGGTTTTTTTTTTTTTTTTGGGGGGGGGGGGGAGATTAGGGTTAGCTATAAGTCTTAGTAAAAGTGCTAGGGTGTTTCTTTTTCCTATTATTAGGGTTAGTTAAAGGGTTTTATTTTTTCCCAGGGTTAGTTGAAGGAATATTTGGGATTGTTTCCCTTAGTACGAGGAGCTTTTGGAAGCCGCCCCCCCCCCCCCCAACCCCCACCCCCTCCTCAAATTGAATGTTTCCTATTCCATTCCATCAAAGACATTGATTGATTGATTGATTGATTGATTTGTTTTCGTGTCCACAGACACCCCTCCCTACTACTACCCCGCCCATTCAGTTAGACCGGACACAGCCTCCTCCGCCGCCTCCCCTGCCAAGTCTTAGTACATTCTTCCATCTCAAGACATATCAAAGTCATCATACATCATCTGATTCACCACCATCATCGTCGTCGTCGTCATCATAATCATCATCATCATCATCATCATCATGACAAATCGCCACGTCATAGAAAAACAAATATCCCAATTACGTCATGAATGATTACGTCATTTTACTATTATTGCTAATAAACCGCTACGTCATCATCGAATCAACATTTTTAATTTCGTCGTCATCGTCATCATCATCATCATCATCATCATCATCATCATCATCATCATCATCATCATCATCATGACAATAATAATCATTCTTACAACTATCCTTACCGTCGTTAATTCTATTTCGTCTTTGTTGCTGATGATATTGTATCTACAGAAATAAATTCTACGATATTTGTATCAAAACAAGCCCGTGTTATTGATATTACAATAAGTATGAGGCTATTAATTAACCTTATTTGGCAAGACTTGAGAGATATTAATATTAATGAATAAGCCAAGTATACCATGAGATCTATTTTTGTCGGTTTTAATTAATGATAATAATTAATTGTTGTTATTCATGATTTATTCTCCACCAGCGCCATATCAAGTTTATTTTGAGCTCAATGTCTGAGTACCGATTCAATAAATGATATATTATATTTTATATATATTATATAAAATTGCGTTCATGTCAACTATTATTATCATTATTATTATTATATCACACACCATAAATAAATGAAAGATCCTTTTATATATTATATTATATTATAACATGATCATACCATATCTAACATTCGTCTATTGAGGGATTGCTGTTTTTGCTTAGCAGTCGTAAATTGTATTGAACTGTTTTTTTTTTAAATTTTCAGTTGTTCTTTTTTATTTTTTTAACTCGAAATAATAATGTTTATTTTATCATACGAAGTCGTTTCCATAATGAATGGTATCTTTATTTGGATTATTGGGGAAATGCTTTTGTTTCGTGATTCAGGTCTCTCGTCAATGGTGTAGAGATGCCAACTGTTATGAATAGTACTAATTCTATAGGCCAATATAGGTACCCCTTAAAAAAAAGTTCTATGATCTGAGCGCATTAAATGGATATTGTGCTATATGAAGGCCAAATTATTTTTTTAAAGAGAGACTAAGATGTGTGAGATCTACTCACTCATTAGAATAAACACTTAGCCATTCATTTTTAACTTTGGAGTACATACGCTTCAACAGTCGTAACGTCACTTCCCTCGTAATGACGCATGGTAACTTAGTAACTGGCTCTAAACTATCGGAACAATGGCGGACGCCCTTGTCAAATATTTCTCCGACGAGCAGAGGAAAAAAAAACATTATAAATCTGATCATGTTTTGACTTTTACACATTCAGATCACAAGACATATGAAAAGTTTTAGCCAGTATGAAGAATAAAAAGTACAGATTTTCTTTGTTTAGAACCACGATGGCCGCCATTGCTGAGCGACGTGACTTCAGACTATTGAATCCAATTGTTCTTTCTTTATAAATATACCTAACACTGTATCCATGTACTGTTAGTCTATGCATAGGCGTAGAGACTGAACAAGAGTCTATCGCATTCCCTTCTTTCTTATGAAGACTCCAAGTCTGTGGAAATGGTGTTCTGATAAGTGGAAGGCATTACATATCGCATAATTTGACCACGTAACACTGCTGTATAGTTAACAATGTTCCATATTATCAATGTTATGATTCACACAACAAAAAACAAAATCAAATACTCCTTAACGATGTTAATTTATCCCATCATTATTATACTATTATATTATTATTATAATATATACTGTTATAATATCAAATGATATTATACGTTATTATAGTATTTTATATAAAAAGCCGAATCTCCACTCCATGTTTTATAATAATTATTTTTATTTAAAAATTGTAACTATACAAATTTCTACATTTTTGGAGAATTTTTAAACTCTTGAACAAGATTCACCATGAAGGCAGAATATTATTACCTTTAAGATGAACATTCTCTACCTTTTCTCTACAGGTATTGTAAATATTTTGTTCTATATAATTTTTTTCTGTGTTTTTAAACATTTTCTTTGCTTTTGTAAATTGGATCGATGTGTTACCTTTGTTTATTTCCCCACAATTAATTCTCAAATTACCAATTTATTTGTTTTTGGGTTTTTCCCTCACCTCTCCTTTATTTCTCCTGCTTTTTAAAATAAATTCAAATCTTATTACTCTTTATTGGCGTTCGAATGACGAAGATAAATAATATACTTTGTTACCTTTGTCAGCAATCGCATTTTTTTTAAAATGGTGGTATATGTTTAAGTAAAATACTTACCAAATGTTCCCGCCAGATCAATCGTACCAACAGTCACAATTTTGTGTAACATTAAACATTTGTATTTATGTTAGAGAGAATTTAGCGAGAATTAATCGCCCATCTCACCATCCAAAATCAACAAGAAAGAGCGAAAGAAATGACATGACGTCATCTTCATTCAACGTCAGCCAATCACAATTTGCCTCTTGATATGTTCTTGCTTGTGATTGGCTATTTCTCCCGGAAGTCGGGATTTTACAAAGAAATGCGACCGCTTTCTCTGGTAACAAATGTAAAAACATATTATCTTATCATGCATTACACACCAAATATATAAAAAAGGTTTTGTACAAAGTTATTTTAGAGAATTATTTTTAAAAAAGGTTATTTAATTATTAATTGTTTTTTTTTTTTGGTTTTGCCACGAACTTTCTCAATGATTTGCTGCTGTTACAAAATAGGAGATTTTTTGTTTGTTTACAATTTCATGATTACGATTCTACAACTGAGACAGATTTTGATGAAAACAAAACATTGGCTTATTTTGGCTTATTTTGGCTTTTCGTTTGCAAAGATCACATTATATTATTATTTCAGTTCTACAATCTAGGATTTAATTTTGTATTTACGGGAAGTAATGTAAGTTTACCCTTTTCATTGCAATACAAATAATAATATTCTTTTTTTTCTGTGTATAATATATGTATGTGTGAGTTGAGTGAGCGAGTGAGTGTGTAAGGCCGTGTTTGTGTCTTTCTGTATGTGTGTGTGTGTGTGTGTGTGTGCTGGTTATAAATTGGTTGATGCAGTTGACAAGTTGTGTGATTGGTTTCTCTCTCTCTCTCTCTCTCTCTCTCTCTCTCTCTCTCTCTCTCTCTCTCTCTCTCTCGAATTCAATCCCTCGTCGGGACCTACTCTCCTTTAAGCTTGGTGAGAAGTTGCCAGGCTTTGATACCAGTAAGAGGAGACACTGGGTAGCTGTGAATCGGCTTCGGTCGAGGAGCTGCCTAACGGCAAGTGCGTTACATCGGTGGGGTCTTACTACCTGTCCAATATGTCCACGCTGTGGGCAAGAACCCGAGACAGCAGAGCATCTAGTCGAAATGTGTGTTGTGATGATGCTACCCGGCGGGTTCGCGACGGTGCACGAATGCGGACCGGACTTTGCTGATTGGGTCGATCGTCATAACATAGTAGTGTGAACCATAAGAGGCTGCTCTCTCTCTCTCTCTCTCTCTCTCTCTCTCTCTCTCTCTCTCTCTCTCTCTCTCTCTCTCTCTCTCTCTCTATCTATCTATCTATCTATCTATCTATATATATATATAAATATCCCTCTCTCTCTCTTTCTTTCTCTCTCTCTCTCTCTTTCTCTCTCTCTCTCTCTCTCTCTCTCTCTCTGTGTGTGTGTGTGTGTGTGTTTGTGTGAGTGACTTGATGTTCATTTTAATGCTTTATTAAAGTCAAGTTGAAATATCAACCACGTTTAAATTAGAGGCGAATTTTATAGTCTGTTGCTCCTGTCTACTATCTATTGTGTCGTTGAGTTCATGTGGTGTTTTTTTTTTTTCATTTTCTTCAAAATTTTAGCCAGATCTTATGTCTTATTATTGATCCAGTACCCAAATACTCATTTCTTGGTGTTCAGAAAACAAAGGAAACAAAAACAAATTTTTTTTTAAAAAACGTACTGCTCACAAAATGGGTCATCCTTGAATGGCTTGCTCTCTCTCCCTTCTAACTCTACTCTAAGCTCATGGAACAGTTTTGTTTTTTATATAGATAGTATGCGCTTGGCTAAGAAGCTCACAACATTGCCATCCGGAGGTATAACGGACCAACACACAAAACTGTGTGTATCCATGAACGTTTATAGTCAGGTTAATACAGTTCAGTGAGCATTACTCATAAACGCGGATTGCAAAAAACAATAACAAAGACCTGAGTGACGTCATCTTCGAACTATCTTTATCATGGTACCGTCGTGTACGTATTACACAGGTCTGACATCTTAATTTATCACTTATGGGCCTATCTAGATTAACATTGTTGTAATGGACAATAATTCAGAAAATTGTGGGTGGAGCAGGCACTGACTTATTACGTTGAACAAAACAGAAAATGAAGTGAGTAGATAGTAGAAAAGTGGCAGAAGAGAAGACAATTATAGAGAATAAAAATAAATTTCGCGGCGATAGATGGGGGCTCGAACCCCACGACCTTCTTACTGATAACGCCAGGAAATACTGGATTTCCTCAAAAGGCCTCTTAACTGGACATGGCAGAACTGCATCAAATAATGTGCAGATGGAAACTTGGAAACAGTGATACCTGCCAGAAATGCCAGGCAGCCCCAGAGACCAACGATCAATTCGTCCTCCACTGTCCAGCCACTAAACTTGAAGGTGGCTACGAAACCATCCTTAGGGCGGAGGAAGACTTTAGAAGCTGGGTTGACGAAATACATTTGGAGGTGTAGCCATACGCTACTACTACTACTGATAAGACAAGACAACTCCGCCAGTCGACGCCGTCCATCCACCAACCACTCCATTACAACAATGAGCCCTTAAGAAATTGGGTTATCAGACCTTGCAAATATCTAAGTGCAGATCGGCTAAGGCTGCTTTTTTTTTCTTCTATCTATCTATCTAATTTATTTTATTTTTTTTCCTATTCATTTATTCTGTCGTGTTGTTGTTGTTGCTGCGTCGAAATAGATAGATAGATACTCAAAACAATACGCCCGTATCCAAACAATGATGAACTTTTTGCCGTTGTACATCAATCCTATTGTGTGTTTCAGAGATTCTGTCTGACCTTTGACACCGACAATAATATAATAATATGTGACTCACTCCGTCAATGTGGTATTAATAGGAGTTAACCCGATGAACAAAATTAGATTTTATTTCGATACATTTAATCATAATCAAACAATTTTAGTTTTCTTAAATTTTAAAAGAAAAAAAACACATTGAGCTTTTATATAGCGCAATATCCACTAAACGTGCTCAAAGCGCTTTACAAAAGGTATAGAACCAGACATGACGCGTGTTAGGCGAAAATACAATTTTTTTTCCGACAGGACAACGATCAGGTACTCATTTTACACCCGAGTAAGGTGAGAGAATGTGAGTAAAGAGCCTTCTCCAAGGACTCAACTATGCGCTGAGCGAGGCTCGAAACTCGAATCCAGGACCTTCCGATCCGAAGGCGAGTGTTATATCACTAGACCACATAGCTGCATAATGATAATCATACCAACTTTTTTTTTAACTGTCGTGAAACAAAACTTTACTCCTCACAACCGAGGCATTTATTTTTACTCAACGTTGACAAGTTTTGCGCCAAAGTTTAATTTTAAGCACACCGGCTTTTCTCCCCACATAAGGACCGTTTTGTGACGAATCGCCACATATGTGACACATTGTCTCAAAACGGTATTTATGTCGAAACGAACCAGATGCTTAAAAGTCGAATTAAATGTTAAACTGGTCAAAAATATAAATTGTTGGCATTAGCACCCTAAAATATGGTATCCGTTCTCCTCAATAAAACATACAAACTCAACACAAGTCTGATATTTCTGGCTATAAATTCAATGTTCAATATCTTAACCATCCCGACTTAAGACCGTTTTGAGGCGAAGGGTTACATATTATAAACAAAGTACTGAAAATACTCGTTGACTCATGATCACGATCGACTGATTGCTTCCTTCCATCCGTTCATTTTATTTAATTGATTAAGTTTTAACCCTCTACCGGCGGCGGCGTTGCATTTTACCCCTTAACCCTCCCCTTACCACCTCCAGCAAAATCGTCACATTTGTTACGACTCGATATACGTTGTTTTTTTTTTTCTTATTCACATTTATTTATTTTGTACATCACAAACTTTGAAGAATTATCTTTGTTTGATTAATAATAAGAACATAAAATTGTTTTGTAGAGAGCTTGTTTGAGTTTTAAAAATCGATTTTTATGATGGGTAAGCCTGTGCGGCTATGTGGTCTAGTGGTATGACACTCGCTTTCGGATCGGAAGGTCCTGGGTTCGAGCCTCGCTCAGCGCATAGTTGAGTCCTTGGAAAAGGCTCTTCATTCACATTCTCTCACCGTACTCAGGTGTAAAATGAGTACCTGGCCGTTAACAGCGTTGTCTCTGTCCCAAAAATTTGTAATATCGCCTGACAGGCGTCATGTCTCGTCCTACATGTTAAATGTTGCTGTTGACCAGGGACCCCTTGTAAAGCGCTTTTAGCACATTTAGTGGATATTGCGCTATATAAAGCTCAATTAATTAAGCCTGTCATTTTGGGGAAAATAGTGGAAATGATCGGTAAGGAAAGGGTGAATCCAACCTTATTCAGATCCTTACCGGTTTTTTTTTAAACCAAGAGATGCATTGACAACGTGGAAAATCGAAGTTCAGACTTGAATTGTTGCTGCTCTCTTATTGAAAACGATAAGGATTTTGAAGTTATCAAAAATAAATGATAAGCAATAAGAGAAATTATAATGATTTGAAATAATAAATTCAATTTCGCCTTGAGAGGGTTAATATATTAATTATTCTTATTTACAAATTAATTGATTTTACAAAATAGATGAATTTGAACATGAATCGTAAATACGATATATATATATATATATATATATATATATATATATATATATATATATATATATATATATTATATTATTGTATCTTAAATATGATGATAATAATATACTGTTGATAGAGATTGTTATGTAATGTATTTATTTCTTTTTGTTGTTATTATCGTTCATAGTCTTGTGTCATTTTGGAATTGATAGCTGTTGTTGTTCCCTCCTCTTTTCTTTTCTTTTTTTTTTTTTTTTGTTTGTTTTTTGTTGTTGTTGTTGTTGTTGTTTTAGGTTTGGTTTTTTTTTTTTTTTTTGCTTTGTTTTTTTTTTTTTTTTTGGTGTTTTCTTTTGCTTTTTTTTTTTCCTTCTTTTATATTGTGTAATTTTTTCCTTTTTAATTACGTTTCGTCGGATGCTTCTTTTTTCTCACAGTTTGCTTGCTGCCGGATGTATTTGAAACAAAATATATTCTATGTTTTGTTTGTTCCCTTTTGCTGTAAAATAAATACTAAAGCATATAAATAGAACAAGCACATACTATCACTATGGTTATCATCTATATAAAGCAATATGAAAAATAACATTCTGTAGCCTGTACGTTACATAATGAATCGCCTGCTTATAAAATGCATAATGATGATTGTGTGTGTATATTATAATTTAATGAATATAATATAATATAATGTAATAATGATACTGTTGATAAATTATGTATTGCTATGTGTTAGTATATCATTATATTCGATGATGGCTCAATTTGCTACAATAAGTATTTCCATTTTGTATTATCATAGTTATTTTATGATAACGATATTAATAATAATATTAATAATAATAATAATAATAATAATAATAATAATAATATAATAATAATAATAATAATAATATTGTTGTTGTTATTATTATTATTATCATTAATATTATTATTATTATTATTATTATTATTATTATTATTATTATTATTATTATTATTTTATTATTATTAATATTATTATTATTACTATTATTATTATTATTATTATTATTATTATTATTATTATTATCATTATTGTTATTTTATTATTAATATTATTATTATTATTATTATTATTATTATTATTATTATTATTATTATTATTATTATTATTATTATCATCATTTTATTGCTATTATTATCCACATCATCATCATTACCATCATCATCATATTAAAAAATCTATATATTGAAATATAATCTTGTTGATCATAATAATTAAAAATTATTATTCCCTTTTCAACTAAATTCTTATAGTATTTAATTTCAAACCTTTGTTTATATTTCCCCCCAAATAAGACTACACATCAATATGTGTGCTGTATGTAATGTGTTACATTTTAATTTTTACGAATGTTAAATATATTATACCATCTGCTGAGTGTGTTTGAATTTACAACAGAATGGTTGTGTTTGTGTGTGTATGTGTGTATGTAAGTATGTGTGTAATACGAATATTAGTATATATATTTGTGTGTGCATGTGTGTATGCAAGTATGTGTGTAATACGAATGTTAGTATATTTATATATCTGTGTGTGTATGTGTGTATGCAAGTATGTGTGTAATACGAATGTTAGTATATATATTTGTGTGTGTATGTGTGTATGCAAGTATGTGTGTAATACGAATGTTAGTATATATATATATATATATATATATATATATATATATATATATATATATATATATATATATATCTGTGTGTGTATGTGAGGAGATAATTTTAAAAAACAATGTGTACATATCACATCACATCATTAATACAATAATATTATATTATAATGATTGTTTTTTTACGATATCACATGACCTTGACCTTGACATGGATGTTATATCATTGTATTATTATATTATATTATTATATTATTATCGTGGTTATACTAAGACGATGACTCTCGTGATAAAGCGATATATCAACATGTTGGGGAATGAATATTTGCTCATTCAGATTATCATTATTGTTATTATTATTATTATTATCATCATTATAATTATCAATCAATTATGATGACATTATTTTTGAAAATTGCTTGTGTTCCCATTTTTTTTCCAATTCAAAAAAAATCTGAGGGTTTTTTATCCATTTTATTTTCTTCTTTTTTTTTTCTTGATTCCTTTTTTTTCCGTTTATTTATTTTTTTTTTGTTTGTTATCTTATTTTTTTTTTTTCATTTCTGATATTTTTCATATTTAGTTTTCATGTTTAAAAATTTGTTTTGGTTTTGTTATTTACTTTATTATTATTATTATTATTATTATTATATTATTATTATTATTATTATTATTATTATTATTATTATTATTATTATTATATTATTATTATTATTATTATTATTATTATTATTATTAGCACCATCATCATCATCATCACCATCATCATCGTTATTATATTACCATTATTATTAACATCATCATCATCATAATAGCTATTATTTTTATTTTATTTTTCATTTTCATCGTTATCATCATTTCCAACACCATCATCACTACAAATATCATAACCGCTTCCTCCACCACCATTGGGGCCACCATCATCATAATCATCATCATCATCATCATCATCATCATCATCATCATCATCATCATCATCATCATCTTCATCATCATCATCATTATTCGTCGCCATTGTTTTCAATAATTATATGTTCAAGAAATCGCATGTCTTCTTTTAACAGTTTTTGTGATGTTTTTAAAGTATTTTTATTTTATAAATCACAGCTGAGATTACTTTTAAATTTAACTTTTTATTTTGTTGCTACCCAATTTTTGCAACGTTCGACGTAAGACGTATCACGTATATTATATCAAATGATTAGCTAATTATAGTCAGGGGAATCTACTATGACGTGCACACAAGAATTATTTTTAGAAATCTCTACGGCTATTTTCTTTTTAAATATTTTGCACACGTCACAAGGAGATCCGCCCGTGTATTTTGATTATGCTATCACGTGGTTTTTAACGTTTAACGTTATACGAATTACGGTCAATATTGCGAGAGGTTTGCATTGTTTTCAACCAGACTCAAACCATTACTAAAATGTTGCTCACCTAAATAGGAGCAAACATACAAACCAACCAACAAGCAAACAAATATCAAATGAATAAAATTAGATGAAACAATTCTAATTGATTCAAATTCGTCTCAATTTTTTTGTTTTGTTTTGATTCAACTGCTGATTTTTTAATTTTATTTTCAAACTAAAAACAAATATAAATGAATTTGTAACACAACCATCTTCCCATGTTCCGTTTTTCAACAAAATTATTATAATATTATTATTATTATTATTATTATTATGATTATCTTCATCATCATTTTTTTTCCTTCGATATTATTGACATTAATAATAATAAAAATAAAAATTGTCAATGAAAAAAAGTTCTGTTTTGTCCTGGACATTGGTTTATTACTATGTTGTTTCTCGCTTTCCTTCTCAGCTCTTCATTGCCCTCTCTCTCTCTCTCTCTCTCTCTCTCTCTCTCTCTCTCTCTCTCTCTCTCTCTCTCTCTCTCTCTCTCTCTCTCTCTCTCTCTCTCTCTCTCTCTCTCTTTTCTTGTGTGCTTATATTGTAATTCTATAACTTTTTACTATCCCATTGGTTTCCTTTTTACTTGCGCTGATATGACCTAAATGTGTTACAAGCGCCGTAAAACCCTTAAAAACAAAAAAAATCATAAAAACACCTCTCTCTCTCTCTCTCTCTCTCTATCTCTATCTCTCTCTCTCTTTCTCTCTCTCTCTCTCTCTATATATATATATATATATATATTTTTTTTTTTTTTTTTATTTCTATCTATCTATCTGTCTATCTCTATTTCTCTCTCTCTCTCTCTCTCTCTCTCTCTCTCTCTCTCTCTCTCTCTCTCACTCTTTCCCTCTATCTATCCATCTAACTCTAATTCTCTTTCTTTCTGTCTTGGAATGGGATTACTTAGTTTTTGTCACAGCCCTGGTTGGAGTCCTTGACTGGGAGGGAAACAGTCAAATGTATAGTAATATTTTTGGGAGATGATGTTATTTTTTTCTTGTATATCATCTCTGTTATTTATTATTAGTTATGTATTCTGTAAACATTTGAGTGTCCTCCAATTAGTGGGATTGTGCTGGTGTCTTGATGAGACATTTAGTGATCTCAAACTAAGTTCACTGATAGTGTGCTCTTCAAATCTACATAATATGTTCCCTATTTGAACAAATTCCCCTTTGTCTTACATTTTCTAAGGTGCTATAATTGTAATTCTAGAACTTTTATACTATCCCGTTTTTGTCCTTTTTACCGGCGCTGATATGACCTAAATGTGTCGCAAGCGCCGTAAAATCTTTAAAAACAAACAAACAACAATTCTATGTTGCTCTCTGCCTTTGTTCTGAGTTGAGATTGGTCCGGAGTTTTAGCTTGTATGGTTGATGTGCATTTGGCCAAGAAATTCATATTTTCATCCGGAAATATATAACGGACCAACACACAGAACTGTTTTGTGCAACCTTGAATATTTATAGCCTGGTTAATGCAGTTTAATGAGAACTACTCATAAAAATGGATGGCAAAAAACAATAACAAAGACCCGATTGACGTCAACTTCGTTTTAACTATATATAGATAGTATGCGCTTGGCTAAGAAGCTCAAATCATTGCCATCCGGAAGTATAACGAACCGACACACAAAACTATGTGTAACCATGAACTTTTATAGTCTGGTTAATACAGTTTAGTGAGAAGTTCTCAGAAACGCGGATGGCAAAAAGCAATATCAAAGACCTGATTGGCGTCAACTTCGTTTTATCTATAACATCTTATTTTGTGAGATGTTGTTTTCCCCCGTTAATCTTCTTTCTGTTATGTACTTTTACAGTTATACGTTTTGAATATGTGAACATGTGTTTCATCTTCTTTGGGTAGGTAAAGTAAAAATACTCACAGTGGTGGATTGCTCGTAGGATCTTCTGTCCCCTATTTGATCGTAGCCATCGTTAGTTAACTTAAAGCCTGACATTGACCAAAAAATGACGTCAAAATGCCAGTCTTTGGCCACAAAAGAAAACAGATCATGAGTTGTATTTAATAGTTCAACAAAGGTTCCCACTTATTTCCATGAGCACTACTAACGACAACTCACTAGGCGGTGCAAAAAAAACCAACAAATAATGACGTCAAAATGCCAGTGTCAGGCTATAACTTAACGATGGCTAGGATATTTTCAGTCCCCATTAACTTACTTTTTCTTGGTGCTTCGAAGTTCAGATCTACAACTTACCCTCTATCATCCTCTTGTTTACTGGTGAGGAAATGATGTAATAGTATCATAAGCGCCGTAAAATTCCTAGAAAATCAAACAAACAAATAATCGAACGAACAAACCAGGGACCTATAGATCTGACGATCAGTGTCAAACCAGAAGACCTGGGTTGGGTCTTTAGACCTCCCAAGGTAGGCAGGGAGGTCAGTGTTGCTGTTTCTTCTACCCCCTGACATTTCTTTTTGTAGGGGCAGCGTATGGTCTTTGCTTCGTACCCGAAAGGCACCGAGTTCTACTACCCGCCGCGCTGTGTAGCTTTGAGCAAATCACCTCGCGTTAGCTCACTCTGCGGCGCTGTACTGCTGCTGATCCCTTCGTTAGACAAAGTTCCCATTGGAGATGAATAAAGGGAAAGTTATTTAAAATTTATTTCATGTTATGAAATTTCTTAGTTTAGTCCTGGCCCTTGCTGGAGACCTTTCCTCGGAGAAAAACAGTCAAACGTGTAGCATTCGTTCTTAGAGCTTTTCTATTTTCTTTGTAAATCATCTCTTTGTTGTGTAGTGATAGATTATTTTTTCCAGAATAAATTAAAAATGAGCCCATAAAACACTGCAAACATAACCGTCTCTGATACTTCATGTTCAAAGCATTTAATATTGGAGAAACAGACATTAATTTGTGAATGTGGAGAGGTGAAGCGGGATTCCACACATGTTTTACAGGACTGCACAAAGTACAATGAGCAAAGAGCGACCATGTGTTTTGAGAAGACTACTCTAAAATCGAAGCTCTATGGATCTCAGCCCGAGCTTGGGAAGATTACAGTATTCCTAAATCTTGTTGACCTCTTCATCTTTAAAGACAGCATGAGCGGGTTAAATTGAAAGAAGAAGAAAAGGAAGAAGAAGAAGAAGAAGAAGAAGAAGAAGAAGAAGAAGAAGAAGAAGAAGAAGAAGAAGAAGAACAACAACAACAACAACAACAACAAGATTATTTTTTAATGTATTTTTTAAAACATTATAGTTTATTTTTCTTAGTTTGACCCTGTGCCTGTGAATGGATGAGGCTTTTAGGTGATGACAAACTGAGTACACTGATAGAACGCTATCGGAATCTTTCTTCTGTGTCGTATTTGAACCAATCCTTTCTGTCTTACTTTTTCTAAGGTGATTTTATTGATTTTTTTATGACTATCTCGATTTATTCCTTTACTGGCGCTGAAATGGCCTAAATGTGTAGCGCCATCATCATCATCATCATCATCATCATCATCATCATCATCATCATCATCATCATCATCATCATCATCATCATCATTATCATCATCATCATCATTATCATCGTCATCAAGAGTGTTGTGTTGCTACAAAACAGGCGGCTGGTACTATATGAAATGTAGCAATGACTATCCCGCACAAATCTTTGGGCCTCTTTTTCACTCACGAAGTGCCCAAATTCACGACAAAATATGGAACGAAGCCGTTTCGTACATGCTATTCTTAAAAATTAATTACGACGCTGTTTATAAATGAATATGACTGAAAGTTGGCACACAGTTACAAAAGAGGTCATTTTAGATTATGTCAAGCGACAAAACTCGTGCGATTACCAGCAGACCGTTAAAAATAGAATTTTACTCTTTGGAGTACAATATTTCTAAAACTACAAGAGGAAAGATTTTGTCGCTCATAAGGTTATATATGCACATTTCTTCTATTTATATTTCAAATTTCATTCGATTATGAAAGTTACTTTTCCCGTATTCTCACAAAACATCAACCCAATTTGCATTTCAATGAGTGAAAATATGGAGACGGCCATTTTGCTCCACCATCGCGCGACACGAAAATTACGTGAGCGAGGCAAGGCTGCCAGATGGCCAGACTTTAACCTGACCAAATTCGACTTCAAAAGTGGCTAAATAGAAAATCATATGGCTTTCAATATTAAGACTGGCCCACTTAAAATGAACTAAATTCTAACAAACAGAAAATTGAAGAGACTAGGATAAATGTCACTGAGACAAACATAGATGAATAAAATGTAATAAAAGCAACAAAATTATATATTAATATTTGGCCACACACGTGGCCATCTGGCAACCTTGTTCGCGACGACGGATGACACAAATCCTCGCGCTTTTTTTAAATTAAGGTATTGTTTATGTCATAGGGATCGTAGATTAACACACACTCTCTCTCTCTATCTCTCTCTCTCTCTCTCTCTCTCTCTCTCTCTCAAATAAATACTAGAACTAACATAAGCCATGGTCTCACGGGACTGATTGACAATAATTCAGCAGGCATTTTTCTTGTCATTTGTATGGGTTGTAGACACAAGATTACACTTCGGAAAAGTTTCAAATGATCAATATTATGTATATTTTAAAACAAATTTATAGTTGACCCTAGCCATACAGCTCTAAAACTATACAAGTTAGATCTCTTCTGATGTCTTCATAATATTTTCTGATAATTTTGCCATAAAATTGTCAAGTTTTACTATCTAATTCCACGTATTAAGCGAGATACAGCCACAAACCAGAATAAAACGCAGAAAAAGCGTCCCATATTTTCCATATTTTTTCTATTTGTGAGTCATCCAAATAAATGCCATCTTTGGAACTGCATAACTGTGTTATACATTAATAGATTTTCAAAATTCAAAAAGATTTTTACTTAGTGGAGATAGGGCTTTGATTTAAAAGTAGTATTTCCTACAAAAATAGAAAACAAAAATTTTCATAGTCATTGCTAATGAAATGGGCATATGTTTCCATGCGACCTGCTGCGGGAATGAATGAAACATTGTGAAAAATCTTTAGCATGGGAAATCCATGTAATGCGCTATACACATGTTCATCATTTCTTTATTTATTATCTTTTTGATTATTATTGTTTTGACTCGACACTTAATTTTCTATACCTTTAGTTCATCTGAACAGAATCCCAAGTTGTCCCAGTGTGTCACATATATCTTTGCTGATCAAATTTCATCTTACATTTAACTTCATTATTTCTAATGCTCTACTTATCGAGCTTCACGCAGTTACATCATTTACAGATTATTAACCTCATTACAAATGAGCATAACACTCAATCCGTCGCCCTGCATGTCGCCCATCCTAACATCCGTATATATGAGCGACTCGCTCTCAATTTATCCTATCAAACGCTTGTGTCTAATCAAACGTAAACTCCTTTACATCGAAAGCCAGTAACCGTTTGATTTAATCTTGGATTAATTTGAATATAAAAACTCTGCGTATGAATAGATTCATCATTAACTTCTCTTTTTTTTTACGCAACACTTAGACGTAGTGTTGAATTCATTTTGAAAATCATAATAACCATGTTTTATTTAGAAGACATTTTAATAGCTAACCTACTCCAGACGTTTAATGCATTGCGTTAAGTGATAAAGCATAATTTTATTACAAGACTATTATTACCAGAGACGGTTTATTACGTTTTAACACGGAAATCACGGCGGAGAAATTCAAAAAGATGCAAAGCAGTATCTAGACTATTAATATCAAAACATTAAAAACAAAATATGAAACTTGCCAAATCAAATCGGTATCGTGCGGCTATGTATTCTAGTGGTATGCCACTCGCTTTCGGATCTTGGGTTCGAGCCTCGCTCGGTGCAAAGTTGAATCCTTGGAAAATGATATTTACTCACTTTCTCTCACCGTGCTCAGGTGTAAAATGAGTACCTGACCGTTAACAGCGTTGTCTCTATTGGGAAAAAAAAATTGAAATATCGCCTAACAGGCGTCGTGTCTCGTTCTACTCGTTAAGTCTTGCTATTGGTCAAGGAACCTTTTGTAAAACGCCTTGAGCACGTTTAGTGGATAATAATTATTATTATCCTTATCTCTTTCTTCATTTTCTATTTTCTCGTATTCACGGCGTTAGATTTGACACGCTCTGTTACGTATAGATAGTTCGAAGATGACGTCACTCAGGCCTTTGTTATTGTTTTTGCTATCCGCGTTTGTGAGTTGTTCTCACTAAACTGTATTAACCAGACTATAAAAGTTCATGGTTACACAGAGTTTGTGTGTTGGTCCGTTATACTTCCGGATGGCAATGTTGTGAACTCCTTGGCCAAGCGCATTCTATCTATAGATACCCATATCAGATTTTTTTTTTAATAGAGAGGGAGAGAAAGATTTATCTCAGATTTCAATTTGAATAGTCCATGTTATAGAAATGGACAAAGTTGACGGCAGTTTTTTCATAGATCAAGAGATAGATCAAGTAGTGTCTATGAAATCGTTCTTGAAAGACGACAAAGCGTCATGGTAGCAGCAATAATCTCACCATATGAATCTATGAAATCGTTCTTGAAAGGTTACAAAGCGTCATGATAGCAGCAATAATCTCACCATACAGCAACTGGGATCTCTAGGAAGCAGAGCAATGAAATCCACCAAGCTCGCGTTCAGACAAAAGAAACATAAAAAATGAACTTTTAATTGTTGGACTGTTTCAAATAGGAAATGGTATTATTTATAGGAGTACATTTCGGTGCGATGGAAGATATTATAGAAATGACCGTCATTATCTAGGATCTCGGGGTCGTGAGAATGATTTTAAAAATTATTTTGCTTGGTGTTATATATATTTTTTTTATTTTGTTATTATTTTATCATTTTTGTTTTGATTTTTTTGTAATAAGGAAGAGATGGAGTAGTGTGAATGTATGTGCGTTGTGGGAGGCCAACATTCAAGGGTAAAGATAGTATGAAGTTGACGTCACTCAGGTCTTTTTTATTGCTTTTTGTCTACCGCGTTTATGAGTAATTCTCACTAAACTGTATTAACCCGACGAGTAACGTTTAAGGTTACACATAGTTTTGTGTGTTGGTCCGTTGTATCCGAATGGTAATGTTGTGAGCTTCTTAGCTAAGAGCACACTATCAATAGGAATAGTTGGGCGTCATAATAACATGATACTTACTTAATCCTCTTCGGGCCTTGAGGCACATAGGGCATCCACCAGACATCTCCATTTTTTGCGATCGGCTGCTTTTGCGGTGGCTGTGTTCCAGGACAGGCCTGCTTCCTTTAATTCTTTCTCCATGGTCCTTCACCAGGTTTCTTTGGGTCTTCCCCGCTTTCTCTTCCCATCTGCTGTCCAGTACAAGGCTGTCTTGGGAAGTGACCCTTTTTCCATGCTGGCCACATGAACCAGCCAAGGCCATTTTCTTCTTTTTATTTGGCTTTCAATGCTAGTGCAGTCAGCTTTCTTTAATAGACCCACTGTTTTTATTTTTGTAGGCGAAAATAAATTAAAAATTCTTTTTAAACACTTGTTCTGAAAGGCTTCTAGTTTCTGTATTAAGGAGGATGTTATTTTCCAGCTTTCACTTCCATAAAGCAGCACACTTAAAACATTGCTCTTGTATATTTTCAGCTTTGTCTTTCTCATTATCTGTTTTGATTTCCAAAAGTTTTTCAGCATGCCGAAAGCCTGGTTTGCCTTTTGAATTCTGTGCTTGATATCGTGTTCTGCATTTCCGTCGTCTGTTATTTTGGATCAGAGGTAGGAGAACTCTGTTACCTCTTCAATTATATGTTCATCTATCCTAATTTCACTGTCATATAATCACATAATAGTCTTTGCTTAATTAATCCTCTATGGTACTTCATCAACACACGTGGTCGACAGTAAAGAGCGCCAAGAGACGTATGTATGTCCTCTATGAATTTTCGAACCCCCCCCCCCTCCTTCCCAATATCAGGTCCATCAAAGGATGTTATTTCTCTTTCTACCGATGTTCTCTTTGTGTCCATTGGCCTTCTATAGGGAATGAGATTAGCGGAAGAGCAGCGTCCCTCGATTGGACGTCATCTTACAGAGAGAACGTCAAAATGGTTTTGCGAAAAGCGTCTCTCTCGTCCTCGTTTTCGGTGAAGTGTCTCATGCCGCTCTCATCGGAAGCGAGGACGAGAGACGCATGCGCACAACTAAAATGACGTTCTCTCTCTAATAATTTCTCCGCCTGTGACGTCCAATCAAGGGACGCTACTCTTCCGCTAATCTCATTCCCTATTGCAATTTTCCTACTGTATCCATCTCTTAGCAAGTTTTCGGGATTTCTCTCTTCTTCCTCCGTAAAGAGTGCAAATGACTTCTGACTTCGAATCCCCCCTCAACCGCTGTCCAACCAAAGAATGCCATCTTTCTTTCTACCGATCTTCTCTTTGTCTCTGCCCTGTTGCAATTTCCCTAGGGATAAACTAAATAATATGAATTGAATTCATCGTAACAACACCCACTACCACATTATCTCATTCATCTGTAGTCTTTCATTCATCCTGTTTTGTTGATAAAGGGGAAACCAGAAACATTCATTTGATCTGCTCTTGTAATAAAATCGAAGCTTACATTCAATTTCATATTAATTATTTTTTTGAGCTTCAAGCAGCAACATTTACACGAGGGATGAACTAGACGTTAAAAACTGAATATAAAGTTAAAACAATCAGAAATGTGAACTTCTTATTTTTCCTTGAGCATTCTTCTCAAAAGAGTTGTCAGTTTATGAATCACGTGTCCAGGTTTTGTGAAAGCCTTTATAATTCATGAGATATCATGAACTTAACCAAGGAGCGTATAATATAATATAATATGACAATTGCTCATTTGGATAACTATTTTTGAGGGCCCCAAAGAGAGTAGTTTGGGGCGGGGGGGGGGGGGGTCATAGGCTATAGCTTATGTATCTTATGTTATGTGTATCTGGCCCCGCAGATAAACACTTTTCAAGAGTCTCGATGGTCGGTGGATCAAACCCCTGAAGTCCGAATTTTCACGATCGTAGGATCAAAACTCTGAAGTCTATGCGGCTATGTGGTCTAGTCGTATGACACTCGCTTTCGGATCGGAAGGTCCTGGGTTCGAGCCTCGCGCTCGGCGCATAGTTGAGTCCTTGGAAAAGGCTCTTTACTCACATTCTCTCACCGTACTCAGGTGTAAAATGAGTACCTGGCCGTTAAGATCGTTGTCTTTGTCCGAAAAAATTATAAAATCGCCTAACAGGCGTCATGTCCCGTCCTCCATGTTAAATGTTGCTGTTGGTCAGGGACCCCTTGTAAACCGCTTTCAGCACATTTAGTGGATATTGCGCTATATAAAAGCTCTTTTTTAAAGTCTACATAATATAAGCTTTGCGCACTAGGTTTTATTTAAATTTTGGGCGGTAACCGCCCAAAATTAAATAAAGCATGGTGCGCAAAGCTCGTATGTAGTAAATTTCAGAGTTTTGATCCGCCAATCGTAAAAATCGGGACTTCACGAGGTTTGATCCGCCGACCACCGATAAAACCTTTGATGAAATAAATGAACTCAACCCGTGTTACCAATCCAACGGTTAGCTTTTTTTTTCTTTTTTTTTTTTTTCTTTTTTTTTTAAAGGTCAATATACCTATACCTGTTTATCGTCGTATTTAAAAGACGGAGATAATTCTAAATTTGCAAAGCAACGACAAACATTGGGTGTCTCCCATTCCTGAGGTTAAAAAAAAAAAATCCAACGTTTAGCAATGCTGGCGTCGCTGATCTATAAAGTAGTCCTTCAGAGTCCTTCAGGCTCATGAAGCCGGAATTTATCCCTGTTTCTATAGCGTGAAACGGACAATAGTAATTGCTTGCTATCTTTTGGACAGGACGCCAGTCTATCGCAAAGTACTTTCCGCCAAATCTAACAGACTCATACTATCCATTCACTATTACTGGGTGGATAAGGAGGGTGTCAGAAAAAAATATCGACTGCACCCAGGATCAATCTCGGTCTCTTTGCGTGTGAAGCGAGTGCTCTACCAACTGAGCTATCGGGACGCCCGCCCAAACCCATTGGCATTGCTGAGCCCGAATGAAAAAAAATAACGGTTAGAAATTTTTTTTTAAAATTAAAAATTGAGCTTTATATAGCGTAATATCCACTAAATGTGCTCAAAGCGCTTTACAAGGGGACCCTGGCCAACAGCAACATTTAACATGAAGGACGGGACATGACGCCTGTTAAACGATATTACAATGTTTCGGACAAAGACAACGCTGTTAACGGCCAGGTACTCATTTTACACCCGAGTACGGTGAGAGAATGTGAGTAAAGAGCCTTTTCCAAGGACTCAACTATGCGCTGAGCGCGAGGCCCGAACCCAGGTCCTTCCGATCCGAAAGCGAGTGTCATACCACTAGACTACATAGCCGCAAAATAAAGTGTTTTGTCATTGTGATGTCACGAGTTGATCGTATTATTTAAGTGTTCCATGTCCTACTGGATACTGAATGCTGCCGAGACTTACCCAACATGTTGCAGGTAAGAGTTGTGCATCATTAACTTTTGATCAAACCTCCCCTGCGGAGTCACACCATCCTGGGAGATGTAAAAAGCTTCTGCAAATATGCAAATTTGTTTTAAAAAGTCTTTAGCTTACTTCCACCTGACCGATTCCGATAGGATCAATTAAAAGGATGACATTATTAGAGCTAAGTACAGCCTTTTTTTCATTTTTAGAGCAAGCGTATTATCACATGTTTCGGTTGTAATGGATATCAGCAGTTCTTTAACTCACTCAACCCTAGCACGGACTATATCCGTAGTTTACCCGGGTTACTTTTTTCCCCATGCCTATTTATTACATTTTTATATGCGTAGTACCAAAGCTAATGTTTTTATTATTTTTTCCATGTTAATGGTAGTTGAATAAAACTATCTTTCTGAGACAAATTATATGCGTAGTACCAAAGCTAATGTTTTTATTATTTTTTTCATGTTAATGGTAGTTGAATAAAACTATCTATATACAGGCTCATTTTAAATATATTTTTTTTCCAATTTTGAAAAGTATCAGAAATCTCTAGGATTGAGTGAGTTAACTTTTAATTATTTTTTTTTCTCCCTTGAAAGTTCAGTGGAGTAGAAGAAAAATTAATAATAATGCAAATCATAATGCGGACATTTTAATTTTCAACCTCCATGTTGCCGATAGAGGGGGTGGGGGGGGGTCGTAAAATAGTTGCAATCCTGCCTGCCTGACTGCCTTGACAATTTGAAAATTTAATAATTCGTAGTTTTTAGGAGATGAAGATTCTAAAATGAATACCTAGTCGTTAACAACATTGTCTCTGTCCGAAAAAAATGTAATATCGCCTAACAGGCGTCATTTACGCTACACGGATTAAATAATACATACTTTAAATCCTTCAAATGATACAGTAGGCATTTACTTTCATTTTAAATAAGTTTTCATGACTTAGAGATACTCAAAAACTTTTGAAGTTTTGGAGACAAATTTCTTTTTTTTTTTTAAGATTGAGCTTTTATATAGAATGTGAGAAACGAGTCTTTTTCAACTATGCGTGCTCAGATCCTGACTCGAACCCAGGACCTATCGTTCCGAGGGCGAGTGTCACACCACATGACCACATTGGAAAATCACTGTGAATACCAAGCTGTCAGAATGTCTAGACTGTCAAAAGGAATGAAAAATTGGATTCTATAGTCTGATGTCACGTCGCCCAGCAACGGCGGCCATCGTGGTTCTAAACAAAGAAAATCCGTACTTTTTATTCTTCATGCTGGCAAGAACTTTTCATATGTCTTGTGATCAGAATGTGTAAAAGTCAAAACATGATCAGATTTATAATGTTTTTTTTCCTCTGGATACGCTTTTGTGCTCGTTAGAGAAGTATTCATTACTCACATTCTCTCACCGTACTGAGGTGTAAAATGAGTACCTGGCCGTCAACAGCGCTGTGTCTGTCGAAAAACAATTGTAACATCGCCTAATAAGCGTCATGTCTCGTTCTACATGGTACGTGTTGCTGTTGGTCAGGGACCCTTTGTAAAACGCTTAGAGCACGTTTAGTGGACATTGCGCTTTATAAAAGCCCAATAAAAAAATAAACTTTTTTTCCGGACCAATAACCGTTCTATACAACACATCGCTTCAGATCTACGGATATAATACCAAATAGATAATCCAAATTATAAAAGCAAACAAAACATTGGGAAACAATTAAGACTGAAATCAGACGCGCGTAGAGCGTTGTTCTGTCAGAAAAAAATTTGTAATATCGCCTAACAGACGTCATGTCTCTCTCTCTACTTGTCTGTTACGTGTCGCTCGGCGCATAGTTGAGTCCTTGGAAACGGCTCTTTACTCACATTCTCTCATCGTACTCAGGTGTAAAATGAGTACTTTACTGTCAACATCGTTGTCTCTGTCGAAAAACATTTAATGGTAACATCGAGTAACAGGCGTCATGTCTCGTTATACATTATGCGTATTGCTGTTGGTCAGGGGCCCTTTGTAAAGCGCTTTGAGCACGTTTGGTGGATATTGCGCTATAATATAAAAAAGCTCGAGTTTTTTGGGGATTATTTTGGGGGGGGGGGGGGGGGGGGTTGTTGTTGTTGTTTGTAGAAGATGATTTTATTTAGATGAATTTTGTCAACATGGGAGACTATCTACGTAAACAAAATGAAAATTTGCAGGTCCCTTAACCGAAAGCAATGCGCTTCAACAGTCGTAACGTCACTTCCCTCGTAATGACGCATGGTAACTTAGTAACAGGCTCTAAACTATCGGAACAATGGCGGACGCCCTTATGAAATATTTCTCCGACGAGCATAAAGGCGTAACCAGAGGGAATAAAAAACAAGTTTTTTTTAGTCAAGTTTTGACTTTTACACATTCTGATCACAAAACATATGAAAAGTTCTAGCCAGCATGAAGAATGGAAATTACCGATTTTCTTTGATGGCCGCCGTTGCTGGGCGGCGTGACATCAGACTATTGAGTCCTAATATGGATTTGATGTAACATTTTTGTAATGGACGATATTTTTCGTTCAAATGAGGCTCGGTGCATAATATAATATTTGCAGGCCTGATAAGCGAGCGCCAGTATGGGCCGATTTAACATTGATGTAATGGACAATATTTTGAATGTTGAGTTGGTTTAATAAATAAATAAATAAATAAATAGAGCATTTGTATAGAGCCATATCCACTATTCGTGCTCAAAGCGCTTTACAAGGGGTCCCTGGGCAACAGCAACACTTAACATGTAGGACGGGACATGACGCCTGTTAGGCGATATTACAATTTTTTCGGACAGAGGCAACGCTGTTAACGGCCAGGTACACCTTTTACACCTGAGTACGGTGAGAGAATGTGAGTAAAGAGTATTTCCAAGGACTCAACTACGCGCCGAGCGCGGCTTGAACTCAGGAGCTTCCGATCCGAAAGCGAGTGTCATACCACAAGACCACATAGCCGATTTCATGTAAAACTGTTATAATGGACAATATTATGTTTCGTTCGATTGAGGCTAGGTGCATAATATAATATTTGCAGGCCTATTTTGAATTTTGAGTTGGTTTGAGAGTATTTTCAATACCTACAACAATAACAAAGTTTCAAAGTTTCAAAGTTTATTCAATCTTAGGCTTTCGCCAATAAATCAACAATTTGATGCCAACATACATGAAAGTGGAAAAAAAAAAAAGAAAAAAAGGGTAAATGGAACCAAAAAATAAACTGATACACCACACAAAAATACAACAATCGTAATAACATCAAAACGTACAACAATAATAATGATAATAATAATAATAATAATAATAATAATAATAATAATAATAATAATAATAATAATAATAATAATAATAATAATAATAATAATAAGCGTTACATTTTGTTGGGTTATCAGACCTGTAAATAAGGACACGTCGGTTTGAGAGGGTTTTTTTTCCTCCATTGCAGGATGAACGAGTAATGAGCGGGCACCTATTTTGCGTTACTAGACCTGCATGGAATACGCGTTGGGGAAAATGGTACAAAGAGATATAAAGACTCTGAATTTAAAAGCCGATGAGAAGATAATATTTTCAATGAGAAAAAGAGGGGTGAAAGAAAAGAAAAGAAAAACGCAGAAAATCGGAAGCTTTTCATTTTGTTAAGTGCCAAATTTTATACTTGAGAATTTCATATTCTGTCATCATTAGGTGCTGTGAAAACGTGACCTTATAAGTTAACACAAACTGCCAGAACAAAAGGATTGGAACGCAGTCCAGACTATAATTACAGACAAACATTAAAGATGATTTTTAACTTGTTAACTGTCTTATTCTGGAAAAATAACGTATTTAAAAATTTGGCCAGAAAACTCGTCCTTCAAATATCGATCGATTTAAATGACTCTCATCTTGGCAATAACTCTCAAACCTGGGACTTCAGGAAGTCCCAGGTTTGAGAGTTATTGCCAAGATGAGAGTCATTTAAATCGATCGATATTTGAAGGACGAGTTTTCTGGCCAAATTTTTAAATACGTTATTTTTTCAGAGTCCGGCAGTTAAATAATATATGATAATCGCTATATCACAGGTGTCGCAAAAAAAAAAAAACAAAAAAACCCTCTTTATAACGTCTGAGTACTTCAGTCTCTATCTTGCTTGATGCTGGAATAGGTTTTTGTTCTAAAATCTCTAGCGTTCACACATCCCCGGCCCCTCCCCCTTCATGAAATATGGAACCTCAAACTTAAATTTATCTCTGCGGGATCTCGTCAGGGGCTTACGTCGCTTATTCTCGATCCCGCATTCTGGGAAAAAAGCAAAAAAGCAAAAACACATATTTCAATTTTTTGCCAGAAAATTCGTCATAAAAAAATCAAATCGTTTTAAATGACCCTCATCTTGGCAAAGAACTTTTAAATCTGGGACTTCCGGAAGTCCCAGGTATGAGAGCTTTAGCAAAGATGAGGGTCGTTTTAATCGATTATTATTTGAAGGACGAGTTTACTGGTCAAAATTTTTAATATGTATTTTTTCCTCCAAAGAACACGGCACCACGGGAGTCTGTGTTCTTTATCCAAATAAATAGAGAGAAAAAACGGGGTGATATTGAAATTGTGATGATAATAATGATAAGACGTGGATAAAATATATTTTTTCAAACAAACTCCCCCTGCCTCTTCTATTTTCTTTTTTTGTGGCGCATTGGAGTGCGAAAACGCCATTTTTCTGTCGTAGAAGGATCGTGGGGTGAGGGCTCTAGTCGTTTATTGTTTCTTTAAAATAATATTATTGTGAGATCTGGGGGGAAGGGATCGTTGACAGAAGAATAAAAGACTTCTCCTAGGTGTACGGTTGTTTTCTGGCGTATTTTGACAAAAAACATTTTGTTACCTTTTGGCTGAGAACTTTTATTGTAAATATCTTTATATATATATCCAAAAAAAAACGGCCCTCCACTTGTCTAAATAATCTCAATTTTGACTTTTATTTTCAAGTTTCGAGTTCAAACCTTCCTAGCAAGCTGGCGGCCATTTTAATGGAACGATATTTGAACAAAAATTTTCTGTCAAAAAAAATAAATAATTTTTTTTATAAAAAGTGTTTTTTAAAAGAACAACATCAGAGTTGTATTGGACGTTGAAGAGGCCTTGTGTGTGTTTTATTGTTAAATTGGTTGATTTGTTTCCCGGCTTTTCCAAGCAGGGAGTTCATAATTTTCTTTTTTAAATGTTTTATTAAATGTTCATTTTACGACATATTGTGCGGGGGCAAATTGAAAACGTGGGGGTAATGATAGCTATAATTACTGCCTTTTTTGCAAAGAAGTCTCGGTTGAAAAGAAAAGAACGGGGGCGCATAGGAGTTGTAATAGTCGTGATAATGACTTGCTGGTAAATTTCTTGTGTTTTGTCAACGATGTGTCCTTTGAAATGAACGACTCTCAATGCAATTGACAATACACATAATCACAGAGCAGGCGCCGACGAACGCCGAATGGACGGAGCGACGAGGCGAGGGTTCCATCCATTTTTAAATCGTTGAGACACGAAACACATGTCGTATTTTTGTTTTGTTTTTGTTTTTGTGTTTTTTCCGTATTTAAACGCTCTTATATTTTTGTTTTCGCAATTTTAATGGAAAGTCTATGATTTTCATGTTAACCAGAGTTTGATGTCGGTTTTTTTCTTCCTTAATTCTTTAAAGGCGGCGTCCGATTTCAACATTATAATCCAATCATCAAATCTTTTGTGGCATTTTTGTTATGTTTTTTTTTTCTCTCCGTTTAAACGCTCTTATATTTTTGTTTTCGCATTTTTTATTGAAAGTCTATAACTGTCATGTTAACCAGATATTGTTGTAATTTTTGTTTGTATTTCTTTTTTGGTTTTGTCTTTTGTTGTTGTTGTTTGTTTGTTTTATATGTTTGTTTGTTGGGTTTTTGTTGTTGTTTTTTCTGGGGGTTTTTCTGGGTTTTATTTTAGCTTGCTATATATATATATATATATATATATATATATATATATATATAATATATATATATATATGTACATATATATATATATATATATATATATATATATATATATATATATATATATATATATATTGGTATTCCTTCTTTTTTTTTTTACTGATGTTGTACGATTTTAAAATTTGACCAATCATCAGATCTTACATCGCATTTTGATTTCGTTTTTCTTTGTTAACATTTTACATATATATGTCATTTTTGTTTTCACATTTGTAATGAAAGGTCTACCATTTTCATGTTTACCGTAAATAAATGTCGATTTTGGCTTGATTAATTCTTTGAGGATGGTGTTCGATTTTTAAATGTAACCAATCAACAGATATTTTAGATTATATTCCTTGCTTGAACGCTCTTCTATTTTGATTTTCACTTTCTTTTACTGGAAAGTAGATTCTAGATATATAATAATTATTTTCTTGTTAACCACAGTTTGATGTTGACTATTTTTACCTTTTGTCTTCAAAGACGGTGTTAAATGTTAATCTAATTTGTCATCAGATTTCACAGTGTTCCCTAGACATGAATTAAGTAACATAGGTAAAATGTAATATTCTTTAAAGACAGTGTTACATTTCAATCCAATTTGTCATCAGATCTTACAGTGTTCCCAAAGACGAAAGTAACATAGATAAAAATATTTTATAAAGACAGTGTTAAATTTCAATCTAATTTGTCATCAGATCTCACAGTGTTCCCTACAGACAAAAGTCACATCGGTAAAACTTAAGATTCGTTAAAACAGTGTTAAATATTAATCTAATTTATCATCAGATTTCACAGTGTTCCCTATAGACGAAAGTAACATAGGTAAAATTTAATATTATTTAAAGACAGTGTTAAATTTCAATCCAATTTATCATCAGATCTCACAGTGTTCCCTATAGACGAAAGTAACATAGGTAAAATTTAATATTTTATAAAGACAGTGTTAAATTTCAATCCAATTTTTCATCAGATCTCACAGTGTTCCCTATAGACGAAAGTAACATAGGTAAAATTTAATATTTTATAAAGACAGTGTTACATTTCTATCCAATGTGTCATCAGATCTTACAGTGTTCGCTATAGACGAAAGTGACATAGGTAAAATTTAATATTTTATAAAGACAGTGTTAAATTTCTATCCAATTTGTCATCAGATCTTACAGTGTTCGCTAGAGGCCAAAGACGAAAGTAACATGTGTAAAACTTAAGATTCTTTAATGACAGTGTTAAATATTAATCTAATTTGTCATCAGATTTCACAGTGTTCCCTAGACGCAAAAATTCAGTAACAGAGGTAAAATTTAATATTATTTAAAGACAGTGTTAAATTTCAATCCAATTTGTCATCAGATCTTACAGTGTTCGCTAGAGGCCAAAGACGAAAGTAACATAGAAAAAAATAATTTTTAAAGACAGTGTTAAATATTAATCCAATTTGTCATCAGATCTCACAGTGTTACCTAAAGACAAAAGTCACATCGGTAAAACTTAAGATTCCATAAAGACAGTGTTAAATATTAATCTAATTTATCATCAGATCTCACAGTCATGTCCCGTTCTAAATATTACGTGTTGCTGTTGGCCAAGGACCCCTTGTAAAGCGCTTTGAGCACGTTTAGTGGATATTGCGCTATTCATAAGCTCAAGCTCAAGGATTGATATAAATTTAGTATCGCCATTAAAGGGTTAATGATATATTAAGAACTCATTTGGATTACTGAGATATTGAAAATGAAATTTGTATTATCTTATCATCAAATGATTTAAACGTAGATAAGGAAATGAATTCATGTGAATGTTATGACAGCTGGAAGTTTGTTGTTGTTGTTGTTGTTTTTTTATTTTTTGTTTTTTTGTTTTTTTTTTTTAAATTGTTCCTCATTTTTTGTTGTCATTCTCTTTTTATGGAAGAGGTTAATTAAGTTTTTTTTTTTAAAAAAGAGCAAGCGATATTGGTTTGGTACACATGTACGCACACATGTACTCTTTAAACCAGATTGAAATTTTTAATTCTGTCAAATTTTGACAAAGTTATGGCAGTTCAAAATGGCTGCCCCCACGAATATCCGTCAGCGACCGGAAACTGTCATTGAATTTCTTGTTTTCGAAGAAGAAACATCGAGTAACATTTTTAAACGCCTTGGGAAAGTGTATACAACTCGGGCATTTTGTAGAGGTAGTGTTTTTAGGTGGAAGTATAATAATACTTTTTGACTCAACCTCGCACTATAAAATGGGATCCCTTTAATCAAAAACGTAATACATATGTGTACTTATTTGCAGGTCTGATAACCCAAATTGTCACGGGCTCATTGTTGTAATGGAAATATTTTCAAACCAACGCAAAATGTGGTCCATCACAACAGTGTTAAGTCTACCCCATAATAATTAGTGTCCCTTTATCAGACCTTTGGGGCAGCATGGCTCAGTGCTACGGTCTTTGCTTCCTACCCGAAAGGTACCGAGTTCAATCACCCGCCGCTGCGTTGTATGGCCTTGAGCAAGTCACCTTGCCCTAGCTCACTTTGCGGCGCTGCTCTGCGGTTGACGCCTGGGTTATTCCAGTCTTCCCTTGGAATAGATCCTAAAGACAAATTTCCCCTTGGGGATGAATAAAGGGAATTTTAATTTTTAATTATTTTTTTTTAATATGTCACGTCGGTAAATACACATTGAAATTATGACTATTCTTAAGAAGGGCATTCCATCCTTCAAGGCCAACTTGTCCATTTCTGGCATATGATAGACATAACAATTTAGACAATTTATATAGCGCAATTCCAATGATACAACGTGCTCCATACCCTTTCCAGCAATTAGTATAAAGCCATATTTCCCATTCGTACAGCACAATTCTCCTATCAGTCGCTCCTTTTTGCACGTCTGTATCTTACAAAATCTCTCACTGTCAGTAAGTAGCCAGGTACTAATTCATACCCGAGTCGGATGATACCCGTTTATTTCATTACAAAGATGACATCTCCGTTTTAAAATCCACCCGCGATAGGATTATGTGTAAGTCTTCTTTCTTCTTCTTCAAGTACCAATTCTGTGCCAGACATCGATGATCATGGTACGCCATTCATCTCTCTGATCAGATAACCTCAGAAAACTAATATTACTCTTCTCTTTCTTTGTCACCCAGCTGTTCAAACTATTCAAATATGTTTTTCTTGGTCTACCTTTACTCTTTTTACCTTCTATCTTTCCTGTGAGAGCAAGATGTTTATGTCGATTTAGGTGCCCTAAAAATTGCATTTGTCTTTTTCTTATTGTACGAATTAATAACCTTTTAGTTTCAGCTTGCTCTAATACTTCTTCATTAGCTTTCTTCTCTGTCCATGAGATTCTTAACATCCTTCTAAGAAACCACATTTCTGCTGCCTCCAGTTTCTTTCTAATGTCTTCTGTAATTGTCCAGCTTTCGCAGCCATATAATAATACTCACCATACATAGGCCTTCAAAAGTATAGATTTCTATCTCAAGATACTCAACAAACGCCTCTCTACTTCCACAATCATAAACCACTCTTTAAAAGAGCTCTAACCCAAGTCTTTGTTGGTGCGAGGGTTGTGAATTGCTTTTATTTTCCATTCTTACAATCCGAAATTGAATGTAAGCTTCAATTTAATTACAAAAACAGACCAAATGGACGTTTCGGGTTTACCCTGTATCAACAAAACATGAAACACCACAGGCGACAACAGCAACATTTACATTCTTACAATCCACGCGAGTATCTGTATTATATAATATTATTTCCCCAAAAGGCAGCATCGGATTGGAGAAAAAATCTTTTAGTATAATATTATCAAAAATTATTCTTAAAAACATGAATCCACTAAATGTGTTTAAATCGCTTTACAGTGTGTTCCAAGCAAACAGCAACGATTCACATAATATAAATACTAAATTCGGCTTCGGACAGACAGAGCCCTGGATCGAGTCCCACTTTCAGCTCGTGAGAAGTTGAGTCCTTGAAAATGGCTTTTTACCCAACCCACGCAGGTGTAAAAGGAGTACCTGGTCAGTCAGACATCTTACAAAGACAGACAGAGCCATTGAAAATGTGTAACCTAAATCGTCAATCTGGCATTTTTTCGGGGTAAACGACAATTGAACTTAGCATTAAAATTATGCGGCTATGTGGTCTTGTGGTATGACACTGGCTTTCAGATCGGAAGGTCCTGGGTTCGAGCCTCGCTTGGCGCATAGTTGAGTCCTTGGAAAAGCTCTTTATTCACATTCTCTCACTGTATTCAGGTTTTAAATGAACACCTGGCCGTTAACACCGTTGTCTCTGTCTGGAAAAAATTTTAATATTGTCTAACAGGCGTCATGTTTCGTTCTTCATGTTACGTGTTGCTGTTGGTCAGGGACCCTTTGTAAAGCGCCGCGCAATATAAATGCTCAAGTCTTTTGTGTTTTGAGTTATTTTGTTATTTCAATTTATCAGGAGAAAAAAACCCCCATGAAATCTTGATTTTGCACTCTTTAATAAACTATTAGAAATTTATCTTGGCTCCTCACTACGATACTCTTGGGGGGGGGGGGGGGGGTCATATATATATATATATATATATATATATATATATATATATATTATATATTGTGTGTGTGTGTGTGTGTTGTTTATATATCTATTTTATTTATCTATTTATTTTGCAAAGCACCGCAGAATACACACACACACACACACACACACATATATTATATATATATATATATATATATATATATATATATATTCATTATATGTATACACACACACGCACACCCCCAAATTATATATATATATATATATATATATATATATATATATATATATATATATATATATATATAACATTGTCATCCAAAATATTACACTTTACTCTTAGGTCAATTCTTTGTATGTAAAATACTTGAAATAATACCGTTTCGTGGCGACGGGTCACATATTACAGTCTACAATGATATCATAGTGTACTACTATTATTTCTCCAATGTTTAAAACACTAGAAATATTACCGTTTCGTGCGACGGGTAACAAATGACAGTATACAATGATATCATAGTGTATTTCTATTCTTTCTCCAGTGTTTAAAACACTAGAAATATTACCGTTTCGTGGCGATGGGTCACACATTTCTCATGAAAAACCACCTTCTGGTCTTCGTAGCGTTGAGAATAATTTTCTTTCCCAGCCTCCTTGAGTCACATTATTGTTACAATCATAATGAATGAGTAAGAATCTCTTTGAACGATTTCATAGTTTGGCCGTTCACTGACGAAATGCCTTTATTCAATTTTGGCCAGAAATTATTTGACTTCAATTTTCAATGGATTTTAATTTAAACGATACTCAAATAGTAACATATCTTTCAACCCGAGACTTCAGAAAAGTATAATATAATGCTACTTTTAAAGAGTTTAAAATTTAAAATGTTTGACAAGTAAGCAAACATCTAAATTCATCAATATATTATTTATTTTTTTGATGCCAAAAATCTGGCCAAAATGTATTTGAACAAACTCCCCCCCCCCCCCCCAAAAAAAAAAAAAAACAAAGAAATTTTATTTATGTTCGACAGAGTGGATAATTACCCTCTTTGAGACGATTTGTGGATAGGGGGAGGTGTGTGTGTGTGTGGGGGGGGGGGGGGGGGGTGAGGTAAGATGAAGACGAAAAAGTGTGTGTGTGCTTCAACTACTTCTAGGATTTCCCCTCAATCGTTCGTTTCTCATTCTAAAATTGGTGTTTCTGAAACAGTCTTTGTTTGTTTACTTTCCTCATCATTCCCTGTAAACAAAGAAACTAAACGTCTTTCGAATGAATGTACATCGCATCGCGTTAACAGTGAAAGTTACCTATAATTATTATAGCTCTTCTGAAGTACCCTTCTTAGATTTTATCATTATGCTATTCATTGTCGTATTCATTTCGCAGGATTTTTATTTTTTTGTACAAGGATTCAATGCCATCATTGTAATGATTGTGATTTCACTGGATTATACCTTGAGGACTGGGTGATATTAGTATATAATTTATCGGACACTGGTCTTGACAATCAGGGTTGTAATCTGTCCAAGAAGTAATAATGATCCATTTCTTGTGTCTTAACTCTCACTCTCCTTTCTGACCATTTTCAGTACTTAATTTTCCCAAAAATGGCAGGCTTACCCAACAGGAAAATTGATTATGAAAACTCAAACAAGCTCTCTATAAAACAAATTTATGTTATTGTTAATTAAACAAAGATCATTCTTCTAAGTTTGTGATGTACAAAATAAATCAGAATTTTTAAATATGTATATTGTGTCGGTACAGATGTGACGATTTTGCTGCAGGTGGTAAGGAGAGGGTTAAAAGATAACAGTTTTGTAAAATGTAAATACCTTCAAGTTCTGAACAGAAATGAATAAAAGGGGGTAAAATCTACCACATACACATCATTTAACTTGTAAATGAAACAGTGTGAAGCGCATTGAGCATGGTTAATTCGTGGAAATGCCCTATATAAATGTTGATATTTATTTATATATTTAAAGCTACTCGACTGCATGAATAGAATATATTGACGTCCTTTGATCGTCTTTCTGGCTGGAAATATTTTTTTAAAAATCAGCCAAGAACTTATTACGACGTAAAGTGTGTTCTATCGAAAGACCACAATATAATATGTCTCAAATTCGTCTGGTATTGTATATGAGTGTATGTTTGTATTAATATATATTTATATATATATATATATATATATATATATATATATATATCGTTCTCTCTCTCATACACACATAGAGAGGATACACACACACACTCACATATATATATATATATATATATATATATATATATATATACATTTGTATCCTCTCTCTCTCTCTCTCTCTCTCTCTCTCTCTCTCTCTCTGTGTGTGTGTGTGTGTGTGTATGAGAGAGAGAGAAAGAGAGAGAGATAGATAGATAGAGAGAGAGAGAGGTAGAGTGACTTGTAACGAGTGTTGAGTGTTGATTCATTCATTTATTTATCAGTTCATTTAACTATTCATTTATGTGTTTTTTTATAAAACATTTAATTGTCTATTTTTCTCTATATATTTCCTTATCATTTCATTTATTTACATTTGATATTCAGCTACTTATTCACTCTATTATTTATCTACTTTTTTATTCATTTATTACTTTATTCAATAAAAATATTCATGTATTTATTTGTTTATTTACCTATTCAACATATTTGTGATGTTAATTCAATATGTGAATACATTTATTTATATTTTCTCAATTAATTAATTAATTAATTTATTTATTTATTTATTTATTTATTTATTTTTTTGACAATTTAGTCTTTCTTATCTCTCTCAATCTGTGTATAGTTACATTTATTTATATTTTCTCTAATTTTCTTATATTTATTGGACATTTTAATCTTTCTTATCTCTATATCAATCTGAGTATACATTTATCCATATATTTTCTATTTATTTATTTGACAATTTATTCCTTCTTTTATCTCTATCAATCTGCTTATACATTTATTTATATTTCCTTTATTTTTCTATTTATTTACTTATTTGACAATTAGTCTTTTTATCTCTCTATCAATCTATATATATACATTTATTTATTTATTTATTTATTTATTTATTTATCATCAAATTTATTTCCTTTTTTTTAATTTATTTATTTCCAATGATCTTTTGAATCTAAATTTTCATTAAGTTATAT
>NC_088364.1:69512415-69519915 GCF_034508935.2 Berghia stephanieae
GAGTTGTCGTACCAGTAAGGTCGTCACGGCAAAAATTATTGTCCTCTATTTATTGTCTTCTGGCGCTTTCTTACTCACTTCATTTCTTGTTATCAGCCCAAAATCTGTACTATACACAGCTTCGTGATCTATAAATTACAATATAGATGTAAAGTTGACACAATCAGTTCTGTTAATGTTCCAGGCGAAAATGAGAATGTCAAAATTTGAGAAAATCAATGTGTTGTTTCTATGGACAGATTCGGTAGAGCACGCAGAGATGGCCACTGAATTTAGGAGGGTTTTCTTAGAAGATGCGAATGTGTTTCTTTTCTAAGGAAGGGAATGTTCACAATTTGTACGTTAGTGTACCAAATACAATGTTTAGTGTCTTGGTGTGCATTATTATAACTTTGGACTGGTCAGTTGGTGTGTTGGATAATTATTTAATTTTTCCCCCAGATTTTTAACGTTTCAAGTGGCAATGTCGGCGGTCTGTTTTAGTAAGTCCTGAACTTTTGTGTTCAAAATGATAATGATGATGATGATGATGATGATGATGATGATGATGATGATGATGATGATGATGATGATGATGATGGTTAAGGGAAATATGATGTAGAAGATGACAGGAAGATAATATTTACCCTCTCCTTATCACCTGCAGCAAAATCGTCACATTTGTTACGTCACAATAATATACATTTGTTCTTATTCAGATTTACTTTGTACATCACAATGATCTTTGTTTAATTAATAAGAACAAAGTTGTTTTGTAGAGAGATTATTTGAGTTTTTAAAAAAATGTGTTGGGTAGGCCTGCGATTTTGGGAAAAATACTGAAAACAATCAGCAAGGAGAGAGTTCATGAAGATAATGATGATAACGATAATATTGATGACTATGATGAAGATTATGGTGATGATGATGATAATGATGACGATGATTTGATTATTACGATGACGGACATGATGATTACAATAGTTATATAATGATAGTAATAACAACAACAACAACAATAATAATATAATAATAATAATAATAATAATAATAATAATAATAATAATAATAATAATAATAATGATAATAATAGTAATAATAATAATAATAATAATAATAATAATAATAATAATAATAATAATAATAATAATAATAATAATAATAATAATAATAATAATACATGACATTTATAATAATAATACATGACATTTATAATAATAATACATGACATTTATAATCATAATACATTACATTTATAATAATAATAATACATGACATTTATAATATTAATACATGACATTTATAATAATAATACATGAAATTTATAATAATAATACATGAAATTTATAATAATAATACATGACATTTATAATAATAATACATGACATTTATAATAATAATACATGACGTTTATAATAATAATACATGAAATGTATAATAAAAATACATGACATTTATTACACGTATTTTCATCACTGGGTGATGCTCAAGGCGCGAAACAATAATACAGTGATATTATTATACAAATGAAACATTATACATACAATATCAATATAATATCATTATACAACAATTTAATCACTAAACATAAAGTCATTAACCCAAAATAGGTTCATAATACATCCACATACTATGTCAATAATAGTAATAATTTTTATAAAAATAATAATAATAATGAAAAAAAAATTAATAATAATGAAAATAATAATAATAATAATAATAATAATAATAATAATAATAATAATAATAATAATAATAATAATGATAATAATAATAATAATAATAATAATAATAATAATAATAATAATAATAATAATAATGATGATGATAATAATAATAATAATAATAATAATGATAATAATAATAATAATAATAATAATAATAATAATAATAATAATAATAATAATAATAATAATAATAACAATTAATATAATAATAATAATAATAATAATAATAATAATAATAATAATAATAATAATAATAATAATAATAATAATAATAATAACAATAATGGCAATATGATAAGATATGATATGATATGATATGATATGAATTTTGATAAGCTAAAAAAGGTTCAGGTCTTTAAATGCCCATGACCCACCATTAGCATGTCAGAATTGCAAATCAATTCTAAATTTTAGCCATGATTTTTTTTTCGTGCAAAATAATATTATCTTACTTTATAACGTTATGTTATTTTAATTTGCCAGCAGTCCCGACAACGGATCTAAAAAAAACTAAATACGAAGCATATTAAACATGAATAATCATTGTATTAAATTCTAGCAATGACACTAACAATTGCAAACACAATAAAATGATAACTGTATAAAAATTGAGAAGTTAAAAATGTAATCTATTCATCATAATCAAACGTCAATTTGTACAGTTTGATACTAGCTAGTCCAAAAAAAAATTCATAATGAGAAAACAGAATAGAAAGAAAAGAAAATAACTTTTTAAAGGATTAAAAAGAAAAAAATACAGTATTTAGACGTTGACGCCAACGATATCAAATGTGACAAAATCAGTATTTACATATTTATTTTTCATATTCAAACAACAAAGGGGACAGTTCTTTGTCAATGTCATTTGTTAAAAGAATTGATTGTATCAGACTTGTGTTTTTTGTTTGTTTGTTTGTTTGTTTTGTTGCTGTTTTCTTTGGGGATGGGGGGGGGGGGTTGAGGTTTTTTTTTCTTTTTTTTTGTGGGGGGGGGGGGGGTTGTGTTTGTGTTTTAGTTTCCTCCCGAAATCAACATGTCTAAAAATAATGAATGTTTTTCTAATATTTGAAGAACAACCCCCTGTGTATATTTTGTATTTATCTCCTATAGTGGATGTAACATGAAGAAACAACTTAAAAAATATCCTGAATTGACATTTGACTCTTTGTAAACAATCTTGTATCAATGTATAAGATCTCCTCGCAAGTGCCTATACAAAAGAGACGGGAGTTGTAATGCCATTAACCTGTCAGCATGAGATAAATTTGATAAATCTATTAGTAATATGTTGGCTCTTCTCTGAACCTTGTCTAAAGTAATGGATTGACGTTTATAAAGTGGGCTCCAAATACTATTTCCATATTCTAAAACAATACGTACATTGGTATTGTATAAAGTAATAAATGTGTTTGCGTCTAAATACATAGAATGTCTAAATTTTATACCTATCATCCTGTTATTTTTATTTATACAAGTTGAGATGTGTTGATCGAAATGAAGTAATTAGTCAAAAATATTCACAAATCTTTTTTGGAATCTGTCGTCGTCAAATTTTAATCCTTCATCATCAACATAATAAGCATGAGATGGATTATATCTACCCATATGCAAGACCTTACATTTGGAAATATTGAAATCCATTTGCCAATCATTTGCCCAATGGAATATCGAATATAAGTTATTTTGTAAAATATCACTGAAACAGTAACACACCACTTGCTTGAATGTCAACCTCTTGAAGACCTGAGATGCACATTCCTCCCACCTAATCCAAGCATCAGTAACACACTTTATAGTCACCTGAAACAACTACAAACGACGTTTAACTTCTACGTCACGGTACAAGACCGAAGGGCTAGAGCTCAAGTGGTCGCTGGTTCGGATAAGTAAGTAAGTAAGTAAAATATCACAATTGATCAAATTGGGCATATATTTTTGTGTCATCAACAAATATTTTGCATTTAGATTCAACATAACATAAGATATGGTATAGGGCAAAATATGATAAAATCCCTTGAATGCCCTTAATATTAATAGTAATGCTATAAATCTATTGATTAAAGATTACAATAATAATACAGCAGTGCAAACAAGTATTATTCGTCATATATAAATCTCCCATCATAATATAATTCCCTGTCTACTAACACCTTGAAATAATCCATAGATTTTGCATTCTTTGTTTCAAATTTCAAATTGTTCCATTTCTGGACAATACGAATACCGAACCAGTTTTGTCTTATGTTTGTTTTGCATCTAGTGACAAAAATCTTAATCTTGTCCCCTCTAGTAAAGGTAACATTAGAATATGAAAAAAAAAATAGAAAAGTCTATCCTATCCAGACCATGTTCTAATCTATAAACCTGAATTAAATCCCCACAAATTTTTCTATATTTCAAACTTGTAAGTCAAGAAATTCTAGCCTTTCCTTATAAGATAAATACTGCATTGCATAAATCTTTTTGGTAGCTCTCCTCTGTACACTCTCAATACTAATAGATTTTCTTTTATATAATGGGCCCCAGATGCAATTTCCGTATTCTAGAATTGGTCGAACGAGCGATTTATACAAATATTTTTTAATGGTTTTATCAAGACTTATAAAGGTTATATATATATTAATTCCCATCATTCTGTTTGCACGGCTACCACAATTATCAATATGTACATCAAAATTCAAAAGTGAATCAAAAGTAACTCCCACATCCTTTTCATAAGGCACAACGGAAAGTAGATTTCACATAGCAGTATCGGTAAAATAATTATGATATGGATTATTTTTTCCTATATGTAATACTTTACATTTCGACACATTAAAATCCAAATGCCATGTTGGTAAGTCATTAATGTATGATATAAAACGAGTGGTCCCAAAACACTACCTTATGGCCACACACCACTTGAGACATTGCTCTATTCCGATTGTTCATTTCCAACCAGCACTCTTTGAATACGATGTGTAAGAAAAGACACAATCCGATGATATAATATATTTCCCATCAAGCAGTGACCCTAGAATTTTCATGAAGATCAGTATTAAAATATGTGTTAAAAATCTAAATTTATTATATCAACATCATTTGGAGTATCAATTACATTTAAATAATAATAATAATAATAATAATAATAATAATAATAATAATAATAATAATGATAATAATAATAATAATAATAATAATAATAATAATAATAATAATAATAATAATGATAATAATAATAATGATAATAATAATAATAATAATAATGATAATAATAATATTAATAATAATGATAATAATAATAATAATAATAATAATAATAATAATAATAATAATAATAATAATAATAATAATGATAATAATAATAATAATAATAATAATAATAATAATAATAATAATAATAATAATAATAATAACAATAACATAACATAACACAACATATGGTATATGGCAAATTAGGATAAAATCCCTTGAATGCCTTTAATATTAATAGTAATGCCATAAATCTATTGATTAAAGTTTGCAATAATGATATACGAGGTAAAGATAGTATTTCAACTTAAATGTACTCATGTATATTTGGTGTACAAACACATATCTTTAATATACATACAAGATTGAAAGCCATCTCAACAGCAGTGTAAAAAAGTATTATTCGTCATATATAAATCTCCCATCATATAATTCCCTGTCTACTAACACCTTGAAATAATCCATAGATAGATTTTGCATTCTTTGTTTCAAATTTCAAACTGTTCCATTTCTGAACAATACGGATACCGAACCAGTTTTGTCTTATTTTTGTTTTGCATCTAGTGACAAAAATCTTAAACTTGTCCCCTCTAGTAAAAATAATATTAGAATATGAATTTTTTTTAAATCAGAAAAGTCTATCCCATCCAGACCATGTTCTAATCTATAAACCTGGATTAAATCCCCACGAATTCTTCTATATTTCAAACTTGGTAAGTCAAGAAATTCTAACCTTTCCTTATAAGATAAATACTGTATGGCATAAATATTTTTGGTAGCTCTCCTCTATACACTTCCAATACTAATAGATTGTCTGTTATATAATGGGCTCCAGATGCGATTTCCGTATTCTAGAATTGGTCGAACGAGCGATTTATACAAAAATAAAAATGTGGTTTTATCAAGACTTATAAAGGTTCTAAATATGATTCCCACCATACTGTTTGCACGGCTTACAAAATTATCAATATGTACATCAAAATTTAAAAGTGAATCAAAAGTAACTCCACATCCTTTTCATAAGGCACAACGGAAAGTAGATTTGATACTAATAATAACAATGAGTTTATCCCCGTTTATATAGCTCGAAACGAACAATATAGCAATTTATTTCTACCCATCGGATAGGACGTAGATTACAACATCATCATCATCATCATCATCATCATCATCATCATCATCATCATCATCATCATCATCATCACCATCATCATCATCATCATCATCATCATCATCATCATCATCATCATCACAACAATCTTCCTAATATTTTCGTTACAATCCTTCACTTTCACAATTCCCCTAATAATCACAATGAATGACAATAATATGACATAACACACTCACTTCGTGAATAGTCAATGAGTTCATTTGTGTAAAACGTCATTAACGAGTGTTTATAAAACACTTATTGCCAACATTTAACGTGCATATAATTATTGGATAATCATTATAAAATATCTGTGATATATAATAGAATATAAAGAATATAATACACGACGTTTATCAAAGGTGCCATCTATAAAGTCTTAATGATGGGACAGGCAGCGCAACAGGTGGAGGGAGCTTTTAGTCCGCTAATTATAATGTGGTCTTGTGTTATGACACTCGCTTTCAGATCGGAAGGTCCAAATATGGTACGGATAGTGCTCGACATGTTACAATGGAGCGAATAAAAAAATAAAAGATAAAAATAATAAAAATAATAAATTTAAAAAAAAATTTAAAATAATAAAATAATAAAAAATAATAAAATAATATTTATGTATCTATCTATCTATCTATCTATCTATCTATCTATCTATCTATCTATCTATCTATCTATCTATCTATCTATCTATCTATCTATCTATCTATCTATCTATCTATCTATCTATCTTTCTATCTATCTATCCATCTATCTATCTATCTGATGTATTATAAAATATACAATATAATATGCTCTAACCAAAACCATAAAGCCCTCTTGTAATCCACAAGCACTCACGGACACTCACAAATACCTGTCTATCTATGTATCTATCTTTAGCTTTGCCATTGGGACAAATATTTGCTTAGGGGACAACTATGGAGAAGAATTGAAGAAGCTGATATACAGAGAAGTGGTGGGACCTGGAATGAGATAAAAAAAAAGTTAGCTCGGGATAGAGAAGGATGGAAACTGTATGTCTGTGACCTATACCCTGACCCAGGGTGAAAGAGGCAATGATGATGATGATGATGATGATGATGATGATGATGATGATGATGATGATGATGATGATGATGATGATAAGTATCTATCCAGGGTATTATCAATTAGAATTTAATCTAAGGGATATAGTATTTGTCAATGGTGATGAGATTTGTCGAAATGTCTTTTGTTTGATTGAATAGTTAATATATTTGGAATTTGTTGTCTAAGTTTCCAATAATTTGTGTTTTGTTTCCCAAAAGAGTAGATTTATCCTCAATTTTTCAATGTTACTTTCTCAACTCTTCTCTCTCTCTCTCTCTCTCTCTCTCTCTCTCTCTCTCTCTCTCTCTCTCTCTCTCTCTCTCTCTCTCCTCTCTCTCTCTCCCT
>NC_088364.1:69524915-69527415 GCF_034508935.2 Berghia stephanieae
TAATTTAAGTCTCATATCTTTGGTTAATGTAATGAAAATGTTGCTGATCGAAGCTCAAAGAATGTAATAAATTACATTGTGAAATTTAATTTAAGCTTCAATTTAATAAACGAAAACAAATAATGTGGAAGTTTTGGGTTTCCCTTTTATCAACAAAACAAGATGAATGAAGCACTAAGTAAAGCGCTTTTAGCACATTTAGTGGATATTGCGCTATATAAAGCACAATTATTTTTTTTAAACTACAGACGAATCTATTCAAAGCATCTCGACCAACGTGTACTGATATGCAGGTCACGGACTCCTTTTTGTAATGAAAATACTCTCAAACCAACGCAAAAATAGTATCCATTTCAACAATGTACGTAGATCAAGCCCATTATTATTGTGTCCAGTCATCAGACCTTCAAATATGTGCACGTTGATTTACGACATAATACAATGGAAGCGATCTATATTCATGTTTTCGTCCAACCGACTCATCGACCACGTGATTTGTTGCTGTCTAACGATTGGACATTTCTGAACAAATGTAAACACGCTGCTTTGTTTATGAAAGTTGTAAACATACCCATGTGTCAAGCTGAACACAATGACCAATCGTGATGTTAGATATTTAAAATCTGTGAACACTTTTCACTATGTAGGTCTCTTTGAGCACATTTTGCAATGTGACCAATGACCTCTAGCACATGGAAAGTTAATATAGATCATGTCCATTGATGGTTCCTCTGTGACCTCTTGTTGCTATGCCTGTCAAGCTATTGACACGGATTCCTTTTTAACTATTATCTTATAGTATGAGCTTTCAGAGTTCTTCAATCAACATACTGTGCATCACACACTTTTGAAAATTACTTCAGTTATTGTAGATATATTTTATTAAAACTAGTCGAATAAACATTTAAGTTGTTTTATTTTTGACTCGAAAATTTAAAATAAAGTATAGATAAATAGAATGCGCCTGCTAAGAAGCTCACAACATTACCATACGGAAGTATAACGGACCAACACACAAAACTATGTGTAACCATGCACTTTTATACTCTGGTTAATACAGTTTGGTGAGAATTGGATTCAATAGTCTGATGTCACGTCTCCCAGCAACGGCGAGCAGCGTGGTTCTAAACAAAGAAAATCTGTACTTTTTATTCTTCATGCTGGCTAGAACTTTTCATATGTCATGTGATCAGAATGTGTTAAAGTCAGAACAAAATCATATTTATAATGTTTTTATCCTCTGGATACACTTTTATGCTCGTCGGAGAAATATTTCATAATGGCGTCCGCCATTGTTCCGATAGTTTAGAGCCAGTTACTGTTACCATGCGTCATTATAAGGGAAGTGACGTCATGACTGTTGAAGCCTATTACTCATAAACACGGATTTCAAAAAGCAATAACAAAGACATGAGTGACCTCAATTCATACTATCTATATTTTGGCCTTGAACCGAAGACCCATAGCCACCTTAAGTGCTTGCCTATCACAGATCCTTACAAATTTAACACAGATGATAGAAAAAAAAATGCATGTAGTGTCGTCAGGTTTTGCGATGCATTTCCTTTATCAGTATGTCAAAATATTGTGAGAAATACTCACTAACTGGGCCTGACATATTTATGTGTTTGACATGTACTTAGGGTATCTTATCTCAGGCCTTTTCATACAGGAAATAAATAGTCAAGGGGACGAAACGGGGTAAATGGCAGGAAATATTCTGATTGGTTAACGCTAAGTAACGGGCGAACCATCAATTTAGAATCGATGTATGATAAACAAACAAAAAAAAAAAAAAAAAAAAAAGAAAAAAGAAAAATGTAAATAAATATAGATCATCGATTTTAGACATATCACAAAAAATCGGTTGCACTATTTTCCCTTCGATATCGATAAATATCTTAGCACGACATCTACAGCTAAACCCAATACCACCCAGAAACGATCGATAAAACTATTTCGATATTTCATGTTAACATCAACATAACGTGTGATAAAACAAACTGATATCGGGCAGCGTCTTAAATAGAATATATCGATCGATTTCTACAACACGAGAAGTTTAAAAAATGATTGCATGCCATAAAATGATAATTACTCAAATAAAGAATGAAAGATACGAAAAAGACATAATTTTATAGACGCTTCATTGTTCCTATGCCAAAACGTTTTCGTTAAAAAATTTGAATGGAAAAAAAAAGATGTTAAATTATCAACAAAGTTAACGCCACATATATTTAAAAAAAATATAATATCGGAAGAAAAGTTGAATATCGAACACATCATATCGATCTTTGGATCAAAGACTTTTCACAAACGCGTAGGCTTAAAAAAAAAAAAAACCTGTTACACGTCATTTCGATTAAATACATCGATGCATAATTGATAATCGCAGCGGCTGACTTCACAACCTATTGTTTGGGGCATTCCGGCCAAAGCAACATGTCAAATAATTGTGTTTCTTCTAACAAGGCGGTTCGTTCCATCGTCAAAGATGGCG
>NC_088364.1:69532415-69564915 GCF_034508935.2 Berghia stephanieae
TTTTTCTATGGGTGATAAGGAGGGGGTTACACTATTTTCAAATGATGTAAAACGCTAAATCATAGGGCTAGTACTTTCTTCACTTGAAAAATAGAAAGCGGTTGGGACTGCCTGAATCTTGTGATCGTAAAAATACAATCGAAAAGATGAAAATGGAAAGGCTTCGGATGGAGACAATACAAACAATCGACATTTCGGCTACAAACAAAAGGAACGTTAAAAAATAACACTTAAAAAATTTGAGCTTTTATACAGGACAATATCCACTAAACGTGCTCAACTCATAACACGTAAGATGTAGATCGAGACATGACGCCTGTAAGACGATATTACAAAAAAAAACAAATTCTGATAGAGACAATGTTGTTAACGGCCACGTACTCATTTTATCTCTGAGTACGGTGAGAGAATGTGAGTAAAGAGCCTTTTCCAAGGACTCAACTATGCGCCGAGCGAAGCTCGAACCCAGGACCTTCCGATCCGAAAGCGAGTATCATACCACAAGGCCACACATAGTGCCACAAATCAAATAAAACAAAACATAGATAGAATTGTAGAGTGTGTCCTACTGAGTGGTTGGGGTATGAATATACTCAGACAAAACAAGAAAGAAAAATACAAGATAAAAATATCCTCGATCCCCAAGTCAAGTCGAAGAAGACTGATATTTTGGAGGTGTTTTTTTCTTTCTTGTATAATTCTTTCATATTTTGTCTGGCACTGTTTCATACATGCTTTTTCAAATCATTATCTTAGACCGGTTCCTGTTTCCTAATCTACAAACGAAAGAGTAAAAATGGAGAGGCTGCGTATGGGAACAAAACAGACAATGGACGTTTCGGTTACAAACCATTCGTCAGCACAACATTACACAAAATAAGCATGGAAAACAAATAAAATAAAATATTTTATTTATTTTCCATGTTAATATGTGTTATGTTGTGCTGACGAAGGGTTTGTACCCGAAACGTCCATTGTCTGTTCCCATACGAAGCCTCTCCAAGTTCACTCTTTCGTTAGTATTTTCACGATCACCGGCTTCAGGCAGCCGTTTTCTACTGTTTCCTAATCTGTCACTTTGAATAAATATCCTATCGCTGAGTAAAATTATTATTGTCGCTTTATACAATTTTGACCAGAAAAACTAACCCCATTAATCTCTTACCAATATATTATGTAAAAAAATATTAAACCCGAGACATCTTTGAAGCGAAAACTATGAGGCCATCTGAAACACGCCCCTGAGACCGTCGACACTATCATCATGCTTTGTTCTACTTTCGTGTTAATCAAACCGACCTGTCAAATTATTGATATTAAAATTTAAAAGAAACAACATGTGTGTTTATTTAGAGCAACAACCACTAAATAAATGTGCCCAAAGCACTATACAAGGGGTCCCAAGCCAACATGGACCCGTTGTAAAGCGCTTTGAGCAAGTTTTGTGGATATTGCGCTATATACAAGCTCTAGTTTTTTGGGGGTTATTTTTAAAGAGCATTTTCCAAGGACTCTGCGCCGGGCTACATACTCGAACCAGGGACCTTTCAGCCTTAAGGCGAGTGCCATACCAGAAACCTACAAAGCAAAGCAGCACAAACTATTCCACATATTGATTTACTGGGGATAGGTACGTTTCGACTCTATGCTCTATACAACCTACATGCTCATACCTTTGTTTCAGAAGTGCAGATAGGTGGCGTCCACTTACCATTGGTGCTAATTATTCCAAAGGTCGATGGGCCATAAAGGTTTCAGGGTACTGGGCATGCGCATACAGTTCCGCGTCCGTGGTTGAACTACTGATAAAGATATCTACTCCTCTAAATTGCTTTATTTTGTCAAAACACCCTTTTTTCCATTCTGACAATAAAACTTTAAAGTCGTAGCATAGCAATCATAATATGGAATTCTTTACCACCAAAACCACGACGATGTGATAATCTGTCAGTCTTCAAACGGCATCTAAAAACCAATCCTTTTCATTAAGAGATGAAATGAGTAGGGAAGTGCCAGAAGACATTAGAGAATTAAAAATTTCGCGGCGGTGATGCGGGGTTGAACCCGCGACCTTACTGGTACGACAACTCCGCCTGGCCGGGAGAGCGTGACTTTACCGTATGAGCTATCCACGATCCTTTTCATTCTGCTTTTTGAAATTTGAACAACATAATATGTGTGTGACTGTTGTGGTGATTTTGTAGTCGAATGAATCAACTTGTGTGAGAGATACCAAAGAACTATTGTAAAGCACCTCTAAGCACTATTTGTGGATATCGGCGATATGTCTAATAATAATAATAATAATAATAATAATAATAATAATAATAATAATAATAATAATAATAATAATAATAATAGTAGTAATAATAATAATGATGATGATGATGATGATGATGATGATGATGATGATGATGATGATGATGATGATGAGGATGATGATGATGATGATGATAATAATAATAATAATAATAATAATAATAATAATAATAATAATAATAATAATAATAATAATAATAATAATAATAATAATAATAATAGATTATGATAACCCTCAACATGTCGAAAATTCTCTTAGCTGACACTTCACAGACACCTCAATTTGAAACTTTCATTAAAGATTGAGTCGTTTTGATCAATAATATCTTAACTCACTCAATCCTAGAGATTTTTGCTACTTTTAAAAATTGGAAAAAATGTATTAAAATGAGCATGTGGATAGATTGTTTTATTCAACTACCATAAAAATGTAAAAATGAAAAAACATTAGCTTTGGTACTACGCATATAATTTGTCTCAGAAAAAATGTACTAAATAGGCATGGGGTAAAAGTAATCCGGGTAAACAACGGATATAGTCGGTTTTAGGGTCGAGTGAGTTAACTCTCTTCTTACCTATCATTTTCAGTATTTTCCCAAAATGGCAGGCTTACCTAGCAGAAAAAAAAAGATTTTTTAAAACTCAAATAAACTCTCTACAAAACAACTTTATGTTCTTATTAATTAAACAAAGATCATCGTGATGTACAAAGTAAATCTGAATAAGAAAAATGTATATTGTGTCGTTACAAATCTGACGATTTTGCTGTAGGTGGTAAGGAGAGGGTTAAGGTCACTTTGAGTAAATATAATATTCTTGGATTAAAGTGTTTTATCAGTTTACGCATGCAGTTCAGTTCAGCACAAACACCCACGAGCAACTTTCAGACATCGATTAAGATAAAGATTCGGACTTCAAAATGTCTGAGAGGTTATTTTCATCCTCAGTTGTTTGATAACAGAACATCCAGACAGTTGACCAAGTGGTAGGGCCCATCTAAAAATGGTGGTTCTACCTGATAATACTAACCGTTTACAGTGAATAATATACTTCAACAGTCATGACGTCACTTCCCTCGTAGTGACGCACGGTAACTTAGTAAGTGGTTCTAAACTATCGAAACAAAGGCGGACGCCCTTATGAAATATTTCTCCGACGAGCATAAAAGCGTATCCAGAGGAAAAATAATAAATTATAAATCTGATCATGTTTTGACTTTTACACATTCTGATCACAAGACATGTGTAATGTTCTAGCCAGAATGAAGAATAAAAAGTACAGATTTTCTTTGTTTAGAACCATGATGGCCGCCGTTGCTGGGCGACGTGACATCAGACTATTGAATCCAATTGGGAACTTGCTCAAAGTAAAAAACGCAGAAATCCAAGAATTGTATAATATTCATTATTGTAATGCTCTGTTGTTTGGCGTTTCGCAATATAACCTGAGACGTCTTCAGATTGTCCAGAACAGCGCTGCCAGACTAGTAGTATTCACGAGGCGTAGGTGTGATTCTGTCAGACCTCTGCTTCCTGACATGGCATTGGCTACCTGTTGAGAAAAGGATTAAATTCAAAGCTTCTGTTTAAGTTTATCGTCGTTGTCTTGAAAGTACTGACCCCCCCCCCCCTACTTTCGGAACTAACTGAACGGTATTCAAAACCCCGCTCCTTTCCACCGGTCAGTGATTTTACTTATTTTTAAAATTTATATTTTTTTTTTATTTCATGAAATTGAAATTTGTTCCGTGAGAATGACTGCAAAAGTGTAAGACGTCACGTCAACTTGAAGGTCGAAAACAAACATTTTCTATTGCGACAAGTTGTTAATGAATTGAACACAATTTTATTAAATGAGAACAATCATGAGTATAAAACTCTTGAAAAACTGATGTGACATCGAAATATTCACAAGAAATAACCCTCAGGGTTTTTCTTAAGTGTTACGACACATATTATTCATAACAATTTTGATAAGGTCTTTGTTAAAATTTTATCTTCAAATTAAAAGAAAAAAGAATGGAAGAGAAGTTCTCTGGTTGTTGTCTTTAATAACAAGTTTAATTCCAGTGGCGGCAGCGCGTCGAGTCCCTACTGCCCCGGGCCCCCGGTTACAATTGAAGTATTGTGGCAGTTTGGAGCAGATGTTACCCAGTCTAGTCAGGTTACAAAAAGACTCTCAAAACAATGTGGACATTTGTATGTATCCTTGGAGGTTGAGACGTGAATGCGATACCTACTTATGTCTAAAAGCCAATTTCAGCGGGATCAAGCTGAAAAAGACGATACAATACAATACAACTTCTACTCTCTCTCTCTCTCTCTCTCTCTCTCTCTCTCTCTCTCTCTCCCTCTTTCTCTCCTCTCTCTCTCTCTCTCTCTCTCTCTCCTCCTCCTCCTCCTCCTCCCATTTCTCCTCTTTTTCGTACCACCCCTCTCCCTTCTATCGCCAACATCCTCCACTTCGTCCACCTCTTCCTGTTCCTCTGCCTATTCATGCTCCTTCTTCTGTTCATCAAATTCAACCTGTTCATTCCCCATCTCTTACTCCTCCTGATAAAGGAATAGGTGGGGTTTGAGGAGTAGGAAGGTGAAAAATGAAGAGGCAAAAGGAGGAAGTGGATGAAATGATTAGGATGATTAAATGAAATGAATAGATTATTTATTGCCGGTAAAAATCCATGTTATGCATACATCTTTCTTTTTTTTTTTTTACAAAACAACAAAATTTGCAAATAATAATTTGAAAAAATAATGATATATATTTTCTTAGTAAAATCTGATGTTGTTGTTGTTGTTGTTGTTGTTGTTAATAATGATGATGATGGTGATGATGATGATGATGATGATGATGGTGATGATGATGATGATGATGATGATGATGACGACGATTATGATGATGATGATGATGATGATGATGATGATGATGATGATGATGATGACGACGACAATTACGATGATGATGATGATGATGATGATGATGATGATGATGATGATGATGATGATGATCACGATGATGATGATGATGATCACGATGATGATGATGATGATGATGATGATGATGATGATGATGATGATGATGATGATGATAAGGAGGAGGGGGAGGAGGAGGAGGAGGAGGCGAAAGAGGAGGAAGAGGTTGAATTAGAGATGATGAGCAAAAGTAGAGGGGTTGGTTGTATTGTAACGATGATATCGCGAGTTGTAAACAAACAATGACGATCACAAACGACAAAATAGCAACACACTAAAAATAACGATGACAACAACATAGCGCTAAATTTCACAGCACCTGACAAAGAATTGGTGACGAAAAGAACCATTTTGTACCCCACTTAACAAGAGTGCTACAAAAAAAGAACCATTTTGTATGCCATTCACCAATCACCTATCACAGCCAGGTCACAGCGTGTGGCACTAGGTGACACACGGCAAAACCCTTTCATTCGGTTCGATGTACCAAGTGCAGACTACTTATGTATTTTTTAACACACTCCTCCGTTAAAACTCGGCGTATGCTTGATTACAATAACTATTATCTCCCCTTCCTGCTCGAATCGTGATCAATTTCATGGTTTTGAGTTTGGCAATGACTGTGTGATAATTTGTCCTTGGGACAGTAGGTAGAGTGATTAGCAACGCAAACTTATAATCAAAAGTGAGCGGTCAATTTGAGATATCTATACTCATAATTATTGTGAGCCACCATAAGACCTGTCCTGTACTACAAAAAAATGTGTAAAATTTACGAATTTTTGTTTCCAGTTACAGGACTGCATATAATACGCATCTTTGATTCAATAAATCTTACTGAAAAGGAACGTTTAGTTACGGACAATCCATGTTTAGGACTTTGCAGCAATTGTTGTTGTTGTTGTTGTTGTTGTTGTTGTTGTTGTTGTTGTTGTTGTTGTTGTTGTTGTTGTTGTTGTTGTTTTTATCATGTTGATGGCAAATTATTTATTAATACAGATAGTCTTTTTTTTAAATTTCTCATGGAAACTGCAACTTTCTGAATATTTAATTTGGCAGCTCTTCCCACAATATCAAATAAGTATTACGTCAAAATTAATCGGACCCCAAAACGGTAGAAATAATTAGATTATAAGAAACATGACTTTTTAACTTTTTGTAGTCATCATCATCATAGCTTGTCGCTCCAACACTAAAATCTCCTTCTAATCCCGACTTACTTAAAAATTATATTTACTTTTCTCACATTTTCATAGTTACTAACTTTAACGATGATTTTATAGGAATTTGTACAATTGGAATGTTACAATATTTTTTTTTACCAATATTGACTATTTCGTAACCTCAGAGACAGCCCTCCCAAGATTGGGCTCATCCCTCAGTCCGAAAATCCAATGAAGGTCAGAAACTGTATATTTATTATTACATTCTCCACCATATCGTATAGACTTTGACCCCAAGTTTTATGTTTATTGTTATCAATTCAATTCCAAAGACTTCGATAGTACTTTCCGACATGATGCCAATTTCACATGGTAGGTCACATTTTTGCTTTTCTTTTTTTTTTTAAAGGAAAATTTACAAGTACATGTATAAAAAAATTATAAGCCACGCAGCTCATGAACTCTGTAGACTGCTGAATTGTGTTCATTTGTGGTCAATCGCGTCATAGTGTGGCTATGTGGTCTAATGGTATGAAACTCGCTTTCGGATCGGAAGGTCCTGGGTTCGAGCCACCCTCGGCGCATTGTTGAGTGCTTAGAGAAAGGCTCTTTACTCACATTCTATTCTTGGGTTTTTTTTTCTTTTTCTTTTTTGATTTTTTTTTTGTTTTTTGTTTGTTTTTTTTGGTTTTTTGTTGTTTTGTTTTTTTTTTTTTTTTTGTTTTGCTTTCAAGGGTCGGGGTGGGGGCCTTCCTCAATCTTAGACCAGTTAGGTCTCAATTTCAGCGCAGAGCATTTTTGAGTAGGTAACATCAGTCAATTTAGCAACATCGATTTTTAAAAATTGAGTGTTTCTTGTTTACGATGAGGAACTGTAAAACTAAGCTAAGGCATATCACATTTAAATCAAAAGTGGTCCGATAAACATTTAATTTATAAGGCTTTTCAGAAAATCACTGTGAGCGTTGTAACCTGTATGGGCCAAGTTAGATAACCAAATTAATAATTTTTTTTTCCAGATCCGAGTTGTTTCCCTTTATAGACAAATTCGACTGTGGCGGAGAGAAGAAGAAAAGTAAGTGGAGCAGGCACTAATGTTGATAATAACCGCCGCGAAGTTTTTATTCTCTGTTGTCTTCTGGCATTTTTCTCCTCACTTCATTTCTTGTTATTATCAACAAAAATTCACCCCAAATACGGGAGCAAACTCAATGTCTCAATCGTTTCTATGATGCATGGAGACCGCGGGTTCGTTCGCCACACAACCATCGCGAAGTGACTTGACCAGCAGTTAAGCTTAATAGCCAATATTCTCAACACAAACATATAACATAGAAACGATTGAGACATTGAGTATGCTCCGGTATATGGGGTGAATTTTTAATTCACTCACTTTTCTGATGTTTGGTGTTGAGAATATTGGCTATTACTATTAAGCTTAAATGCTGGCCAACTAACTTCGCGGCGTTTGTATGTGTTAAACCCGTGACCTCAAGAAGTCGGGGAGTAGGGCTCTAGATAGACGAGAATTTGAAGCGACATTTTTGGGGTTGTGGATAGCTCATACGCTGGTGTACCAGTAAGGTCGCGGGTTCGAGCCCCCATCGCCGCCGCGAAGTTTTTATTCTCTGTTGTCTTCTGGCACTTTCCTACTCACTTCATTTCTTGTTATTATCAACAAAATTGCCTGCCCCACTCACTTTTCTGAATTAAAAATGTTGCATTGATAATAACAAGAGATGAAGTGAGTAGAGACGCGCCAGGCGACAACAGTAAATAAAAACTTTTAGTGGTGATGAGTGTTGAACCCGAGACACTCTGTAATCGACGCCATCCATCACTCCAAAAACAACAACAACAACATAAAAGATAAAAGAAAAGAAAAAAAATTGTTTTCAAACGCAGTAGATAATATTTATCTCGAATCCCTCTCTTAACTACTTAAGGTTACGAGATCAGCTAAAAAAAACACGACCAAAGTGTATTGGCGAGTAAGCTTTTTAAGCTATGAGCTCTTTCTGTGCGGCTATGTGGTCTTGTGGTGATGCACTCGCTTTCGGATCGGAAGGTCCTGGTTTCAAGCCTCGCTCGGCGCGTATTTGAGTCCTAAAAGGCCCTTTACTCACATTCTCTCACCGTACTCAGGTGTAAAATGAGTACCTGGCCGTTAACAGCGTTGTCTAAGTCTGAAAAATTGTAATATCGCCTAACAGGCATTATGTCTCGCTCTACATGTTACGTGTTGCTGTTGGTCAGGGACCCCTTGGAAAGCGCTTTGAGCACATTTAGTGGATATTGCGCTATATAAAAGCTCTATTAAAGTGTATTGGCGAGCTAGCTTTTTAAAGTTATGAGTTCTTTCTGTCACTTCTTTGAATATCTTTTTTAAACTGTAGAAGTCACAATACAAAACGACGATCAACAAAGCAAAGTAAAATAGCGAATTGTCGTTAGTAGCGCACAAGTGAAGAAATGATCCCATTGGTTGTACCTACTATTGAATACAACTCACAACTCATTTTATTTAGGTGATCATCACCAAATGTTTTGGTCAGGTCAGGCTACGAGTATACGAAGTACGGTATGACAGTCGCCTTTCGTTAACTCAAAGCCGGACACTTAGACTTCTGACTTCATTTTTAGGTCAGTGCACTGTTTGTATAGATAGTATGCAGATGACGTCACTCAGGCCTTTGTTATTGTTTTTGCCATCCGTGTTTGTGAGTTGTTCTCACTAAACTGTATTAACCAGACTATAAAAGTTCATGGTTACACAGGGTTTGTGTGTTGGTCCGTTATACTTCCGGATGGCAATGTTGTGAACTCCTTGGCCAAGCGCATTCTATCTATTGCTCAAGGAAACAAATGATTCCACGGGCTAAACTATTTAATCCAACTCATGATTCGCTTTCTTCACAGCCATAAGACCCATGGGAGCAAGAGTTTATCCCGGTCTCTATTACATGAAACGAACAAACGCAATTGCTTGCTACAATTTGGATAGGACCCCGGCCAAATTCCAATGTATTACACCATGAGAGAGGATGTTTACCGAATTGACCCGACCTGACAAAGATTCGCATCTATTGCCACTTTAGAAGTTTCACGGTATCAATATCAATCAATGATAACCGAAGTCAGAACTGAATGGAGAGATGTGAGTGGGAGGAAAAGAGAATTGCCTAACCCGTGCCAAGTTAGATAACCTATTGTATTATGATATATACTCAACAATATTAATGAGTTGCTTCCCTTCTAAAAATATTCTATAACTGATAATAAGAACTCGTACCATCATCATCATCATCATCATAGACACAAACACATGGGTTGAGAGATACAAAAATATAGCAGACAGAGAGTAGGAAAGAGGAAGACAGACAGAGAGAGAGAGAGAGAGAGAGAGAGAGAGAGAGAGAGAGAGAGAGAGAGAGAGAGAGAAGCTGTTAGAGAAAGGGGGGGGGGGGGGGGGGGGGGGGGGGTGGGGGTGGGGAGAGGCAATTCGTTTAATGCTAATTTTCTACTAAGTAGAAAACATTTTTTTCTATTTACTTTTTTCTTCTTCTTTCGAGATAATTGTATCTTATTCTTATTTATTTATTTATTTATTAAATTGGTAGGGAGGGGGGGGGGTGAATCCTGATAGCTCAGTTGATAAAACACTCGCTTCATACACAAAGGAAACAAAATCAATCCAGGGTGCAGTCGAGATTTATTTTTTTCTGGTTTGTGATTTGGTGAAAATTACTTTGAGATATAGGATAGCAAGAAATTGCTATTGTCCGTTTCAAGTTAAAGAAACTTCAGCTCTTTCTCTCTCTCTTGTCCATAAAAATGCCCAAACAATGGTGGTTTCAATCAATTTGAAATAGTCGGGCATAAAAGTCATCCCCATCATCGACCTATCTATGCTACATCATGTTGTGTGATCATAACAAACGTTGCCCGTTCGCGGAAAATAATAATATGATAACATGGGCCGTAATGGTTTCATTGTCGTACTGACACACAAATCAACGTAAAATACTTCCATTACAATTTACAATTCAAAAAAAAATAAAAGCCTATGACAGAGCTCTATTATCAGACATATTATAATTTTATAAGCCACATGAAGGCAAAGTGAAATGCCTAAGAAATACACCTGCAAATAATCTAAGAAGGGGAACATTTTTTAAAGCAATAAATGTTATAAGAAAGTCCTTCAGAGCAATAAGGACCATGGAGCCAGAGTCTATCCCACTTGTATAACATTAAACGGACAGCAGCAATAATTGCTTGCGACCAGACCCAGCAACCCAATCACTGCTGGGTGAATAAGGAGTGGGGTTTGCTTTATGAAGCGATAAATCAAAGGTAAAATAAAGCACGTCATGTTGATGGACTCATCGAATTTATTCTGCTCTGTGACCAAGCGATGACTTCGACTTTTACGAATGATTGAGAATCGAGATGAGATTAGAATTGGAATCGTCTAGTCGATTCCATTGTACGATTCCACGAATATTTAAAAAAAAATTGTTGTCTTTTAGCTTCTTTCACCCTTCGAGTTGATTCTTTTCCTAATTGGCCTCTGAAATTTGATGAAAAGTAAAGACAATTTTTTTTAGTGGATGCTGCTCAAATATACCTCAATAAATTCCTCACTTTATGAGTTTTAAAATTTAAAATTCAAGTAAAATCAATGGTATCGCTAATGACTAGCAGTACGAATTTTAAAATTTAGATAAATACAGTGTAACAGTTTTAGAACAAGAAATTTGACAGCTGACCGCTCCTGATTGTCAATAATATGACAAACTGATTTGTGATTTATTGTATAAACTGTATATTTATGAAGGTGAGTTTAAAACTAAACAGAGAAATAATGTTAAACGTCTAAGAAAGCCAGTCACTAAAGTGATTCACAGGCCTTAAGTCTTCGAAATGACCAGTATCTGTTACTACTGATGAGGCCGACTGAAACTGAAACTTTTTCTTTAATTTCCTTTTTATTTTATCTGCTGCTGTGACTGATGGAAGTGGAAGGAATTTAAATCAAAACGTAAAATCCAATACCATTTTGATTCATTCAGCAAATAGTAGTTCTATCATGAGACTGTCTTTATTCCAACCTGTCTATTTAATAACCGGTGATTTAACACAAACGCGTCTTTGTCTTTATTCCAACCTGTCTCGGTGATTTAACAAACCCGTCTTTGAATAATAATCAGAGTGGTTATCTCTCTCAACTCAGAGTCGACTCTCAATAACTGTGAATAGTTATTGAGAGTTGACTCTGTACATGGAGAAAATAGACTCTCTGTGTCTTGGATAACTATGTACAGTTATTCAGAGTCGAGTATCCAGTTGGGTTCTCGTGAGATGAATAATTTTCATTTTGATGATACCAGTTTGTTAGTTCGCAGTGGCAATTGGACTTTTAATGAAATCGTCCCCATCGAGGCACCGATTGAACGAACGAGAAAGAAGATACCCCGGATATAGCCTTCTTACATCACATTTCGACGCCATGAACGAGATCTCGGTAGTACCGATGCTGCATATCTTTGAGAGCATTCATGAATGTGGCATACCTTCAAAGGATACGGTTGACCGAAAGTGACGAGTGGTTGAGTAACACCAGAGCCATGTGGCTTGGACCACGAGGTTTTGTATGTAATGTTTACGTCACTGTCTCAACAACGCTCATGAATTAATTAGTAAGGCTGGACTCACAATCTAAAAACGAAATTTGTGTTTTAAACTCTTTTGAATCATACGAGTACATCGACGTGTTCGTCTCATTGATATGTGAACAATGATATAAAAATCAAGAAAATCGGCTGATAAATAAAAAAGTTGTTTAAAAAAGCTAAAATAAAGAAAAACAACTTTTTAAATCAAATTTATTCGTAAAACAGTTGGTTTTCAACCGATTTTTTTGAAATAAAAACCAATGTTCTTCTAGTTTCAAGCTAATTTCAGCAATGTGACTTTCGAATTCCTCAGAACTATAATTTTTACTTTTAAATTTTAGCTATTAAGCCTACTCAAAAAGGCGTTACTTTTTTCATAACAATAACGTAATACATGGAAGGCGAGTAGATTCTTTGTTTCGGCCGGCCGGTTAGAGAGGATGCTCTACTCACAATTCTACATGAATAAAGACGATGGCGGTAGATCAAAAAAGGTAGCATTTTTATTTACCAACCATTATTCTTGGTACTAAATTATACAAATTAATAATTTCGCATCATCAAAAAAAAAAAAATCGGAAGTTCCTATCTCTCTATTACAATAAATTTGATACCACAAATGACAAAATCGGCCCACAAATAAGGGAGTTATAAATTATTCATAATAATTTTTTAAGTTACAATAATTGTCATCAAAGTCAATTTTTATCACCAAAGTCGTAATTTTTGTCCGATTTTTACCAAACAATGTGCAATGTCAACGATTTACACCCGCGAATAAAAAAGGATCAAATCGCAATTTCTACAATATATTTTATTGTTGTCGCAAAATGATAAGTATCAAAGCACAATTATTCCTAACCGTTTCCACCTTCTAACATGAAAGGCAGGCTCTCCATCTTCATTCTGCATTGTTGTGATGAGAGAACAGGAAAGAAAATTTGATCACGTGATCGTTCAGTCAATCGTTCGGTTAACTTGATGAGTGCAACTATAACTCACTATTTTATTAGTCCCGTAAAGATGGTTGTCTGAGCTATTTTTACAGTTCTGTAAAGACGGTTCTCATGGCTATTTTTACGGCGCTGATGCAGTTCTGTTCACAGTTATCTGCATAGTTATAGTTTTATGTAAACATCTTTTTGCAGTATCCACAAAACTTCACATATTTCTCCCTGATATTTAGATTTACAGTTCTGGAAGCGAAGAATAAATGCAAAATCAATTTCATTTCACTTTACATATTTAGATCTAAAGCTAAAGTTAACAAATAATTAATGTAAAGACAATTCTCTTAACGATTTTTACGATATAATTTGTGTTCTTGCATAAGTTATGTTTACAGTGCAGTACAGCCCATTTTCTATCATCAGTGGGCAGGTTAGGTTGTATGTTTTGAAATTTTTCTTTCAATCAGAGACATAATATAGATCTAGTTTATCAAACACTAAGTATATTTAGTTCCTGCTTGAAGTCGACACCCCTCAAGGTAGAACACTTTACAGGTTTGGATTTTGTTTATACTTTACCAGTATTAACCAGTCAGGAAGGACTAGCAGTTTATACAATTTTAAAAGAAACTACATTCAGGGTGCAGTCTTCTCATGTGAGAGTGGGTTCGAATCCCCTTTCAGACAAGAGGCCGTTCGTTCACAAACCAATTGCGACACATTTCGACATTTTTAGACCCCCCCCCCTCCACCATATTGTGGACAACTGAATACCTTCCCCCCCCCCCCCCCCCCCCCCCCCATGTGGGTGTCATGGTAAAGATGCACATTGCGAAACACCCCATGCTTAAATACTGTTCTCCTGAATAAAAAAGAGAAAGCAAGTAATGATGATGATTCTCTACCATGGGCGGTCATGATCTAAAGAATAGAGATGCCCAAGGATGATCCTCATTAGGGCGCTGAGGTGGAGAGGGCATTTTGCTTTGGTCTCACCATTGCGTTGCTCCTACTCTTTTACCGAGTGACCCAGTGAATGTTCCGACCAGACAAGGGTGGTCGCTATATACTGCTCCTCCCTTCCCTTAAAGTTAAGAGGTGGTTTTATTGTTTTCCGCCAAAGTGGTGGTCACCTTGTGGTCACACCCCTCTGCCTAGACTTTGAGGGACCACTAGGCTCTCCCGTCTGGGAGCCAGAGTTGAATAGCACACTACTAACTTCTGGACTACCCACTCCGACTCTGAGTCTGTTCCTGACTAGGTCAGTTAAGCCGCTACACCCCGGCAAAGGTAGACGGTGAAAATCTCTAAGGAGAAATTTCTGGGGGTTTAAGACCCCCTCCCCCCCCCCCCCCACCCCCGGAGGGTGTGGGTCGCTGTAAATAGTCCCAAACATGCAGAATTTCTGCCACGTTGCATAAATGGGCAATAATAGGCTTACACTAACTGTTAATGTTAGAAGAGATTCTGACTTCAACAATGTATTTTCTGAGGCATCATTGAAGATGGAAATTTTGAAAAAGAGATAACAAAACGTTCGCAGTAAGATAACAGATTCCATACTACTGCAACAGAAGAGCATCAACGCCATAAAAGTAGCCACAAGAACTGTGTTTATGGGGCTGAAAAAATCGACCTGAGTACTGTATTTACGGGACTGTAAATATAGCCTCTGCGTTGTTAGTTACAACGAAAATGTAGCTATAATAAAAGTAGTTCGGTTATCGCCACCATCATCATCATCGGGTTATTTTTGCTTTTACACAGTTGGAAGAGTCCTTCCAATTTCGTGGTCGTTCACTAGAAGGGACAAGATAAACCAACTTTCTCTGATTTTAGTCACCGTCGCGTAACCTACCCCAAGCATATGATGATCAGAGGCAGGGTGGAGGGGTATGGTAGAGGATGAAAGATGAAAATACTAAAATAGAGATCTGAGCCTCGTGCAGAGTGATTAGGGTTACTCGGAAACAAAACCATCCATGCGCAGATAGTTCCTAAAATCAATCAGTTCCTGTTTCTGTCTCTGAAGTAGCCATTGTTTACACCACATTGATGGTTTTTGTCTCTGCTTTTTATTTTTTGAAATAATGAAAATCACCAAGTTTGAGACAACAACATACACTACTTGGCAGTGCTATACTAAATGAATGAAGAGAGAAAGCCTGTGCCAACCCTGTGTTGTGGGTGGGCACTTCTTTAGCAGGCAAGGTCAGGACTTAAGGCCACACCTCAAGGGAAACCTGCGTTGTGGATGCCCCGCTTGAAAGAAAGAGATTGAGAGATTGTGTAGCCTTCGTAAACTTAAAGCCTGAAACTGTCCTAAAATAAGTCATAAAAGAAGGCAACGATCTGGAAAAGAAAAAGTTGATTAGTGTGAGTTATATTCAGGAGCTCAGACAATGGAATCATTTATTTCATTGAGCACCACTAACTACAACTCACTTTATTTTGTTTTTTAAACTTGTAATCACCGGCTTGTAAGTGACATTATTAATTATTATTATTATTTAAAAATAATAATAATAATAATTATTATTATTATTATTATATTATTATTATTATTATTATTATTATTATTATTATTATTATTATTATTATTTTATTATTATTATTTTTTATTTTTATTTTTTAAATTATTATTATTATTTTTATTTTTTATATTATTATTATTATTATTATTATTATTATTATTATTATTATTATTATTATTATTATTTTATTATATTATTATTTATTATCATTATTATTATTATTATTATTATTATTATTATTATTATTATTATTATTTATTTTTACTTTTAGATTTGTGATAAAAAATGCCAAAGAAAGAGTATCAACCCCCAGCTGGAAAGCGCCAATATCGTATTCTACAACGTTCGGAGATAGCGGAAGGCAAAACTTCACAATGGTCTCAAATGGAAATTTTTGGTAAGAAAAGCTATATTTTTACTTTTATCTCGGAATTCAAACCCTGTGCTTGAGTACATCATAAAGAACTGTCGCTTATACAAATTACTTACCCTAATAAGCATCTCGTGGACCATTATAGTCCATCAACAATTTTTCGCTATCCAACTTCTTCCTGGGTCATCCTCTCCAGCACTTTTCAAATGATTCCCCTGTCCCTCAATTTCCTTTAGGGTGAACCGCCTCCAGCTGTTTCTTGGCCATCTCCTTTGTCTTTGGATTTTATATTAAATTTATATTTACTAATAATAATAAGGGGTCTGGATAGCTCAGTGGGGGTCCTGATAGATCAGAGAGCAAGATCACCCTCAGGGTGTTTTTTTGAGCAAAGCTGCACAGGGTTTTGATTGATTGCTGCCATTGCCACTTAATTTGACGCAGGTTCTGTTATTAGGACAGTCCAGCATTCTTCTGACGTCAGCACCGATTTCGTCCACAAATTTCAATATTTAAACCAATGTTGACATACCCTGTCATGGCAGTTTTTGTCAAATTTGCAATTTTTTGCAAATTTTCGAGATTTTGCACCCAAAAAAAACAAAAACTTTTTTTTTATTTAGTGGGGATCATTGATGATAATCTTCCATGGATCCGTGGAATTCTGGGATTTTAGGATTTTTTCATAAATGTTCCGTTGTTTTTGTCATGTCAAACTTTTTCCGCTAAGTGGTAGTTCGGGGGGGAAAAAAACAATATTTCACGTGATCTATAATTCAGTTGCTATTTCATAATGTCAAAAGTAAATGCGGCTATGTAGTTTAGTGGTATGACACTCGCGTTCGGATCGGAAGGTACTGGGTTTGAGCCTCGCTCGCTGCATAGTTGAGTCCTTGGAAAACGCTCTTTACTCATATTCTCTCACCGTACTCAGGTGTAAAATGAGTACCTGGCTGTTAACAGCGTTGTCTTTGTCCGAATAAAAATTGTAACATCGCCTAACAGGCATTGCCCTGGCCTAAATGTTAAATGTTTCTGTTGGCCAGGGACCCCATTGTAAAGCGCTTTGAGCACATTTAGTATATATTTCTCTATATAAAAGCTCAATTAAAAATAATTTTTTTTGTCACTTTATTGATTCAATAGCCAGCATGGTGCCACATTTTGATAATAAAAAAAAACAATGCTTTAAAAATGACATCAATTTCAAACTTTCTCTTTACCAGGTAATGTGTATCATCTGAGTATGAATCTGTGGAAAGTGGAATGGCTGACGGCTCTCTACGTCAATGACAATCGCTTGTCCTACCTCTCACCTCACGTCGGCAGATTGGTCAATTTGGAGCACCTGGATGCCTCCCACAACAAGATTGCCGTCGTGCCCATGGAGATAGGACAACTCGTCAAACTTAAGGAGCTTAAGCTCAGCCACAACAAAATACAAGAGCTGCCTTATGAGCTAGGCCGATGCTTCCAGATACAGAATCTAGGTTTGTATTTAATATTTTTGCTCTAATAATGTTTAAATGCATGAGGACCAGCTTTTTTAAAACAAGCAATTACCTAAAGCAGTTAAGCGCTTAGACTCTGGTGTCTCGGAGTTATAGCGCTATATAAGTTTTCAGCATTATTATTAGTTATTGATTTGTGTAGGGGAATGAAAATGGTATTGCACTTACAACCGGTTGATCTGGGTTTGGGTCCCATTGTCGGCTTATTGTTTTCTCCTCAAACATGAAATGTCGCTGCTACTGTTCTCTTTGCAGCACCTCTTTTGGGTTGGACTTGGGCCATCCCAGTCTTATTCCTCTTTTTTTAAATTGAAAAAAAAATAATTTATTTATTTATTTTTATTTTTGAAAGAGCCTGAAGACGGACTCCTCTTGTTATGAATAAACAGGATTTATTGATTATTTATTTGATATTATTCTGTTGTGATCGTACTCACAAACCAAATCAAATTCTTTAAAGGTTCGAAGAGTAATTGATAAATGGAACGGACTATCAGATCTCGGTGTTAATTCAAAATCTGTCTATGATTTTAAGAACAATCTTGAAGACCACTTTGATAATCACCAAGCACTGTACAATGTGTATTACTATTACAAATTTCCACTTCAAGGAGTAGAAATTGTTAACACTTACATGCAGTCTCAAGGGCCCCTGCATTCCAGTTCATTATGACTGCGACTATGGCAGATATTACATAATTCATAATTTGGCAGCCTGTCTGTTTCAAAATCCATAGTTCTTTTCACTTTGAACACAACACTTCCAAAACTTTAAAATTATTTTAATTATAATCTGTGACACTATGAATAAAGAGCAGCAATTTGCAATGATGTCATATTACAATGTCATTTTTATATGAGATTTCCCTTATTCACTCTACTCAAGGCCTCTACCTCTGTGCTGTCCACTTTCTAGAGAATGTTGGTACTTACTTACTTAATCCTCTTCGGGCCTTGAGGCACATAGGGCACCCACCAGACATCTCCATTTTTTGCGGTCGGCTGCTTCTGCAGTGGCTATATTTTAGGACAGGCCTGCTTCCTTTATTTCTTTTTCCATGGTCCTTTGCCAGGTTTCTTTGGGTCTCCCCCCACTTGCTCTTCCCATCTGCTGTCCAGTACAGGGCTGACTGTCTTGGGAAGTGACCCTTTTTCCATTCTGGCCACATGACCCAGCCAACGCTATCTTCTTTTTATTTGGCTTTCAATGTGAATGCAGTCAGCTTTCTTTAATCAGGGTGTCCAGCAAGGTTGTAAAGTCGTAAAAAAGGCATAAATTTGACAGCTTGATCGTAAAGGTCGTAAATTCGCATCCATGGTCGTAAAAAAGTCTAAATTGAAGATTCAATGAATTTAAATTTTAAAAAGTTTATTGAAGAATTAAATCTGGCCACACAAAATTACGAATGCAAAAAATGACGAGCCTTCATCTAGGGGCTGCCATTTTGAAAATCCTAGGCACCAGCCAGTCATACACTCTGACCATTGTAATGTCCCTTGGTGGTCATTTTGCTTCCCCACTGATGCTGGGAGTCTCCTCTGATCAAGTCTCTGGGGTGATCTGACCCCATATGAACTCACCACAAGATTAGACCATTGCTAACATCAACATGGTCACCCCCTCCCCCTCTCCCCCTACACGCACACAATACCCCCTCCTCCTCCCCCCCCCCTTTTTTTTTTAAAATTAGCATCTGCTGCGCCTTTAGCTCTGGAGATGTCAATACTTCTACTACTACTACTACTACTACTACTACTACTACTACTACTACTACTACTACTACTACTACTACTACTACTACTACTACTACTACTACTACTACTACTACTACTACCACCACTACTACTATTACTACTACTACTACTACTACTACTACTACTACTACTACTACTACTACTACTACTACTACTACTACTACTACTACTATTACTACTACTACGACTACTATTACTACTACTATTACTACTACTACTACTACTACTACTACTACTACTACTACTACTACTACACTACTACTACGAGGGCTCTTTCAGAAATAACCGAAAAATGCCCATTGCTCAGCAACCAGTGGAGATTTTTTAATTCTGTAAACGACATGATATTCCTTATTTCCTTACGGATATTCCCAGAAATTATGAAGTGCATCATTTTGCACAATGAATTTCTAGACGATTTTTAAGATGGCGGCCCACCTTGAAACTTGGTCAAAGGAGGAAATCAGAGCTGTCATACGTTTTTTGAACGCCAAAAGTCTGAATCCTACCGAAATTCATAAAGAACTTCAGAGTGTATATGGTGAGCATGTTATAAGCCGTACACAAGTCTATCACAGGTGTAATTTGTTTGAAGCCGGCCATTCCGACTTGACAGACAGGGAAGGGAGAGGGCGTTCGATAACTGCGACGTCAGAAGACAATGTGAAGCGAGTTGATGAGCTTATTCGTCAAGACAAGAGGTTGAAACTTCATGAAATAGCAAGCAGTCTTGAAATTTCGGAAACTTCTGCCCATAGAATTGTATTTGATGAACTTGGCTACAGAAAAGTCAGCGCAAGATGGGTTCCTAAGCAATTGACAGACAATCATAAAGAACAAAGATTGGACATCTGCAGGGAACTTTTGAGAAGAAGCAAGAGCTCACACAGGGTTCACGGGCATACTGCCAATGCCGGCGGAGACTTTCTAGGTACGATGTGACTTTTCTTGACAGCATAGTCACCGGTGATGAGACTTGGTTGCACTATTGCACCCCAGAAACAAAGCAAGATTCGATGACATGGAAACATCCATCCTCACCTGTCGCGAAGAAATTCAAAGTCATGCGGTCAGCAAAGAAAATAATGGGAACTGTTTTCTGGGACAGTCGTGGTGTTATTCTGTTCGAAACCTTACAACCTGGAGAAACAATCAATGCTGCAAGGTACTGCCAAACTCTTGACAAGCTTAGGGAGGCCATTCGCAGAAAGCGCCCAGGGCAGTTGGCCAACGGGGTCATTTTGCAACACGACAACGCTATACCCCACACAGCACGACTGACGCAAGGTTGGCTAGAGAAATATGGATGGGAGATTTTGCCACACCCACCACACAGTCCAGACCTCGCACCATCTGATTATCACCTCTTTGGGCCACTGAAACGTGAGCTGGCAGGAAAGCGCTTTGATGTCGATGAAGAGCTTGTTGACCATGTGTGGAAATGGCTACAAAACCTTGACGGAAATTTCTTCCGAGAGGGTATCTATTCCATTGTGCGGCGTTGGCAGAAGTGTGTCGACAGACTTGGCTGTTACGTAGAGAAATGAAGGACGAGTCAAGGTATGAACACGTGCAAGAATTTTGTTGATAGCATAAAAAACGCGGATTTTACAGGCATTTTTCGGTTAATTATGAAAGAGCCCTCGTACTACTATTACTACTATTACTACTACCACTACTACTACTACTACTACTACTACTACTACTACTACTACTATTACTACTACCACTACTACTACTACTACTACTACTACTACTACTACTACTACTACTACTACTACTAGTACTACTACTACTACCACCAGGTGTGCCTACTCTCAATTTAAAATTTCAGGGACATTTTACGAATAAAACTAAATTTCAGACGATAATGACGATATGATGATGATGATGTTGTTGGTGGTGGTAGTGTCATGTGATAAAGACCAATGAACCATCACCTATATACATATGTAAAAATTCAACGACGCACCATATAGTCAACACAATGTCATATGGAAAACTTACAATCTGTGACCACTGAATTCTTTAAGATTTCTTAATAAACGGTGGACTGGGTCGATGAAGTTGTTTATATAATATTGTGACACTTGGGCGTGCCTGGCTTTCACTGGGGGGAAAAACACGTTTTTTTTATTTTGCCCAGTTCAAATACAGATAAATCAACATAATCAACGCCCAAACATTTTATATCTTAATCTTGCTTAAGAGGTCTTTGGACGGTGTTGGAGGTTATCTTAGTTTATCAATACAGTGGAATCCTGATATTGGAGTTGACTTTTAGAATGTTGACTGTATGCAGATTCCACTGTATCATTTAGCCTAAAGTTTGTTCTTTTAAAAAAATTCTGGTCAAAATGAAAATAATCTGTTTTGCCAGTGTAATACGCATGTGATATTTACCATCAGTGCTGATGAAATAATAAAAACTGCACCTTCAGAAAGGCCCATTGACATTATCCATTACTCTACTCATCACACAAAATCCCCCGTTTGAATTGCGTTTTGATTTTCGTCTAGCCTCAACAGATCTAACCTATTGCTATAACTGCTTTTTGATGAGTGAAAGGCAAGTAGATATAATTGGATGAACTGAGGAAGGAATTGCGACGTGAAAAAAAAGCAACAATAATATTCTACCTATAAAGGGTTGATAAACACGTACACACACACACACACACACACACACACACACACACACACACACAAGCAAAGATGAGACATAAGTAATGGCAATGTTCTCGGGGAATGAGTTGCTCCGTGCTTCATGTATTCTTTTATCAGGGCAAATTGAGCCAAATTTTCATGTCATACCTTACACGTTAGCTGTTAGGTTTCCTTTTTATTACTAGGACTCTGCCAGGCACACGCATACATCTGAGTCGAGTAGGACATTACAAGTAAAGCTACTTATCAAAGGACACAATGCCGGGCCATAGTTTTGTGGTCCACGTAACCGTTTACATCACTAACCACACTAACATTGGTTGAAATTGTAACAGACAATAAATAATAAATAAAAAATAAAATTCCCTTTATTCATCCCCAAGGGGAAATTTGTCTTTAGGGTCTGTTCCAAGAGAAGACTGGAATAACCGAGGCGTCAGTCGCAGAGCAGCGACGCAAAGTGAGCTAGGGCGAGGTGACTTGCTCAAGGCCCCACACAGTGCAGCCACGCTGCTCAATCCACCTTGCCCCTGATTCAACGAGGACACTGGGACATATTATTATTAATATTATTTATTCAGTGTGCACACTTGATATGAGACATATGACAGTCGCACAATGCTGTTTGTTGTCAAGCACGTCTGCCCAGATTGAAATGTGTAGGATGACTAATCCAAAAACACATGATCCTATTTTTTTTTTGATATACAATATACAATATTTACTTCCATTGAATAATTGAGTGGTGTAAATGTTGCTGCTCGAAGCTCGAAGAAATAAATAATAACGTGAAGTTGAATGTAAGCTTCAATTTAATTACAAAAACAGACCAAATGAACATTTCGGGTTTCCCCTTAATCAACTTTAAGATTCATCTTAACTACGCCACTACCACATCATCTCATTCATCTGTGGTGTTTCAATCATCCTGTTTTGTTGATAAAGGGGGAACCGGAAACGTTCATTTGATCTGTTTTTGTAATTAAATTGAAGCTTACATTCAACTTCACGTTATTATTTATTTGAATAATTGAGGAAACTTTCCGTGTTTTTAAGTTGAACACAGTGATGGTTTACTGACATTTGATGTTCCAAGGCATTGATGAGAGCTGGCAAAATATTGTATTTGATTTCAGTCAGTAGAGCTTGCTTTAACTAGTAATAATCATGATAGTAATGATAAAGATGAAGATAACAATATATTGATGATGATGTTAATAACAATAGTAATAATAAAAATGATATCAATAATAATAATAATAATAATAATAATAATAATAATACAACAATAAAATTATTATATTACAATAATAACAATAATAATAATAATAACAATAATAATAATAATAATAATAATAATAATAATAATAATAATAATAATAATAATAATAATAATAATAATAATTTTTTCTCTTAATTTTGAGGGTAATATATTCTAGAAAAACCAATTCATTGTGCGGCTAGCAAATAACCCCATTTTTTAAAGAGGGAGAGAGAGACTTTTTATAATGATTTTTTATAATTATGATTAATTGTTGAAACATAAGTAGCATTTAAAAAAATAAGTATTTGTGTTTTCAACCAGAATTGGCCCACAATCCTTTGAAGTATGAAACCAGCAAGTACTATCTAGAAAGTGCGCACAAACTGCTCTCTGTTCTCATGGACTCAATACACTGTGAGTATTTTGCATCGTTACTTCCCTTGATGGCGTTGATCACTGCAAATATTATTCTCAGTTACTTCCCTTCTATCGATATCTCATTATCTCTTGTCTTTTATGAACTCTTTTGTTGTGACAGAATTTATTTGATCAATTTCTTGTCCGGACAAAGCCAGCTATCAAATGAAAAGATTTCTTATGAAGTCGGGCGAGGATAATGAGTATTTAATTTAATTTTTTTTTAATTGTCATGTCGGTTCTGACTATTCATGAAGATGTCTTACTTATTTGTTTCCTCCCCACTTTCTGGTCTCCCATCCTCCAGAACCATAATGCACATGAATCCAGAATTTATACCCATTTCTGTAGCGTTAACGATATTGTCGTAGCATTTGCTTGTTACTCTTCTGTTATGACTCTAATCTATTGAAAAGTACTTCCCACCACCAGATCTAACTTACCCATTTACCCAATCATTGCTGGGTGGAGAGGAATGTCAGAAAAATGACTGGGCATTGATTGATACCGCCGATCCTGTTGCTCCTTTTTGGGGTCTTGATTGAGATTAAACACCAGACCTAATATGTGATTTAAAAAGAAAAAAGAAATTGAATTTTATTGGTTTGGATATGCAGTATGCATCATGTCAAATATAATGTGTTAAAGCACAGCAGAGAAATGATAAGATAAACCATTTATTTATTTATTTATTTATTTATTTATTTATTTATTTATTTATTTATTTATTTATTTATTTTAATTATTATTTTTCAAGACACAGCATACGAAGAACTGAGAAAGATAATAATATAATCACGACATCATTGGTGTAGCGGATAAGAGCTCACAAAAAAATACACTAAAATAAGAAAGATCCTGATCTTAAGGTCATGGGTTCGAGCCTCTGTGCCAGTTCTTCATGTGAAAAAAAATTAGGAAGGCACTTAGGAGTCATGACCTAGTTGTGGTCCAGAGTGTAAGAAGTTGTAAGAAGACTAAAACACTCCAGAGATGTCTTTTTTTCTTTGAAGAATTTCAACATTAGCTCTACCTGGGTATCTTATTAATAATAATAATATAAAAAGAGAGGTTTGTTTGATGGCACATTTTTTTTTACGAATTCGAATTCGATGACCCTCCAAGATAACGACGACAACAACGTCAATCTCAAGGAATGTCTACGGCGATTTTATTTCTTCCATTGTTTTGAATCACTTTTGTGCTGCAGAGACGTGGGTGTGTTTCACATTTTCTGAGTTACCTCCCTTGCTTCGTCAGGTAAGAATTTCAATAATAATATCATTCTTGAATTGGTTTTGATATTCATTGTCTGTTTAATTATGCATTATGTAACGTCATTTATCAAGTATCGCGGTTTAATGTGAATAGATTTTTTTATAACAACCGGAGCTACTGACAATAGTATCTTTGTACGTATAGAAGTTGCGTTGCGTTATATCAAAGAACCATTATGCTAAAGTAATTAATTTTTTTTTATTTCTTCGCTCTGATTGTTTATCACAATGATTGTATTACGTCTCTTCTTAGGGCCATTTAGGTCAAGTTCATTTGGGGAATTTGGAGGTGGGTGGATTTAGGGTATGTTATATTAAAAGTGCAGCATTCTCTCTCTCTCTCTCTCTCTCTCTCTCTCTCTCTCTCTCTCTCTCTCTCTCTCTCTCTCTCTCTCTCTCTTCTCTCTCTCTCTCTCTCTCTCTCTATATATATATATATATATATATATATATGGAATGTGGGCTTATTTGTGTGTCTATGTATGTTTATTTGTTTGTTTGTTTGTGTGTGTGTGTGTGTGTATGTGCGTGTGTTTAGATAGAGGTGGACAATATTAATATTATCCAGTATTTAAAACACGAATTGAGGTCTCATACACCGTTGATTGCCCATGCCCACGTACTATAGTTACGTCATGCCCATGCCATCTTCGTCACCAGCTTCTGATTATTACCTTTAATAAAAAGAACAAACGGTATACACAGATGATCAGTGGTAAGTCTGATGGTATGATTGGTAATAGGAGTAGTTTTTAAAAAAATAAAACAACAAAAAAGCTTGAGCTTTTATATAGCGCAATATCCACTTTATGTGCTCAAAGCGCTTTACAAAGGGTCCCTAACCAACAGCAACATTTAACATGTAGAACGGGGCATGACGCTTGTTATGTAATATTACAATATTTTTTTTTCCGACAGAGACAACGCTGTTAATGGCTAGGTACTCATTTTTCACCTGAGTACGGTGAGAGAATGTGAGTAAAGAGCCTTTTCCAAGGACTCAACTTGCGCCGACGAGCGAGGCTCGAACTCAGGACCTTCTGATCCGAAAGCGAGTGTGATACTACTGGACCACATAGTCGCACATAGTTTACTACCAATCATACCACTAGATTTACGACTGATCATCTATGTATATCTTTTGTTCTTTTTTTTTTTTAAGGTAAAAACTCAAAAAGATGTTCGTGTGTATGAAACATTAACTGACAAAATATATATCTACCTATATCAATATCTATGGACAGAATATATACTCATCCCTCCCTCCCTCCATCCATCCATCCCTCCCTCCCTCCATCCATCCATCCATCCATCCATCCATCTATCCATCCCTCCATCCATCCATCCATCCATCCATCCATCCATCCATCCATCCATCCATCAATCAATCTTTTCATCTTTTAGCTATTATTATAATTTGGCCATCATAAAATCTTTGATCCAATTTGAGTACTGTTATCTATATTTTATTTTTATGAAGTCAATCAGGTTTTTAGATTATTTTTCTTACTGATATACATCTTTAAAGTACACATCACACGCGCGCGCACACACACACACACACACACACGCAAACGCACATACATACACACACAGAGGCACATAGACGCTCGACACATAATACACATAATATAATATAGACAAACATACATGTACACACATCTCTTTGTTAAAAACCGTCTACAAATATTTACTTCCCATATGAATATCATGGATGCTGGGTGAGGGTTGAGGATAGATTATGTGTGCTCTGTTACTTTTTGTCGCTTATCGATTGTGATTGATACTTACTTACTTACTTACTTACTACTACTACTACTACTACTACTACTACTACTACTACTACTACTACTACTACTACTACTACTACTATACTACTACTACTACTACTACTACTACTACTACTACTACTACTACTACTTACTTACTTACTTACTACTACTACTACTACTACTACTACTTACTTACTTACTTACTACTACTACTACTACTACTACTACTACTACTACTAACTCTACTACTTACTACTACTACTACTTACTACTACTACTACTACTACTACTTACTTACTACTACTTACTACCTACTACTACTACTAATACTACTACTACTAATACTACAACTACTACTTACTTACTTACTTACTTACTTACTTACTTACCTATTACTTATTAATTTACTTACTTACTGGACAGTGGAGGACGATGTGATCGCTGGTCTCCACTGTCCAGTCACACTAAACTTGCAGGTGGATATGAAACGGTTCTTAGTACTTACTTACTTACTTACTAACTTACTTACTTACTTACTTACTTACTTACTTACTTACTTACTTACTTACTTAGTCGAATAAGCGACCAGTCTCTATAAATTAAGTCTTGTGCCCTGACGTAAAAATTTGGTGTCTTTTCTGGCGTACTCTGAAAAAAATAATAACAACAACCCACGTATTTAAACGTTTGGCCGGAATGCTCGTCCTTCAAATATCGATCGATTCAAATGACCTTCATCGTGGAGAAAAAAAATCTCAAACCGGGGACTTCGCGAAATTCCAAGCTTGAGAGTTCATTTCTGGGAAAAGGCTCTTTACCGACATACTCCCAGGTGTAAAATGAGTATCTGGCCTTTATTAGCGTTATCTCTCTCTCTCTCTCTCTCTCTCTCTCTCTCTCTCTCTCTCTCTCTCAACAGAAAATTGTAATAGTTCCTTTTTACAAACATCATTTCCTTTCCTTTTGTTAACTGATTTTTTGTTGGGGGGGGGGGGGGGGTCTTTGTGTGTGTGTGTGTGTGTGTGTGTGTTTTCTTTTTCATTTTTTGTTTTTGAAACTTCTACCGTTTTGATCTATCCACGTCTCGTTTACGACCAGACCATCAAGTTTATATTCCCCTTTTAGAGGGAAATAATATAGTTGACAAACACGGGGGGGGGGGGGGGGGGGGGGGGGGGGGGATAATTGATGGAGTTGGAACGTGTGACACAAAAGCTGTTGTTGACAACGGAACAATGCCAGAGAAACAACGTAAAGGGTTTTGTTACAACTCACTTCTGATGTCACGCCATTTTCATTTCAACTCATTTCAAAGTCTGGCCAGCGGGTGGTTGGATAGGAGCATCACCCTTGAATCATATACCTATGATGTTCGCATGGGTGTACGATCCGATAGTGATGTCGTTTCTTCTTCTCTTTACTAGCCTATCCTGTTTCTTTGGTTTGTGATTGTATTTTTGACAGGGGATATTTTTTTTTCTGTAAATCTTCTGCCTGTTTGTTCTTGGTTATTTATAATTTAGCTTATGATATCTTTAGGTTATGATTTTGATTTACATTTGTACTATTTTTGTTAGATTGCTTGTTTTTTTGTTTCAGCGGTCTCTCATATAACCTCAATTGTGTTGGAAGAGACCTAAAGCAACAAACAAACAAACAAAGTCTGGCCGCCCGCCCTTCGTGTGACTACTTTTATTGTTCCCCCTTTTTTTTTTTGTTGTCTTGACTGGATTTTTGAACGATCAAGAGAATTTTATATTTATTTATTTTATTTTTAAAAATTTTATTGAGGGGATTTTATGTCATGTAGTGATGTTTTCCGTCTTTTAGAAGAAAGGAGAGCAATGTCAAGTCTTTCGATTTCTGTCGGAGTTGAAAGAAGAATGTTTTGTTTAGAATTTTTTTTTTTTGTTTAACATGTGAATGTTAAATAAGGATTGTTCTCTTTGGTGAATTATTATTGTTATTATTGTTATTATTATTATTATTATTATTATTATTATTATTATTATATATTATTATTATTATTATTATTATTATTATTATTATTATTATTATTATTCGTTTTGTTATTCTCAAGGGCAGTGAGTTAAAGGGAGGGATCGGGTGGAGGAGGGACGTATCGACTATAACACACACACACACACACACACACACACGCAGAGAGAGAGAGAGAGAGAGAGAGAGAGAGAGAGAGAGAGAGAGAGAGAGAGAGAGAGAGAGAGGGAGGGAGGGAGAGAGAGAAATAAGAAAGAAAAAAGAAGAGAGAGAGAGAGAGAGAGAGAGAGAGAGAGGAGAGAGAGAGCGAGAGAGAGAGAGAGAGAGAGCATATTTTCAAAAAAAAACAAAACAACGTTTAAGTACTAATCACATACATTTTTTTTATTGCTAAGAAACAATATAAGTGGGATCGACTAAGGGGTATGATAATAATTTTGATGAGCTTCAGCGTTTTGAATAGGGAACAGAAGCCGGATATCAAAATACTGGTTCCAATCTCATTGGAAGTATAAAACTAGTCCCCCGGGGGACTCAGAACGATGACGTCTTATTTTCTAATCTAGGCTATATAAATATACGCTGGTCGTTCCATGAAGATAATCCATCCTCACTTCTCACGCCTTGTAATCCTCAGATTCTGTCTTGACATTCTGCAACAAAAAAACGTGGTCTTGTGGATTGGAAGGTCCTGGGTTCGAACCTCGCTCCTCGTTCTAAACGAGACTAAATATACGCTGGTCGTTCCATGAAGATAATCCATCCTCACGCCTCGTAATCCTAAGATTCTGTCTTGACATTCTGCTACTAAGAAATGTGGTCTTGTGGATCGGAAGGTCCTGGGTTTCGAACCTCGTTCGGCGCATAGTTGTAGTTCTTGGAAAAGGCTCTTTACTCACATATTCTCATCGTACTCGTGTGTAAAATGAGTGTACCTGGCTGTTAACAGCGTTGTCTCTGTCGGAAGAAAATGTAATATCGCCGTATAGGCGTCATGTCTCTCGTTCTTCATGTTACGTGTTGCTGTTGGTCAGGTACCCCTTGTAAAGCGCTTTGAGCACGTTTAGTGGATATTACGCTATATTATAAAAAAGCTCAATAATATGCCATCTTCTGATTCAATGTGTAACCTTATTCATGGTGAGTCCTACGGCAGACGGGTTACACAGTAGCCATCGTAAAGTTATAGCCTGACATTGACCAAAAAATGACGTCAAAGGGCCAGTCTTTTGCCACAAAGGAAAACAAATCGTGAGTTGTATCCAGTAGTTCAACCAATGAAATAACTTGTTTCCTTGAGTTCTACTAACGACAACTCACTAGACGCAACACAAACCTCAAAAAATGACGTCAAACTATTGCCGCGCTGAAGACCGGTCTGGACCGCGGTCCCACGGTCTTTTAGCTGTGAACCGAAGACCGGTCCCATAGGGGAAGACCGGCGGCGGTCCTCACTTCTTATCACCTTTCAACTAGTGCGGGGCGGTCCTTGCAAGGACCACGGTCCTACGGTCTCGCGCCATAGCCTACTACTTCCCCAGCGATTCGTTGCTTCGGTTGCCTATCTTCCACCAATCACCACCCATCCCACTTAATTAATCGCACCCACCCCCCTTTGCCATACACTAAACGACACAGACGACCATACAGGCAGACGACCACCAACCTCCACTCCGCAAACCGCCCTTTCGTGTGTGAGATGGGGGGAACAGGAGGCGCACGCCTTGGACGATTCCATTATACGGGGTAAATTTCAAAATTTACTACACCATAATGATCGCAATGACAATGATCTATGGTGAAGGCATGACCCCTCTTCTCTAATGGGTTATTGTTTGAAATGTATGTGACTACTAAAGATGTGTGTGTTTGTGTGTGTGTGTGTGTGTGTGTGTGTGTGTGTCGAACCTAGCAAGTAGCAAATCCGATTTTTTGTTTTCTTTTGTCCATCTCTTGTCACCACTCCTTTCTATCGCAGTGTTGTCATTTAAAATAATACAATAATATTAAAATTTCGTTTGGTGTTTTTACTAATCAAATAATATGAGTTTCATTAGTTTCTTCCTTCCAAAAAACCCAGTTATAACGTCTGAATTTTAAAAAAGTCCAATAGAATATTTGGGGACCCCGATAGCTCAGTTGATAGAGCACTCTCTTTATACGCAAAGGGCAAGAGATCGATCCCGGGTGCAGTCGATTTTTTTCTGAATCCCTGTCTACTCAGCAATGAATGGGTAGCTGAGTTTGTTAGATCTGGCGAAAAGTCACCATCGACCCTCTTATTACCTCATCCACCCCCTCTTATTATAACTTCACGTCTCTCTCTTACTCTTCAATGCTCGCTGCCCTCTAATGTGTGTGTGGGGGGGGGGGGGGGGGGGGGGGGGGTAGTAGTTGCGTGTGTGTATCAACGCCACGAACAACTCGATCAACGCCTTGGGCGATGCCATTATCTCCGTTAATGGGGATAAATTTCAAATTTTATTAAATTATCGAAGTAACAATGAAGTACGGTGAGCAAATAAAGAAGGCATCACCCCTCTTCTCTAATTAGGTTACAATTTGAAATGAGTGTGACTACTCCGTGTGTTTTACTCCTGTAGACCACGGTTTTCATCGTGTAGCGGTCTTTAACGGTTCAAGAATGAACGATCCCATGGTCTCAAAGGTCAAACCGGTTCGAATTTCCAACAGTCTCTCAGGAATGTTCAATGTCGAAAAGGACACGGTCCTTGCGGTCTTCATTTCCCAAGGACCGTAGGACCGTGGTCCTTAAGCTTGCCAAGGACCGCCCCGCACTACGTCAAACTGCCAGTCCTAGAGGGTTCTTGTGTCAGGATATATTATTATGTTAACGGTTACACACGTCCAATGATTATTTTTTTAAAATAGATAGTTCGTAGATGACGTCACTCAGGTCTTTGTTATTGTTTTTTTGCCATCCGCGTTTATGAGTAATGCTCACTGAACTGTATTAACCTGACTATAAATGTTCATGGATACACACAGTTTTGTGTGTTGGTCCGTTATACTTCCGGATGGCAATGTTATGAGCTTCTGAGCCAAGCGCATACTATCTATAGGAAGAGATGTAAGTATGACGTCACTATTCTCTTTCCTTTTTCGAACTCGTACCCGATGCGCGTTCTCAAGGTCGGCACAAATAACTTGTGTGGGAATTCCCAAAGCAAGAGTTCACGACTCTTATAATATATTATATTAATTACCGCGCTGAATCAGTGATCATTCGTAAGACAAGGACAGTCCGGCTGTCAGCCCTCTCTATCTCTCTCTCGTTCTCTCTCTCTCTTTCTCTCACTCCCACTCTCTCTCTCTCTACCACTCTCTCCCTCTCTTTCTCTCTATCTTTCTCTCTCTCTCTCTTCTCTCTCTACCACTCTCTATTATTCTCTTTCTCCCTTTCTCTTTCCCTCTCTCTCTCTCTCTCTCTTTTTCTCCCCCCCCCCTCTCTCTCTTTCTGTTTCTCTCTCCTTCTCATTCTTTCTCTCTCTCTCTCTCTCTCTCTCTCTCTCTCTCTCTCTCTCTCTCTCTCTCTCTCTCTCTCTCTCCCCCTCCTCCCCCCCCCCCCCCCCCCCCCCCCCCGGTTCTTCAGCGGACCAGTAGTTTGTCTGGCATATTGATCCATCATCATCGAGGATTTTGTGTTTTATTTTTAGTTCTGGTCTTCTCCGTCGTTTGGTTCCATGGCATACGAATGTAGTCGTGTTTATCTGTGCGTGTGTGTGTGTGTGTTTGTGTATTCGGTGAGCGGGCGCACGTGCGTTTGTGTATATGTGTATTTATGTTATAAATGAAATAAGGTGTTAAGAGAGAGAGAGAGAGAGAGAGA
>NC_088364.1:69572415-69582415 GCF_034508935.2 Berghia stephanieae
GTTGGCCCTGTTTTTTTTTTTTTTGTTTTTTTTTTTTTGTTTGTTTTGTTTTGTTTTCTTAGAGGATCGTCTGGTGTCAAATAGAGAAATAATACTATGCAATATCTGGAGACAAGCAGAAGAGGCTAAGCAGTGTGACTCTTTAATTGCGCATTTCCAAGGATCGTTCCAATATTTTTTTCCCGTTTCCATGGAAACTCTGACGCCATTAAATTATGTCGTCATCATCATCCATCGTGGCTTGTGCTCTTGAGCACGTTGCCCGTCAGTTGTCTCCACGAATCACGATCCTCTGCGGTGCGCATGAAATCTGTGTTGCTTTTTAAGTCACATTTGGCCATTCTTAGGTTATTTAAATACGTCATTCTTTGTCTTCCTCTAGCTCTCTTTCCTTCGATCATCCCAGATGTTACCAACTTTTCTATTCCGTCTCTTCTCCACACATGTCCCAGAAAGCGTAACTGCCTCTTTCTGATGTTATCGATCAGTATTCTTCCCTTTCTCACCTTCTCCAACACTTCCTCGTTCGTACACCTGTCTGTCCATGATACCCTCAACATTCTTCTATACACCCACAAATCCAATGCCTCTAACCTCCTCGTACATTCTTTGTCAAGCGCCCACGTTTCACAAACTTATAAAATGGTACTTATAACATATGTTTCTACTACTTTCATTCTGGTCTTTAAGTTTAGATTGTTGTTTGACACAACTGGTCGCATTTTATGGAACACGTTTTTTTGCTATTGCTATTCTTTGTTTTATATCCTCTATGTCACGTGCATCCCCGTGTGGTGTCCGGGGTCCCTCAACTGAGAGGGTCAAGAATAGCCCAACGCCAAGCCAGCGTGTCGTAAAAGGCGACTAATGGTGTGTGATTCCCCCATCTTTGAGTCACCTGGTCCTCCAGGTTGGGGGTTGGCAAAGGGTTAACACCCCTTTCCGTTAAACTCAAACCGTTACAGAAACACAGACAGACAAACCAAATCCTTTTTTTAGCTTGGGCGACCGAAGAGTTTCTGGAATTACAGAATTTATGAAGGACAACAGACAAAGCCGAAAGGACTCTGCTGACCCGATGACGTCTTCGCCAAACAAGCAGCTTCGAATTGCGTCGTGGAACGTTCGCACCATGTATGAAGCAGGAAAAAGCTCTCAAGTTGTGACTGAGATGAGAAGATACAGGCTGCATATACTTGGAGTAAGCGAAACCCACTGGATACAATCCGGACAGAAACACCTCAAGTCTGGGGAGAAGATTTTATATTCAGGGAGAGGGGACGGGATTCATACACAGGGAGTAGGAATAATTCTAAGCAAGTTTGCCCAGAAGTCACTGAGAGGATGGGAACAATGCGGAGAAAGGATCATCATGGCGTCCTTTACAACACGGAGTAAGAAGATCAGCATGAACATTGTACAGATCTATGCCCCAACAAATGATGCAACAGATGAGGACAAAGATACATTTTATGGTCTGCTACAACAAGTCATTGACAAGTTGCCAAGGAAAGACATCAACATATTGATGGGAGATGCTAATGCAAAAGTGGGACAGGATAACGTAGGCTATGAAGGTATCATGGGACGTCATGGCATGGGAGAAATGAATGATAATGGTGAGAGATTTGCAAATTTCTGTGCATTCAACAGTTTGGTGATTGGAGGATCAGTGTTCCCCCATAAGAGGATCCACAAAGCAACTTGGGTCTCACCAGATGGTGTGACAGAGAATCAGATTGATCATTTTTGTATCTCTCGTAGATTCAAACGTTCATTGGAAGATGTGACAGTACGGAGAGGGGCAGATGTTGGATCAGACCACCACCTGCTATTGGCAAAGCTTAAGCTCCGACTCAGAAAACACGGGGCCAGATCACATACAAGAAGAAAATTCGAGGTGAATGCACTTGATGGGGAAAAGAATGAGGAATTCAAACTACAATTGAGTAATAGATTCCAACCTCTTACTGAGCTCGAGGAGGACATAGATGTAGAGTCACATTGGGCAAAGATCAAGGAAGTTTACATAACAACTTGCCACGAGGTATTGGGGGTAAAGAAATCGGAACATAAAGAATGGATAAGTCCAACCACCTTGGACCTTATTGAAAAGAGGAGAACAAGGAAGGAACAAGTGAATGCAAGCCGAACAAGGGCTTCAAGACTGGATGCACAAGAGCAGTATCGAGCCATAGCTAAGGAAGTCAAAAGATCTGTGAAGAAAGACAAGGAAGCATTCATGAACAGACTTGCAGAGAAAGCAGAAGCAGCAGCGACTGGAGGACACATGAGGATCCTTTATCAAACTACCAAGACACTTGCTGGAAAATATGGGAAACCAGAGGTACCAGTCAAAGACAAAGATGGGAAAACTATTTTTGGAAAAGAGGCTCAATCTGAACGATGGAGGGAACATTTCAACTGCCTTCTGAACAGACCACCACCAGACAACCAGCCAGAAATTTTGCCTGCAAGGAATGAGCTACCAATTAGCTGTGATCCACCATCGATAGCAGAGATTGTGGGTGCCATTAACAAGATGAAAAGGGGGAAAGCTGCTGGACCAGACCAGATTCCACCGGAGGCTCTAAAAGTTGATGCGGAAAGAAATGCTGAGGCCCTGCACCCACTATTTGAGAGAATCTGGAATGACGGGATATTCCCAAAGGATTGGAAGGAAGGACATCTTATCAAGCTTCCAAAGAAAGGGGACCTCAGTAATTGTAATAATTATCGAGGCATCACTCTTCTTTCTATCCCAGGAAAGGTTTTCAACCGTATTATTTTAGAGAGAATTAAGAATGCAACAGATGCTAAACTGCGGGACGAACAGGCAGGTTTTCGGAAAAACCGTTCAACCACCGACCAGATTGCCTCTCTGCGAGTCATAGTGGAACAGTCTATAGAATGGAACTCTCCTCTTATTGTCAACTTTCTGGATTACGAGAAGGCTTTCGACAGTATTGACAGAGCAACATTGTGGAAAATTCTGGCACATTATGGACTCCCTGAAAAGATAGTAAACCTCATTAAGGAAATGTATGAAGGATCAAGTTGCAGGGTTGTACATGAAGATCAGCTGACTGACAGCTTTGAAATTAAGACTGGTGTCAAGCAGGGATGCTTGCTCTCTCCATTCCTGTTCATCCTTGCCATTGATTGGCTAATGAAGGAAACCTCCAAAGGGAGAAGAAATGGGATACAGTGGACCCCCTGGACACAGTTGGATGATCTGGATTTTGCAGATGATCTGGCTCTTTTGTCCCACACCCAGGACCAGATGCAAACAAAAACCACAATTATAAACAGCCTCTCGGAATCAATTGGTCTAAGAATACACCCTGCAAAGTCAAAGGTCTTGAGGATAGGTACGCGTCAAAGGGAGCAGATCAAAGTAAAAGATCAGGAACTCGAAGATATAGACACTTTCTGCTATCTCGGAAGTATAATTGACAAGGATGGAGGCACGGAAGCAGAGGTGAAAGCACGAATAGGAAAGGCACAGGCTGCATTCACATCTTTGAACAGAGTTTGGAGAACTAAAGATATCTCCCTTCAACTAAAGCTAAGACTTTTCAACTCAAACGTGAAGTCTGTCCTACTGTATGGATGTGAAACTTGGAACGCATCACAGGCATGTATAAGGAGGGTACAGATTTTTGTAAACAGGTGCATGCGTAAGCTACTCAGAATAAAATGGATGGATAGAATAAAAAATGAAGAAGTATGGAAAAGAACACAGCAGAAACCAGTAGGAGAGGATATAGGAAGAAGACGATGGAGGTGGATTGGACACACGCTTAGAAAGAATGACTCAACTATAACAAAGAAAGTATTGGACTGGAACCCTCAGGGCAGAAGATCAAGGGGAAGGCCACGAGGAACATGGAGAAGAATTAAAGAAGCTGATATACAGAGAAGTGGTAAGACCTGGAATGAGATAAAAAAGTTGGCTCAGGATAGAGAAGGATGGAAACTGTTTGTCTGTGGCCTATACCCTGACCCAGGGTGAAAAAGGCAATGATGATGATGATGATGTCACGTGCATCATGGGTGATGATAGTGCCTAAATATTTAAATTTCTTTACTTGTTTGATGGTCTCTCCTTTCCTTGACAAGTGGAAGGTCGCGTTGTTGTCATTCTTTGAGACCACCATGCATTCAGTTTTCTTAATATTTAGTTTCAGGCCCATCTCTTCACTTTTGCACACCACTATATCTAAAATTTTCTGCACGTGTTCTGGATAATATGCCATCAGAGTACCATCGTCTGCGTATCTTATGCTATTCATATTCTGCCCTCCAACGACGACGCCTTTCATGTCTTCAATTTCTTTGAATATTATTTCACTATATATGTTAAAAAGGTCCGGTGATAAGACGCAACCTTGTCTTACTCCCTTCTCGATGTTAAAGAAGTCCGATGTTTCATTATCCAGCTTGACACACGCTGTTTGATTCCAATATACGTTTTTCACAAGTCGAAGGTTTTTACTGTCTATACCGATCTTTTCTAAGATTTTGAATAGCGTATCGTGCTGTACTGAATCAAAAGCTTTGGAATAATCAATGAAGCATAGATAAAGTGATTTTTGTTTTTCGATTGACCATTGCATTAATGTTTTCAATGTAAATATTGCATTTACCGTACCCTTTTCTTTAACAAAACCAAACTGCTCATCACTTATCTCTGGAGAGATCTTGCTCCTCATTCTTTTCATAAATCATGTCGTAAGCACCTTGAAAACCTCCTCAGTTTACTTTGGAATGTAATTTATAATTCAAAATGTATGTCAGGTCCAAAAATAACCCCCGGTGTCTTAATCCCCCCCCCCCCCCCCCTTTTCCCTTTCCCCCCCCCCCCCCCCCCCTTCCCCCGACTCCACCAACACCATTGAGAGTGCTTTGTGATTGAATTTGTTATTTTTGCGTCATGTCCTGTCGACTTGACAGGGGGGAGGTGGGGGGGGGGGGGGGGGGGGGGGGGTTGTATAAAGATAATTGAATTCTCTAATTCTGCTTTAAGTTTATTATTAGCGATGTTAATCGGTATACAAGAAAATGTATGGCTTGATATTTCTGTTCGGGGCGATGGCCGATGGCGTCATTTCAAGTTCTTAGAATAGAGTCTTTCTGGTAATTAATCCTGTCTCTCTTCGGAGAAAATCAATTTTACTATGTCATTCTTTAGGTATATTTTATTTATTTATTTATTTATTTATTTATTTATATGACGTCTTAGACTCCGGGGCCATACTTAATGTATATTTTAGTTATGTTTTATTATTTAATTAAGTAATTAATTAATTTATTTATTTATTTGACGTCCATGATGTTATACGGTCTTGGACTCCGATGCCATTCTCAATGTATAATTTAATTATGTTTGATATTTTATCTATTTACTTATTTGGCGTCCATGATATTATACGGTCTTAGACTCCGTTGTCGTTCTTAAGGTATATTTTGTTATGTTTGATATTTTGTTTGTTGTTTATTTATTTATTTATTTATTTATTTATTTATTTATTTATTTATTTATTTATTTATTTATTTATTTACTTTAAAATGTGGCGTCCATGGTCTTAGATTCCGATGTCATTCATAATGTGTAGTTTAGTTATGTTTAATATTTTGTTCTTTATTTATTTATGTATTTATTTATTTATTTGTTTATTTATTTATCTATTTGTTTATTTATTTTTTTATTAATCTATTTGTTTATTTATTTATCTATTTATTTATTTATTTATTTGTTTATCCATTTGTTTATTTATTATTTATTTATTTGTTTATTTATTTATTTTAAAAATTTATTTATTTGGTATCCATGGTGCTATAAGGTCGTGGTAAACTTTGATCTTGGAAGGCGTTACGAATCTGTGACAGAATTCTTTCGTCTTTCATAATTAATAATAATTAACTAATTGATAATAAAATAGGGAACTAACGAAACTGTGATGTCAAATAAAAAAAATAAACTTGTTTCAATTTCATCTTTCGGAGGGCTGGATACACAACTTTGCGTAATTTTTATTTATTTTTTTTTAACCTCAGGAATGAGAGACATCCAATGTTTGTCGTCACTTTGCCAGTTTAGTTTTATCTTCATCGTCTTATACATACAACAATAAACATAGGCATAGGGATAATGACCTTAAAAATTACCCTATTTGAATAAATTTAAAAAATGCATAAATAAATAATTAAAATAATAAATAAATAAATAGATATTTAAAATGATAAATAAATAAATAAATAACTAAATAAATAAATACAATGAAAAAAAACAACAACAAGAAAAACTTGATTTGATATGACTTAATAACCTTGGTACACTCATAGATAGGGGAATTTAGATAGTAATCATTACTATCTACACAATTATAGTCGCTGCCTTTGTGTAAATGATCTTTTGGTTCCATAGGAATGGCATCCATCTTATTTTCTAGTCTAAATAAATGCCGGTCGTCAATAGATATCATCCTGGGTGGGGTTCCTGACCTCCCATAGTGGGCAAGGGGGGGGGGGTACATACTGTGTCTTCTATCCCTTATATCTATTGTTTTCCAACATGCTTTCTGTCTTTGTCTTGGAATGAGATTACTTGGTTTTGTCCTGGCCCTGGCCGGAGTCCTAGCTGGGAGGGAAACAGTCAAATGCATAGTTATTGTTTTGGGAGATGATATTTTTTTTTCTCTTGTAAATCATCTCTCTGTTATGCATTGTATTATGTTTAGTTTACATTGTATTATATGATTGGTAAACATTTGAGTGTATTCCTCTTAGTTGGGACCTGTGCTTGTGTCTGGATGAGACTTTTAGGTGATCTCAAACTAAGTACTTTGACGGTGTGCTCTTGGAAACTACATCTGTTCCATATTTGAACCAATTCCCGTTGACTTATCTTTTCTTTTGTGCTTTAATTGTAATTCTAGAACTTTTGACTATCCCATTTTCTTCCTTTTTACTGGCGCTGATATAACCTATATGTGTTGCAAGCGCTGTAAAACCCTTTTAAAAAATAGATATAATCCATCCATCCATCGCTCATTTTACGTCCGTAATCCTAAGAATCTGCCTGTGTATATCCTGCTACTGACATATTTACGTCACCTTTTGATTCAATGTGTAACCTCTTCGTTATTGATTGGTCCACCGAAGTACTGGTAACATACACACCTCCACGGAGTTTGGGACCGGAAGAGACTTCCCTGCCCTATTGTTGTGACATAATTCTTCTTCTTCTTCTTTTTTCCCTTCTTCTTCTTCTTTTTTCCCTTCTTCTTCTTTTTTTTCTTCTCTTCTTCTTCTTTTACTTCTCTTACTATCTTTCTTCTTCTCTTCTTCTTCTTCTTCATTCTTTCTTCTTCTTCTCTTCTTCTTCTTCTTCTTTTTCTTTTTCTTCTTCTTCTTCTTTTCTTTCTTCTTTTTTCTTCTTCTTTCTTCTTCTTCATTTCTTTTCTTCTTATTCTTTTTTCTTCATTTCTTCTTTCTTCAGTATCTTCATGCTTTCTTCTATATATTATTATTATTCAGTCCTCGTCATCATACATCATCATAATCCCCTCATCATAACTCAGTATATACTATCTTTTTCTATCATTTCTGTTGCGACTAAACAACGTGAGCTTTGATCTCCGCGGTATGGATTTAGATCTGTATCATATCGAAAGTGAATCTTACACGCTATAAATGTAATAAGCTGTGGATTGTAAATTACAAATTTTTGTACAATTAAAAGTATAATAGTTTCTTAAATAATAATACAAAACAATGAACGTTTCGAGTTCAAACCTTCTTCAAAAATATTATATTGAGCTTTTATAAGCGCAATATCACTTAACGTGTCAAAGCGCTTTACAATGGTCCTGGTCAAAGCAACATGTAACATGTAGGACGAGCAGCCGCCTGTTAGGCGATATTACATTTTTCGACAAAGACACGCTGTTAACGGCCGTCACTCATTTTACACCTGAGTACGGTGAGAGAATGTGAGTAGAGTCTTTTCCAAGGACTCAACTATCGCTCGGCGATGGCTCGAACCCGAGGACCTGTCCGATAAGCGAGTGTCATACATGACCACTTACAACTCCAAAAAACATCAGAGTTTGTAATCTGAGTACATCACTTTAAATCTAGACAGCCGTCGTTTCTGAAGTATCTCGTAATCCCTTATTTACTTTCATACTCCTGAATTTTAGTGACGTCATTAACGCTTTTACTGTTTTATTTTGCTGAAGAAGGGTTTGTCACGAAACTTCCTTTTTGACATTTTGTTCCTTTAAAATTTAAAATTTTAATTAATTAATTTATTTATGAAGTCTATATAATTTTTCTCCAATACTTTTTACAGACTGTTGATCGAGTGAATCTTGATCTTCTATCTGATCTTTCATTCGTGCAATAAATGTTTGTTTAAGCACTATTAGCATTAGCTTCCCCTCCTCCCACACCCACCTTTACCATCTTATTAGCTCGTTTCCCCATCATGCTAAGTTTCCAATTTCTTATAATGCCTTGTGTGCCCCCTCAACTTCATTTTTGTTCTCTCTACACCCCCCCCCCCCCCACACCTTCCTCACCTCTTTCGCCTGTGTCGTGTCTTCTTGTGCGTTCGTGTGTGTGTGTATGCGTCGTGTGTGTCCGTGTCCGTGTAGTGTCATCGTTATATATAATTCCATCCAAGACCGAGGGTGAGTACTTACCGTGTTGTGCTTAGTTTGGCCACGGCACCACCGCCACCACCACTACCATCAAGTCGATGACGCACGTTCGTTCGTTGTTCCTTCGTTCGTTCCAATGGCTGGGGGGTGGGCTACCACTGCCACAATCATCATCATCGTCATCATCATCATCGTCGTCATCATTCTCTCAGTGACTCACTGACAGTTGATCTCTACCGCCACCACCACCGCGACCTTCGTCCAGTGCTGTTGTCGTCGTCATCGTCGCCATTAATATCATCGCTCATATTATGTCGGGATTACTACTCGCTTTTCTCTCCAATTCCAAGGATAACATCGGGAAATTGATTCTTCGCCTCATCATGTTCAGTAAGAGTTAATTTTTTTTTTTTTACCGATATTTAGTTAGCGTTGTTTCGCCTCATCATGGTCAGTAAGAGTTAATTTTTTACTGACATTTATTAGTTAGCGTCGTTTGGCCTCATCATGTTCAGTAAGAGTTAATTTTTTTTACTGACATTTATTAGTTAGCGTCGTTTCGCCTCATCATGTTCAGTAAGAGTTAATTTTTTACTGATATTTAGTTAGCGTCGTTTCGCCTTATCATGTTCAGTAAGAGTTAATTTTTTACTGACATTTATTAGTTAGCGTCGTTTCGCTTCATCATGTTCAGTAGAGTGAATTTTTTCCTGACATTTATTAGTTACGTCGATTCGCCTCATCATGTTCAGTAAGAGTTAATTTTTACTGACATTATTAGTTAGCGTCGTTTGGCCACATCATGTTCAGTAAGAGTTATTTTTTACTGACATTTATTAGTTAGCGTCGTTTGCCTCATCATGTTCAGTAAGAGTTAATTTTCTACTGAATTTATTAGTTAGCGTCGTTTCGCTTATCATATTCAGTAAGAGTTAATTTTTTACTGACATTTATTAGTTAGCGTCGTTTCGCCTCATCGTGTTCAGTAAGAGTTAATTTTTTACTGACATTTATTAGTGTCGTTTCGCCTCTTCATGTTCTGTAAGAGTTAATTTTTTACTGACATTTATTAGTTAGCGTCGTTTCGCCTCTTCATGTTCAGTAAGAGATAATTTTCTACTGATATTTTCGTTTGATTTCATAGCATCGTTGTGTGTGTTTGTATGGTGTAATTCATTTTTTTTTCTTGTCATAACAAGAGATTTTATGACATATTTTATATCTCTTTTCAAAAATGATCCTCCCTTCCATTACTTTTTTTTTTTAGAAGCGAATTAGAGTTTTTAAAATCTGGTGGAAAATAATGTGTGTTAGAATATTCAATTCAAAGG
>NC_088364.1:69587415-69589915 GCF_034508935.2 Berghia stephanieae
GCTGCTGTCCAAATTGGAATCAAATTAAAGTATGAAATCTTCCTGATAATAATTGCACGTCACGACCTTTACTGTGTCAACTGCTAGTATTTCTTTCCACAACTAATTAATCAAGCAAAGTTATGGATATCAATGATGATGTTGTTGTTGTTGTTGTAGGTGTTGTTGGTGGTGGTGGCGGTGGCGGTGGTGGTGGTGGTGTTAAGAGTGTTGTTGTTAATGATGATGACAGTTTGACATCATACGTATGCTATTATTGTCTCACTCTAAAGCTTTTCTATAAAAGGAACGGAAATGACGTCACTCAGCTCTTTGTTGTTGCTTTTAACCAGACATTTTTATGACTGGTTCTCAGTAAATTCTATCAATCAGAATATTTTTATAACTGTTCAAGGTTACGAATAGCTGTGTGTGTGTGTGTGTGTGTGTGTGTGTGTGTGTGTGTGGAACGTTATATCCGGCTGACGGATGTTGTGAGTAATTTCCTCAAACGCACAGCATCAATAAGGCCCTGCTTCCTCTTCTAACCGGCCAATGATCTCTGGTTTCAGCGTGTTGGCATCTTATTTATTATCACGACTTTTACTTCCCCTTTGAAATATCGTAAAATGGATCGGAGTGTTTTTCATCATCATATTGAATGTTGAGATTCGGCATTCTTCATTAATTTGTCCTCTCTGATGATTGAGTGCTTGTCGTTCCTATTTCTAAGCATGACGAATATTGTATAGATAGTATGCGCTTGGCTCAGAAGCTCACAACATTGCCATCTGGAAGTAAAACGGACCAACACAAAAACACAACAAAAAACAACCTGTGTAATCATGAACTAGTCCGGAAAATACAGTTAAGTGAGAATAACACTCATAAACGTGGATGGCAAAAAACAACAACAAAGGCCCGAGTGACGTTAACTTCATTCTATCTATTGGGTGTTCAATAATAATAATCTGTTGTCATACCCAGTCCTGAGGAGCGTCCATCTAGTCGTTTTGTTTGTGGACGAGCTGATCGCAGACGGCGAGCTCTATAATTATATTATTACAGTCCCCTCCTCCTACACACGTTAACCAGTTAATAACTGCCCTACTCTGGAAAATCTCGTATTTATTAAGTTGGCCAAAAAAACCCAACTCGTTCTTCAAATTTCGATCGATTTAAATGACCCCTCATAATGGCAAATGCTCTCAAACCTGGAACTAATCGACATTTTCCTCGAGTCCCAAGTATGAGAGTTTTGCAAGGATGTAGGTCATTTAAATCGATCGAGATGTTTGAAGGACGAGTTTTCTGGCCAATTTTTTTGTTTCCTAATTACGAGATTTCCCAGAGTTTGGCAGCTAACTGATTGAGATAAGATGTATTGTATAGACTGGCATTTATTATGGATGAGCTGGTGGTGACTTGGCGAGGAGCAGCAGTCCAAAATTATGTGAGCCTTGAAAAAAATCGAAGGGTATAAATTACCCTATACCCTTTCTCTCTTCCCCACCTCTCTCTCTCTCTCTCTCTCTCTCTCTCTCTCTCTCTCTCTCTCTCTCTCTCTCTCTCTCTCTCTCTCTCTCTCTATTTATGAGAGAGAGAGAGAGAGAGAGAGAGAGAGAGAGAGAGATCTATCTATCTCTTTTCTCCATCTCTCTCTCTCTCTCTTTCTCTCTCCCTCTCTCTAATACGGGGACACACACACACACACTTCCTCTCTCTCTCTCTCTCTCTCTCTCTCTCTCTCTCTCTCTCTTTGTGTGTGTGTGTGTGCGTGTGTTTGTGATATCTACCGTCTTGAAATAGGAAGAATGGGTTGTTTTCAGTAGGGGTAATAACATAGAGGACATTCTGTATAATTACCTTTGGATATGACCCATTTAATTTGTCCTTGATACGTTAAAATAATGCTTTAAACCCCTTTAATTAATACTAGCCCTGGTACCAGAATTCCATTATGTTGGAAGAAGAAGTCTTATTGTATTTAATATCTGTATATTATATAGGTTTTAGGTTGGATGAAAAATCCGTAGTTATTCGAAATTTTCGTAGTAGTTGGCTGGTCGTGTGAGTGTGTGTGTGTGTGTGTTTGTGTGTGTGTAATTTCCCAATCTCCATCGTTTTGAAAAAGTTTTATTGAATTAAAAGTCTTTAATAATAGATGCGCTTGCAGGATTCAAACATGCATCGAGTATAAAGACAACACACACCTGTTACCATGAACTTTATTGTAATCAGTTAGTGAGAAAACTCACAAACGCGGATGGCAAACAAAAAAAGCCTAGTACGTCATTGATATCTATATAAGTCTCAGTGACTGGAAATTCTTTTCCACGATTTCAGGAACAACGAATTTTCGTAGTAGTTAGCAGGTCAGATATGTGTGTGTGTGTGTGTGTGTGTGTGTGTGTGTGTTTGTGTGTTTCCCGATCTCCATCGTTTTATTGAATTAAGAGTCTTTATATTATATCTCACAGGTTGGATCAGAAGATTCGTTGTTCCAAGGAATTTTCGAAGT
>NC_088364.1:69594915-69627415 GCF_034508935.2 Berghia stephanieae
GTAGGTAGGTACGCACTTACGTACATATGTATGCGTGTGAATGTATGTATGTATGTATTATATTATATTATATTATATTATATTATATTATATTATATTATATTATATATATATAGACACACACAGACAGACACACACACACACACACACACGCATACAATTTATCATTATCCCATCTCTTTGATATATATCGGTGCACCCCCCCCCCCCCCCCCCCGCCGCCCACCCAACCATATTTTCTTCAGCTACACGATATCGATAAACGGTCTGTGTAATGAAAGTTATTAAATAATAAGAACCCGTTACTTTGTTTACTCAATACGAAACGACGCACAGCTCAATTCACAAAGTGTCAATATCTCCATACAATTAATTACACAGTGCCTTGTTTGCACATCAGAACTCAATCTCGCTGTAGTTTGCATCGAAGCACGGTAATGCAATTTTATCAACGTGTACCTATTTGCCGGTCTGTTAATCCAAATCGTTATGGTCTCATTGTTGAAATAGAAGTACTCTCAATCCAACGCAAAATACAACACTGTTAATACGGGCCCATAATTCTCTTCAACAGTCGTAACGTCACTTCCTTCCTAATAACTTAGTAACACTGGCTCTAAACTATCGGAACAGTGGCGGACGCCCGTATGAAATATTTCTCCGGCGAGCATAAAAGTGTATCCAGAGGAAAAAAATACATTATAAATCTGATCATGTTTTGACCTTTACACATTCTGATCACAAGACATATGAAGAATTCTAGCCAGCATGAAGAATAAAAAGTACCGATTTTCTTTGTTTAGAACCACGATGGCCGCCGTTGTTGTGCGACGTGACATCAGACTATTGAATCCAATGGCGATGATCTATATTAACTTTCCATGTGCTCGAGGTCATTGGTCACATTGCAAAATGTGCGCAAAGTGACCCACTAAGTGAAAAGTGTTCACAGCTTTTGAAATATCTAACATCACGATTGGTCATTTTGTTCAGCTTGACACACGGGTAAATTTACAATTTTCATAAACAAAGCAGCGTGTTTACGTTTGTTAAGAAATATCCAATCGTTGGATCTCAACAAATCATGTGATTGATGACTCGGTTGGACAAAAACATGAATATAGATAGTTCGAAGATGACGTCACTCAGGCCTTTGTTATTTTTGCCATCCGCGTTTGTGAGTTGTTCTCACTAAACTGTATTAACCAGACTATAAGAGTTGATGGATACACACAGATTTGTGTGTTGGTCCGTTATACTTCCGGATGGCAATGTTGTGAACTCCTTGGCCAAGCGCATTCTATCTATACTTCCGTATGGAATGTTGTGAGGTTCTTATCCAAGCGCATACTATCTATAGATAGTTCGAAGATGACGTCACTCAGGTCTTTGTTATTGCTTTTTGCCATCCGCGTTTGTGAGTAATTCTCACTTAACTGCATTATCCAGTCTATAAAAGTTCATGGTTACACAGAGTTTTGTGTGTTGGTCCGTTATACTTCCGGATGTAATGTTGTGAGCTTCTTATCCAAGCGCATTCTATCTATAGATAGTTTGCGTTGGCTAAGAAACTCACAGCATTACCATCCAGAATTATAATTGACCAACACACAAAACTATGTGTTACCTTGAACGTTTATATTCTGGTTAAATCAATTTAGTGAGAACTACTCATAATCATAGATGGCAAAAACAATAACTAAGACCTGAGTGACGTCAAATTCGTTCCATCTCTAACGTTTTTTGTTGTGTGATATGAGCACGAATGATCAGGCGTGTATAGATAGTATGCGCTTGGCTAAGAAGCTCATAACATTGCCATCCGGAAGTATAACGGACCAACACACAAAACTGTGTTTATCCATGAACGTTTATAGTCAGGTTAATACAGTTCAGTGATCATTACTCATAAACGCGGATGGCAAAAACAATAATAAAGACCTGAGTGACGTCATCTTCGAACTATCTATAAATATAGTGAGTATTTTCTGCCCAATTTGCGCTGCAGAAAACTAGGCAATTCTTCCTGTCTTTCTTTGCGGCTATGCATGTCTACTAATTTAATATCTGGGGAGGATTAGGGGAGGGGGGGGGGGGGGGTATTGATGTTGACAACTCTAACCAAGACGACCCGGGTACGAGCGTAGCCATCGTTATGTTATAGATAGTTCGAAGATGACGTCACTCACGTCTTTGTTATTGTTTTTTGCCATCCGCGTTTATGAGTAATGCTCACTGAACTGTATTAACCTGACTATAAACGTTCATGGATACACACAGTTTTGTGTGTTGGTCCGTTATACTTCCGGATGGGAATGTCATGAGCTTCTTAGCCAAGCGCATCCTATCTATAGATAGTATGCAGATGACGTCACTCAGGCCTTTGTTATTGTTTTTTGCCATCCGCGTTTATGAGTAATGCTCACTAAACTGTATTTACCCAACTATAAACGTTCATGGATACACACAGTTTTGCGTGTTGGTCCGTTATACTTCCGGATGGCAATGTTATGAGCTTCTTATCCAAGCGCATACTATCTATAGCCTGATACTGAAATCCAAAAGGACTGGCAGTTTGACGTCATTATTTGGTTTTTGCACCGCCTTGTGAGTTGTCGTTAGTAGTGAATACAACTCACGATTTGTTTTCTTTTGTGGCAAAAGACTGGCATTTTGACGTCATTTTTTGGTCAGTATCAGTCCATAACTTTACGAAGGCCACGGTACGAGACTTCTTTTCAGCACTCTTTTTGTTTGTTTGTTTTGTTGGGTTTTTTTTTCTTCGTCTTTATTTGTTTACCTATTTATTTTCACCACAGTCATCGGGTGTCAAGTCGCTGTTTTGTACTTGTACTCGGAGTGTAATATATAAGTAGCCCCTGTTGTTGCCCGCTCGGGTAATCACCCCTCCATTTTAAATGTCGGTTGTTTCCGGGTGACCGTCCTCTATATTACCCCTAATGATGTGATGGTCCGAGTCCCACGCACATCGGATAATATCAACGTCCCTGAAGTGGCAGTTTGTGGCGATTAACCGAATTTCCTTTCGACATTCTTGGAGTAATCAGAGACAGTGGAGAACAGAAATGAAATATCCTTTCGGTCACCAGCGGTGATTTTACTCTCGCGCTTGCATACCAATTTCAAACCTGTGTTTTACGTTTTTGTTTGTTTTTTTGGTGGTGTTTTTTTTTTTTTTTTGTTTTTTTGTTTTGTTTTTTTTTTTTGTTTTGTTTTTTTTTTTTTTGGTTGGGCGGGGGGGGGGGGGGGGGGGGGGGGGGGGAGGTATTTTTTGAGGGTTTTTTTTTCAAAATTTTTATTTTATATTTTTAAAATTGTTATTCATGCGCGATGTCCACCCAGCAGTGGTCAAGTAAGCTAGTTAGGTCTACATCACGGCTGGCGGAAAATGCTTCGCGAAAGATCGGCGAGATTCCATTTTATAAAGGGTAGTAGCAAGTGTTGAACTGGAATAAACTCTTTGCTGATTTCGCCTTCTGGCTTTAAATGACGCCGACTTTTAAACTAGAATGTGAATTTTCAATTATCCGGCGTTGCCTGTAATGGTATGCAAAATACATAGTATATTGATAGATACATGGTGTATATAATGTCATGTAGATAAGTGGTTGTCGGTTTAGATTTTTTTTTAAAACAATAAAAAAGAGATTTTACGCGCTGTCAATTTGTATATGGACAATGTTTCCGGGATGCATTCTTGCTATCATAAACTGGGTAGCCGCTGTTGTTTTTTTTTTCTTAGCATTAACAAACAAAAAAGTACAACTAATGTTCTGTCTTGAGATTCTAGTTGATACCAGTTTGCTAGCTGGAGTGTGCTTTTTTTCTGTATTTTGTACTTTTACCCCCCGCCCCCCCACCTTTATTTTCTTATTTGTTCTTTTATCTGTTTATTATTATTATTATTGTTATTATTATTATTATTATTATTATTATTATTATTATTATTATTATTATTATTATTATTATTATTATTATTATTATTATTATTATTATTATTATTATTATTATTATATTATTATTATATTATTATTATTATATTATTATTATGTTTTATATTATTATTATTATATATTATTATTGTTGTTTTATTATTATTATTATTATATTATTATTATTGTTGTTGTTGTTGTTGTTGTTTGTTGTTGTTGTTGTTGTTGTTGTTTTTATTATTATTATTTTATTATTATTATTATTATTATTATTATTATTATTATTATTATTATTATTATTATTATTATTGTTATTGTTCTTATCCTTTTTACTATTGTTTGAAATTTATTTATTACGTTTTCTAAAATGTATTTATTTATTTTAGCTTTTGGTTTGAAGTTTTGTTAGCATGTGCTCTTAAAATAACCTTTTTATTTCGGGTTGTACACCGAAGCTGCAGAAACGTGTTCTTTGACAGCAACTCTGCCAGGTCAGTGCATGGGACTTGCAGGTGGGGAAAGAGGGGGGTGGGGGAGAGAGAGAGAGAGAGAGAGAGAGAGAGAGAGAGAGAGAGAGAGAGAGAGAGAGAGAGAGAGAGACGGACGTATGAGATAGTTGCACTTGGTGATGGGGTAAACTTGTCAATGTTAGGTGATGCGTTGTACTTGTGTATTCATAAACATTGTACCCGGACAGGGGGCTTTTCAATGTTATTACGTACGTTATCAAAGCCAGAAAACACCTTTTCTAAACAATGCCAGACTAAGCAGGAAGAAACAAAAATACATGTAAAAAGCACCTTGAAGAACGAATCTCAATGAAAATATTTTTTTTAAAAAAAGGAAAAAAGAGTTTTATATAGATAGAAAGAAGTTGACGTCACTCGAGTCTTTGTTATTATTTTTAATTTTTTTTTTTTTTTGCCATCCGCGTTTAGGAGTAATGCTCACTAAGCTGTATTAACCAGACTATAGAAGTTCATGGTTAAACATAGTTTTGTGTGTTGGTCCGGTATACTTCGGATGGCAATGTTGTGAGCCTCTTAGTCAAGCGCATACTATCTATAGCGCAATGTCCACTCGAAAGTCTCAAAGCTCTTTACAAGGTGTCCCTGACCAACAGCAACGCGTAGCATGTGGAACGAGACATAAAGCCTGTTAGGCGACATCATTTTTTTTTCCGACATAGACATTGTTGTTAACGGTCAGGCACTCATTTTACACCTGATTTCGGTGAGAGAATGTGAGTAAAATAAAAAAAATAAAAATAAAAATGTATCCTATGACAGTGCCTGCTCCCAAATATGTCACCGTGCGTTATTGATAGAACTAAGTTGACGTCACTAGGGTCTTTGCTATTGTTTTTCGCCATCCCCGTTGTGTTTGTTGGTCCGTTATACTTCCGGATGGCAATGTTGTGAGTTTCTTAGCCAAGCGCATACTATCTATATTTAATGTTAAAGGTTACACATAGTTTTGTGTGTTGGTCCGTTATCCTTCCGGATGGCAATGTTGTGAGTTTCTTAGCCAAGCGCATACTATCTAAAGAATTCGCCAATGATTCCATTGTCCTTATTGTATTTTTTGTACGGTACGACCCCCGTGCTGTTTTTTTTTTTTCTACCGTCAAGGCTGATATGTCCCAGAATGTTAGAGCTTTTGATAAGGGTGAAAATGGAAAGGCTTCGTAGGGGAACAAAACAGACAATGGACGTTTCGGGTACAAACCCTTCGTCAGCACAACAATACACAAATAAACGTGAAAAACAAATAAAATACGAGTATAATGAAAAATAACTTGTATCGTCTGTACTCAATGGTGGTTGCAGTATGAATGAAATGTTATCGTGGCGTGGGTAGAGGATAGGGTACCTCTCTACCCACGCCACGATAACATTTCATTCATACTGCAACCACCATTGAGTACAGACGATACAAGTTATTTTTCATTATATTTTATTTGTTTTCCACGTTTATTTGTGTATTGTTGTGCTGACGAAGGGTTTGTACCCGAAACGTCCTTTGTCTGTTTTGTTCCCCTACGAAGCCTTTCCATTTTCACTCTTTCGTTAGTATTTTACGATCATCGGCACAGGCAGCCCTTACCATTTTCAGCTTTTGATAAGGATGTCCTAGTTTGATAGAACTGAAAGCTCAGCGATAGTTTATAAAAGAATGGAAATCGTATTATCATAAGTTGTATCCTTGTTCATATTGATGTGTTGCCGTTATTATGATAAAAAGCAACTTATAACATCCGCCAGCCGGATATAGAAAGGATGCGCTTGGCGAAGAAGCTCACGACATTGCCATCCGGAAGTATAACGGACCAACACACAAAACAATGTGTAACCTTGAACGTTTATAGTCTGATTAATAATGTTTAGTGAGAATTACTCATAAACGCGGATGGCAAAAAAAGCAATAACAAAGACTCGAGTGACGTCAACTTCATTCTGTATATATATAGTATGTGCTTGGCTAAGAAGCTCACAACATTGCCATCCGGAAGTATAACAGACCAACACACAAAACCATTGGTAACCTTGAACGTAACGTTTATAGTCGGGATAATACCGTTAAGTGAGTATTACTCATAAACGTGGATGGCAAAAAAGCAATAACAAAGACCCTAGTGACGTCAACTTCATTCCATCCAAAGATCGAGCGAAATTGACGTCATTCAGATCGTGTTCTTCGGGTTTTTTGCCATCCGTTTCTATGGGTAATTCTCACTTAACGGTGTTATCCAGACGAGAAACGTTCAAGGTAAGTTTGTGTGTTCGTCCGTTATATTTCCCGATGGCAATGTTGTGAGTTTCTTAATCAAGCACACAGCATCTATAACATTGCAACACACAAAACCGTGTAACCCGAAACGTGTATTGTCTGATTGGCCAATTTAGTAAAAACTACTCATAAAAATGGCTAGCGAAAAACAATAACAAAGAGCTGAGCGACGTCAACTTCGAACTATCTATAGATAGAATGCGCTTGGCCAAGGAGTTCACAACATTGCCATCCGGAAGTATAACGGACCAACACACAAACTCTGTGTAACCATGAACTTTTATAGTCTGGTTAATACCGTTTAGTGAGAACAACTCACAAACGGGGATGGCAAAAAAACAATAACAAAGGCCTGAGTGACGTCATCTTCGAACTATCTATTGATAGTATGCGCTTGTCTAAGAAGTTCACAACATTGTCATCCGGAAGTATAACGGAGCAACACACAAACTCTGTGTAACCATGAAAGTTTATAATCTGGATAATACAGTTTAGTGAGACTACTCAAAAACGCGGATGGTTTGTTTTTGTTTTGTTTTTTTTGTTTGTTTTGTTTTGTTTGTTTCTTTGCAAGTTCGCCCTGTTCGCGTTGTTGTAGGATTATCAAGTCAGAAAACAACACAGCTGTGGAATTCGTTCATCCACACCACCAGCTGTGCACTGTCTCGAAATTTGTTTTGTTTCGTTTCTTTGCAAGCGTTTGTCCTGCAAGCGTTTTCGGATTGCCAAGACAGAATAAAACAACACGACTGTGGAATGGGAGCAATCTATAGATAGAATGCCCTTGGCCAAGGAGTTCACAACATTGCCATCCGGAAGTATAACAGACCAACACACAAACTCTGTGTAACCATGAACTTTTATAGTCTGGTTAATATAGTGTAGTGAGAACAACTCACAAACGCGGATGGCAAAAACAATAACAAAGGCCTGAGTGACGTCATCTGCATACTGTCTATATTCATGTTTTCGTAAATGCAGGTCATATCAATCACATGATTTGTTACTGTCCAACGATTGGATATTTCTTAACAAATGTAAACACGCTGCTTTGTTTATGAAAGTTGTAAACATACCCATGTGTCTAGCTGAATCAAGTGACCAATCGTATTGTTAGATATTTAAAAAGTTGTGAACACTTTTCACTAAGTGGGTCACTTTGAGCACATTTTGCAATGTGACCAATGACCTCGAGCACATGGAAAGTTAATATAGATCATGCCCATTCGTTCATCCACACCACCTGCTGTGCACTGTCTCGACTTTGTTTTGTTTGTTTCTGCGCAAAATTAGTCCGGCTCTCGTTGGAGAATGGGAGCGATCTATATTCATGTTTTCGTCCAACCAGGTCATCAATTACATGATTTGTTTGCTGTCCAACAATGGGCATGATCTATATTAAATTTCCATGTGCTCGAGGTCATTAGTCACATTGCAAAATGTACTCAAAGTGACCCACATAGTGAAAAGTGTTCACAGCTTTTTTAATATCTGATATGAGTAATTCTCACTGAACTCCATTCACCAGACTAAACGACCAAATTACACATAGTGTTGTGTGTTGGTTCGCTATAGATAGTATGCGCTTGGCTAAGAAGCTCACAACATTGCCATCCGGAAGTATGACGGACCAACACAAACTGCGTGTATCCATGAACGTTTATAGTCAGGTTAATACAGTTCAGTGAGCATTACTCATAAACGCGGGTGGCAAAAAACAATAACAAAGACCTGAGTGACGTCATCTTCGAACTATCTATATAATTCTGGATGGCAATGATGTGAGCTCAGCTAAGCGCATACTATCTATTTATCAAGCGGTAAAACAGGGTGTAGTTTACTTAGACACATACCATCGATAGAAAAACCTGTGTAGTTTGCTATGTTTACCAATCACTGACATTGTTTACATTATGACGACTGTCCGACAGGCGTGGTTGTCTCTTCATCTTCAGAGGTGTCTGTATTGATGCTGTGCGCTCGACTAAGAAACTCACAACATTGCCATTCGGAAATGTGACGTACCAACACACAAAACTATGTGTAACCATGATCGTTTATAGTCATGTTAATGTGAGAATGTTTAGTGAGAATTACTCATAAATGGGGATGGCAAAAAACAATAACAAGGACCTGGGTGATGCCAACTTTGTTCTATCTATAGATAGTATGCCCTTTGCTAAGAAGCTCACAACATTGCCATCCGGAAATATAACGGACCAACACACAAAACTATGTGTAACCATGATCGTTTTTAGTCTGGTTAATACAGTTTAGTGAGAATTGGATTCAGTAGTCTGATGTCACGCCGCCCGGCAACGGCGGCCATCTTGGTTCTAAATAAAGAAAATCATTACTTTTTATTCTTCATGCTGGTAAGAACTTTTCATATGCCTTGTGATCAGAATGTGTGAAAGTCGAAACATGATCAAATTTATGTGTGTTTTTCCCCTCTGGATACGCTGTTATGCTCGCCGGAGAAATATTTCATACGGCGTCCGCCATTGTCCAGTTCAGAGCCAGTGTTACTATGTTACCATGCGTCATTAGGAAGGAATCAACGTTACGAATGTTGAAGCGTATTACTCATAAATGCAAAAAAACAATAACAAAGACCCCAGTGATATCAACTTCGACGTCAGATGACGTCACTCAGGTCTTTGTTGATGTTTTTGCCATCCGCGTTTATGAGTAATGCTCACTGAACTGTATTAACCTTACTATAAACGTTCATGGATACACACAGTTTTGTGTGTTGGTCCGTTATACTTCCGGATGGCAATGTTATGAGCTTCTAAGCCAAGCGCATACTATCTATACGTTGTGAGATATTTTATATGTGGCGGAACAAATAGTTGTTTCCCACTCTTCAGATGTTAGAGTATTAATGATAGTTTATCATTTCAATTACTCCCCAAAGTTTTAATATTTTCTTTTTTTTTAATGGGGGAAAGTGCAGTGAAAATGTGATTTTAAGTCAATCTTTCACATTTTTACTCCTTTTTCAACCTTTTTTTTTTTTACCATCAGCACTTGATTAAAAAAGTTGTATCAATTCCATTCAGAATATGTTTTTAGGGACTCTGCCTTCGACTTAAGTTGACTCCACCTGAAAGAATCTCTATTCATTTCTTTCTGACCTGCTTTGTCCTGCTTTGTCTGACACTCACTATATTTACACACGACATTGCGCTATAACCTGATTCCTAAATTATCAATAAATGAATACATTTTACTTGGAAGAGTGTGTCAAAGTCAACGTGACCACGTGACCACGACTTTTTGATTCGACGTTTATCACACCTCCGGTCAAGCATAATATACTCAAAGCAGGTGGCTTTAACGGTGACAAAACGCGCTTTATCCTCATAACGTCTTTGGCCAAGAAACCTCTACTTCAAATAACAGTGGTTCAGGATGATCTTCATCTGAGACTCATAAAGAATTTCTGAGAGAAATCTCGGGTTTAAGTCCTTTTTTTTAAAATATATTATGAATGGTGTCACCTCTCTCAATCGGTCTTAGAAATAAAAGTGTCTAGGCCAAACAAAAAAAACAACAACAAAAAACAAACAAACAAAAAACAAAAAAAAAACAAAAAAACAAACAAACAAAAATATCCCAAAAAACAAAGAGCTGAGTGACGTCAATGTCGTTCCTTCTATCCACAACTATTTTTAAAAAAATATTTTCCTTAAATTTTGACTGTCTCACTTATGTATAATATTTAGTTTTTTTTCTAAGACCTTTTGACGCGACGGAGGACATTTTTAACGTCGATATTTCTGACCTCAAGAAATAAGACAATATGTTATATCAGAATACAGCTGACCTGTTTGTTTGTCTCGTGTCTTTGTTTTTCGTTGGTCAGCAGGGGGGTAGGGCAGGCAGGTGGAGAGATGATCAACTAGTAAGAGGGTTTGACACAACGGAGTCCATTTTTATCGGTCGATATTTCCGACTACCTTAACTTTACCTTAATGGCGGGAGCGATCTATATTCATGTTTTCGTCCAACCTAGTCATCGATCACATGATTTGTTGCTGTACAACGATTGGACATTTCCCAATAAATGTAAACACACTGCTGTATTCATGAAAGTTGTAAACATACCCATGAGTCCCGCTGAGCAAAATGATCAATTGTGATGTTGGATATTTCTCAAACTGTGAACACTTTTCACTATGTGGGTCATTATTAACACATATTCCAATGTGACCAATGACCTCGATCGAGCACATGAAAAGTTAACAGATCGCTCCCATTCTCTGAGCACCAGGAGTCGCATGAGGCCTGAGCAATTTCCCTCCCATTTACTCCGGTCCCTTGCTTCAGTTCTTGCTCACTGCCAGGAGTATAGTATGAGAACATTTTTCCCTCTCCAGCATTCTACACCATGTTGTTTTTGGGCGTCCCTTTCTCCTCTTTCCTCCTGGTGTCCAAACACATCGCTATTGCATTATCGGACACAACAGAGTCCGTTTTTATCGTTCGATTTTTATGTCTAACCACCTGAACCTTAATTCTCTGAGCATCAGGAGTCGCCTAAGGCCTGAACAGTTTCCCTCTATTTGCTCTGGTCCCTTGCTTTAGTTCTTGCTCACTGCCAGAAGTATGATAATAATATGCCAACATCATTTGATTACCTCTCCAGCATTCTGCGCCATGTTGTTTTTGAGCGTCCCTTTCTCCTCTTTCCTCTTGGTGTCCAACACATCGCTATTGCATAATCAAACCCGTTTGCCTTTCTCAATGGGGATGATCTATCTTACCTTTCCATGTGCTCGAGGTCACACTGGAATATGTGCTCAAAGTGACCCACATAGTAGAAAAGTGTTCACAGCTTTTGAAATATCTAACATCACGATTGGTTATTTTGTTCAGCCTGACACATGAGTATGTTCATAACGTAGCAGCGTGTTTACATTTGTTAAGATATATCCAATCATTAGACAGCAACGCGTCATGTGATTGATGACGTCGCCCAGCAACGGCGGCCATCCTGGTTCTAAACAAAGAAAATCGGTACTTTTTATTCTTCATGCTGGCTAGAACTTTTTATCAGAATGTATAAAAGTCAAAACATGATCAGATCTATATGTGTTTTTTTTCTCTCCTCTGGATACGCTTTTATACTCCTCGGAGAAATATTTCATAAGGGTGTCTTCCATTGTTCCGATAGTTTAGAGTCAGTTACTAAGTCATTACGTGTCATTACGAGGGAAGTGACGTTTCGACTGTTGAAGCGTATTTACCAATAGATTTTTGACCAAACAAAACATGGGATTTGTGACACACCTTCAACTTTGCTCGGACAAGCATGGTTGGTTGTTTATAAACAATAATGTGAATGAAATCGACATCTCTCTGATCACTGATATTATTTTTATACACGCAAATTGGTTGACTAGTTATCACACGATTTTCTCAAACATATTTTCAACGTTAAAGTCTCCACCTGGTTTCTTTATGGGCATGATCTATAGCACATTTCCATGTGCTCGAGGCATTGTCTACTGATAGTATATAAAAAGTCACTGGCTCGAGGTCATTGGTCACATTTCCAAAATGTGCTCAAAGTGACCCACTTAGTGAAAAGTGTTCACAGCTTTTTAAAAATCTAACACCAGGATTGGTCACTTGATTCAGCTTGACACATGGGTATGTTTATAACATTTGTAAACAAGGCAGCGTGTTTACATTTGTTAAAAAAATATCCAATCGTTGGACAGCAACAAATGATGGGGTTAATGACCTGCTTTTACGAAAACATGAATATAGATCGCTCCCATTGGTTCTCTTGATCAAGCGGGATAACATTGAGCAGACCTGCCAACTTGAACATCTAAAAATTTGCAATTTTTTGGAGATAAAGATTGGAGTCGTGATGACTGGATAGATCAACAATTTACCCTCGCAAGGATTGTAGCAAATAACATTTAAAAATCCTTAAATCATCCTCACCATAACCACCACCACTACTACCACCACTACCACCACCACCATCACCACCATCATCATCATGATCATCATCATCATGATCATCATCATTACCATCACCATCATCATAACCACCACCACCAACACCACCACCATCATCATCATCATCATCACCAACACCATCATCATCATCATCATCATCATCATCATCACCAACACCATCATCATCACCATCATCATTACCATAACCACCACCACCACCATCGAGCTTCGTGACACAACTACAAATAATAATCAGATCGACAACATAACAGTGACAACCCCCCCCCCCCCCCCCCCCCCCCCCCCCCACCCCCAAACCCACTTTTTAAAGAAATTAATTAGTCGGGGTCACTAACCCTAGAAACGTTGAATGGTTGTCAGGGATCCTTGGTAACAAGTCGATCGCCATTGTTCCACACACACACACACACACACACACACACACACACACACACACACACACACACACGCACAGACACTGAAAAATTAGTTTGTTTTTTTTTGTTTTTCTTACCGAGGCATGATTAAAATCGAATAGTGGGGGATTGACGTCACCTAGTCTGTCTTGCCAGAACTGGCGCAAGCATCTTCTCGTGTCTGAATGATAGTATGTGTCTATGTAAAATACTCATAACATCCGCCAGCCGGATATAACGTACCAAGACACAAAACTTTGTGTAACCTTCAACGTTTATAGATAGTATGCGCTTAGCTAAGAATCTCACAACATTGCCATCCGAGCTAAATTGCTGTCTAAAAACAATAATAAAGACCTGAGTGACGTCAACTTCGTTCTATCTATAGTCTGGGTGATTGACATTAGTGAGAACTAATCATTAGAATGGCTGTCTAAATAAAAACAATAACAAAGAGCCCAGTGGCGACATTTTCGTTCCATCTATATGTCATCAATATGCTGCCACCCAAGGACTCATATCAGTGGTTTCCAATCATCAGAATGTTTACGGCAATTCGTAGCTTTTTTAAAAAACTTATTTATTTATTTATTTATTTATTTATTTATTATTTGATTATTTATTCATTATTTTTTGAAAAATTATTTACTCATTACTTCTTTCTTTCTTTCTTTTTTTATTTTTAAAGGTCAATATCCCTATAGATAGTTCGAAGATGACGTCACTCAGGTCTTTGTTATTGTTTTTTGTCATCCGCGTTTATGAGTAATGCTCACTGAACTGTTTTAACCCGACTATAAACGTTTATGGATACACACAGTTTTGTGTGTTGATCCGTTATACTTCCGGATGGCAATGTTATGAGCTTCTTAGCCAAGCGCATACTATCTATACCTGTTTATTGTCGTATTTAAAAGATGGAGGTAAATCTAAACTGGCAAAGTGACGACAAACATTGTCTGTCTCCCGTTCCTGAGGTTAAGGAAAAAAAAAGAAAAAAAGAAGACAATTCCTTACTTTTTCCGCTGCCACAAGGCAGAATTTTGTTATGGATTTTCCCCGTAATTTGCGAGAATATAATTAATTATTTTTAAAATGTTAATTGAAAAATGTTCGATTTTTTGGTTGTCTTCAGGAAAGCGTCTGCTATTACCGAGATCCTACCATTATCATCTATTAGAGATGTTAGTGGATCCTACCAACTAGCAACAATCGAGGAATACTTTTCTTATGTCTGTATGGAATTTAAGCGATCTATTTTGATCAGTGTGTTTGTATGTTTGTGAGTTGGTTAGAGAGAGAGAGAGAGAGAGAGAGAGAGAGAGAGAGAGAGAGAGAGAGAGAGCCAGAGAGAGAGAGCCAGAGAGAGAGAGAGAGAGAGAGAGAGAGGGCAGCAGGATTATGGACATCAATAATGAATCGAATTGTCGATACTGTGTAACAATGCAGATATTTGCCTTGCCGATATTCGATCTAAACGCCACATTACTATACTACTATCTACTACTACTTCATTCTTCTCGTACTCTCTCAAAACAACTTTTTCATTTATTTTTTTTTCAATATGGCCAGATAACTTTCTCTATACATATAGATCAGTAATGTTATTTCCCCTAAAGCTGTCAGAAAATCTTGTCTGTGTGTGTGTGTGTGTGTGTATGTGTGTGTGTGTGTGTGTGTGTGTATATTTACATATATGTATATATATATATATATATATATATATATATATATATATATATATATATATCCCAGGCTTCTTGCGGCTATGTGGTCTTGTGGAATGACACTCGCCTTCTGACCGGAAAATTCACGGTTCTCAGAGATGTCAATTATTACGAAAATTACGAGTTTAGAACCTAAAAATTAGAACCTAAAAATGATGGCATCATCATCATCATCATCATCATCATCATCATCATCATCATCATCACCCTTGAATCATATACCTATGATGTTCGCATGGGTGTACGATCCGATAGTGATGTCGTTTCTTCTTCTCTTTACTAGCCTATCCTGCTTCTTTGGTTTGTGATTGTATTTTTGACAGGGGATATTTTTTTTTTTCTGTAAATCTTCTGCCTGTTTGTTCTTGGTTATTTATAATTTAGCTTATGATATCTTTAGGTTATGATTTTGATTTACATTTGTACTATTTTTGTTAGATTGCTTGTTTTTTTTGTTTCAGCGGTCTCTCATATAACCTCAATTGTGTTGGAAGAGACCTAAAGCAACAAACAAACAAAACAAACAAAACATCATCATCATCATCGTTATCATCATCGTTATTATTATTATTATTATTATTATTGGCAGACGTTTGGTTTTGAAGCACTCGTTGAGCTGCGGCCATTTTAAATAGGTCGGAACTCCTGGAGTCGCCCACTCGCTCCCAAGGCGTTTCTACCATTATCATCTATGAGATGATGATGGTTTCTACCACCATGATTAAACTTCCCCGCGGGGGGGAAGTTACAGCCGCTGATTAAACGTGGGGGGAAAGTGACAGCGCTGATAATAGTTCAATGGATCACGAGAGATAATGTTGTTAATACTGTTGAAGTTTAACGATCAGCTTGTAACGATGCCCAAGGTAATAATTGATGAGTGTGGTTAGTGACTGGATGGGTGACAACGATCCAAAAACGCTGCCTTAGCATACTTGTCGTGGAGGCACTTTAATGATTCTCATGACATGACCACTCTCGAATCGGATTTAAAGATGTTAACCGACAATAACATCATAGGAACTGACGGATATATTTATATTATTATTAGAATTTAAAAGAAAGTTGCCGGTTCATACCTGCCGAATCTTAAGAAATTTTCGTAATTTTACGAATTTTACACAAATTTCATCGCCAAATACGATTTTTTTTGTGTGTGTGGAAAATTACGAATTTTTGATTCTTAGTAATACTTAAATAGTAATAATAAGTTTAAGTTTTCAATTTGGCATGTCTGCCAGTTAGAGCCATTTGACCCATGGGGCCGAAGTTTATCCCAGTCTCTATAGCTCTAAACTTACATAAGCATTTACTTGTTGCCCTTTGGATAGGACTCTATCTAATCGATCGCAAAGAACTTTTCTTCTCGGTCAGATCTAACTGACTCAGTTACCACCTAATCTTTGCTGGTTTGATAACAACAAAAAGAAAAAAGAGGAGGGGGGGGGGGGGTTGATTTTAAAAATCCCAACTGCACCCGGAATATTAAAAAAACAAAACGCTTTTAGTATGTCTAATGGATGATGCGCTTGATAAATGCTCAAATTTTTTGTTCGTTTGTTTTTGTTTTGTTTTTATTTCTGCTGTTGTTATTGTTGTTGTTTCTATAAATGTGTGCGTTTGGTTACCTAATTATTTGCTGTGTTGACTTACGTGACAGAGCAACCATACAGGGTTATTTTAAAGATGCCAAATTTTTCTTCCCTAAGAAATAAAAGGCATTCATTATTATTATTATTATTATTATTATTATTATTATTATTATTATTATTATTATTATTATTATTATTATTATTATTATTATTATTATTATTATTATTCCGATAATTCGTCCCAAGTTGATTTGTACACGAACTCGACCCCGTAGCGAATTGGTGTCAAACCAGGGGGTGCCCGCGGAACGTGACAGAGCAAAATTATGCATACATAATTTATTATTTACTTAGATACCTACCTTGAGATTCTGATTCTGTGCCTTCTTTCTTCACGTTATTATACCGTGGCCTTGGAATCGGGGTCGTTTTTCAGTAGGGTGGTCAGCATTTGCAGACCATCGGCTCTGATCGGTATTATGTATTAGGGACATTGTCTACTGATACTATATAGATAGTATGCAGATGACGTCACTCAGGCCTTTGTTATTGTTTTTGCCATCCGCGTTTGTGAGTTGTTCTCACTAAACTGTATTCACCAGACTGTAAAAGTTCATGGTTACACAGAGTTTGTGTGTTGGTCCGTTATACTTCCGGATGGCAATGTTGTGAACTCCTTGGCCAAGCGCATTCTATCTATAAGAAGTCACTGATTAGGGATGAAGTGGAAGCTTGAAGTGCAAGCAAAATTATGTGCATTCAATGTTTTGATCATTATGAATATCATATCAATTTATTTAATTATTATTATTATTATTATTTTTGGTCAGTATCCGCACACATCCATTTCAATTGATGCCATGCGTTTAGGTAAAATACTCACGACAGCCGCCGGGCAAATTTTACATACCAACACACGAAAATGGTGTTTAACCTTTAACGTTTATAGTCTTGGTTGATATCATTTAGTGAGAACTGTACTAATCACTGACATGCTTAGGTTATTTAACCAAAACGCATAGCATCAATGGTCTGCATGACTGATGTTTGATTTAGTGAGAGCTAATGATTAACAGGGGGACCCATTAGCCCACTAATAACCCTAGGGTCTATTCCACGAAAAGACTGAAATAACGAAGGCTTAACGAAGGCGTAAGCCGCAGTGCAGATCCACTGATAACCCTGTAACCCTACCTAATAATACTTTCTTTTTTTTTTCGATTTGAAGTAAAGATTTTTTGACCGAAATATGAAATAACACTCGCGTGTCGTCAGTTGATGTCATACTTGCACTCAATGACTCGGTGTGTTGTTTGTGTGTGTGTGCTTTTGATTAATTAACAGCCGTTAGTATTGTTTGTTTGTTTGTTTGCTTGTCGTTGTATGAATGTCTGCTGGGTGCAGACACAGACGGCTGGTCTGGGCTGCTGATTGAATCCTTAAAGATATGACGTGAAGCGTCGACTTTCATTTTCAATAAACTTTGATAACTTGGAGATGAAGCTCTAAAATTGGAGCCAAAATGTCGTAATTCTACGATTTTTTCGTCATAGTAGGCTGGTCTGCCTTTCTTTATCCCCCAAGGGGATTTTTTTCTTTTCTTTAGGGTCTATTCCATGAAAAGACTGATTTATTGAAGGCGTAAGCCGCAGTGCAGCTCCACTAATAACCCTGTAACCCTACCTAATAAAACTTTCTTTTTTTTTCTTTTTTTTTTTTCGATTTGAAGTAAAGATTTTTTGACCGATATTTGAATTAACACTCGCCTGTCGTCAGTTGACGTCATACTTGTACTCGATGACTCGGGTGTGTGATTTGTGTGTGTGTGTGTGTGTGTGTGTGTGTGTGTGTGTGCTTTTGATTAATTAACAGCCGTTAGTGTTGTTTGTTTGTTTGTTTGCTTGTCGTTGTATGCATGTCTGCTTAGTGCAGACACAGACGGCTGGTCTGGAATGCTGATTGAATTTGGCGGAATGTACTTTGACAAATCACACTTCTGCCGTATTCTGGAGAAGAAGAAAAAAACCCTCAATATTTTAAAATTTGGCCAGAAAACTCGTCCTTCAAATATCGATCGATTTAAATTACCCTCATCTTGGAAAAATAAAAAAATCATGTTTTTTTGTTTGTTTGTTTTGTTTTTTTTTTTTCCAAATGGGTGTCTTTCAAATCGATCAATATTTGAAGGACGAGTTTTCTGGCCAAATTTTAAAATTTGGATTTTGTTTCCAGAGTACGGCACAATTTTCCCCCCAGTTTGGCCAGAAAACTTTTGACCTATTGAAATTTATAACCTCTAAATCGTCAAAATTTTTCAAACCCGAAAATTCTTTTGAAGTCTCTGGTTTGAAAGATTTTGACTAGTTGAAGGTCATTCGATTCGATCGAAAAAAAAGTTTTTCTAGTTAAAATTAGAAAGAAAGAAGAAGAAGGGGAAAAAAAGCTTTTCGTAAGAGTAAACCAGAATTATATCTAACGGCAGTTGTTACTCAACAAAGGGTTTTAGCTTAGTCCGTTTCATGTTTTGTTTTTTTTTTTTTTTTGTCCCGGATTACTTGTTTTCAAAGAACCGTAAATCAGATCATTTCATAACGTACTTGTTTTTTATACGTGTCGGGTTGAACAAGCGTGTCGTGGTGTCGTATAATGTGATTTGAATGAGTATATTTTCTTACAAGTTGAAATCAATATATACGCTTTACTAGATCGCTAGATTTCTATATCTTTACAACAAGGACCCCTAAATACCCCTCCGTATAGATGTCCTTGCTTTACAATTAAAATAATATAATCTGTACCTCCCTTAACATTTTTTACTGCGTAATTAATTATTTTTACAGCTTACAATATTATTACGCTGTAACTATAATTACCAAGTTTTACTTTACCACATTTATATACTGATATGATGTTTATGTATGTGTGTATGTATCATTGTCGGTATTTTATACGTCTATACAAAAATTTCCCTTTTGGATGAATAGATCACATTATTATTATTATTATTATTATGATTATTATTATTATTATTATTATTATTATTATTATTATTATTATTATTATTATTATTATTATTATTATTATTATTATTATTATTATTATTACTATTATTATTATTATTATTATTATTATTATTATTATTATTATTATTATTATTATTATTATTATTATTATTATTATTATTATTATTATTATTACTATTATTATTATTATTATTATTATTATTATTATTATTATTATTATTATTATTATTATTGTTGTTGTTGTTGTTGTTGTTGTTGTTGTTGTTTTTGTTGTTGTTATTAATTAATTAATTAATTAAATTATTTATTTATTTATTTATTTATCAATCTATGTATTTTTTATCTATTTATTTAATTATTTATTTATTTATTTATTCTTTTTAGTTTATTTATTTATTGTAATGTTTATTTATTTCCCTACGTATTTATTTACTTGAATTATATGCTTTTTTATTTTAAAAATATATTTGCTTGCTTGAGAGACGAATGGTCATCACCCCATTCTTGCGTAATATTATTGGAAGTGTTAAAAAAAACTTATTATTAATCCATTTAGTATGTTATTGGCTGTAGTAATTCCCTCATTGTTTACCAATCCAGGACTGATGAGAAGAGCCATTTACTATCACTAGATAGTATGCGCTTGGCTAAGAAGCTCACAACATTGCCATCCTGAAATATAACGGACCAACACACAACACGGTGTGTATCCATGAACTTTTATAGTCTGGTTAATACAGTTCAGTGAGCATTACTCATAAACGCCGATGGAAAAAAACAATAACAAAGACCTGAGTGACGTCATCTTCGAACTTTCTATAGATGTGGTGAGATAGAATATATTATTACTGTAAAATGTTTTAAATACATTCAAGCAAACGAAAAATCAAGCATTTATCAAGGCAACAAACAGACACTCAACTCAAACAAGAAATCAATCGAACAAACAAACAAACAAAACAATCAAAGAAACAAACAAACAAACAAACAAACTAACTAACAGTTATATAACGGACCAACACACAAAACTATGTGTAACCTTGAACGTTTTTAATCTGGTTAATACCGTTGAGTGAGAATTACTCATGAACGCGGATTGCAAAAAGCCAATAACAAAGACCCGAGTTGACCCCGTCAACATCATACTATAGATAGTATGCATATGACGTCACTCAGGCCTTTGTTATTGTTTTTGCCATCCGCGTTTGTGAGTTGTTCTCACTAAACTGTATTAACCAGACTATAGATAGAATGCGGTTGGCCAAGGAGTTCACAACATTGCCATCCGGAAGTATAACGGACCAACACACAAACTCTGTGTAACTATGAACTTTTATAGTCTGGTTAATACAGTTTAGTGAGAACAACTCACAAACGCGGATGGCAAAAACAATAACAAAGGCCTGAGTGACGTCATCTGCATACTATCTATAGATGTTCGAAGATGACGTCAATCAGGTCTTTGTTATTGTTTTTTGCCATCCGCGTGTATGAGTAATACTCACTGAACTGTATTAACCTGACTATAAACGTTCATGGATACACACAGTTTTGTGTGTTGGTCCGTTATACTTCCGGATGGCAATGTTATGAGCTTCTTAGTCAAGCGCATACTATCTATAAAAGTTCATGGTTACACAGAGTTTGTGTTTTGGTCCGTTATACTTCCGGATGGCAATGTTGTGAACTCCTTGGCCAAGCGCATTCTATCTATAGATATTATGCGCTTGGCTGAGAAGCTCACAACATTGCCATCCGGAAGTAAAACGGAGCAACACAAGGCAACAACACTGTGTAACCATGAACTTTTATTGTCTGGATGATACAGTTTAGTGAGAATTACTCATAAACGCGGATGGCAAAAAACAATAACAAAGACCCGAGTTGACCCCGTCAACTTCATACTATCTAGAATAATGATGCTACGCTTTAAGCAAAAAAAAAAAAAAAAAAACCTCATACCATCCGCCAGCCGGATATAATGTACCAACACACAGAATTGTGTGTAACGTTGAACGTTTATAGTCTGATTTATAGATAGTATGCGCTTGGCTGAGAAGCTCATAACATTGCCATCCGGAAGTATAACGGACCAACACACAAAAATGTGTGTATCAATGAACGTTTATAGTCAGATTAATACAGTTCAGTGAGCATTACTCATAAACGCGGATGGCAAAACACAATAACAAAGACCTTATTGACGTCATCTTCGAACTATCTATAGAATTTAGTGAGAACTAATCATACAAATGGTTGGCTGGCCTGGCTAAAAACAATAATGACGAGCTGAGTGACGTAAATTTCGTTCCATCTTTATTTAATATCTCATGACGACCCAACTGGACACTTTATTGAAGTTCTCATTGAGGCCAGCATTACTGCCGTACTCTAGATAAACCCATATTTGATAATTTGGCCAGAAAACTCGTCCTTCAAATATCGATCGATTTAAATGACCATCATCTTGGCAAAAACTCTCAAACCTGGGACTTCGCCGTACCGACAGAGCAGTGGCTCGAAGTTGACGTCACTCAGGTCTTTGTTATTGTTTTTTGCCATCCGCATTTATGAGTAATGCTCACTAACTGTCTGTATTAACCAGACTATAAACGATCATGTTTACACACAGTTTTGTGTGTTGGTCCGTTCTACTTCCGGATGGCAATGTTATGATCTTATTAGCCAAGTGCATACTATCTATTGATTGCATGTTGTGGCTTGTTAACCCTTTACAAGCAGGGCAAGATCTTGTTTTCAACTAAAACGAGGCTAAATTAGTAGGGCATAATAACTCAGGAAGAATAAGTGGGCTGGCCTTCCCATACATTTTCAAAAGTCACGTGTACACTTTGTCTCACTTAAAAAGAAATATCCAAATCATGATGGTGATGATAATAGTGATACTATAATAATGATGATGATGATGATAATAATAATAATAATAAGAAGAAGAAGAAGAAGAAGAAGAAGAAGAAGAAGAAGAAGAAGAAGAAGAAGAAGAAGAAGAAGAAGAAGAAGAAGAAGAAGAAGAAGAAGAAGAACAATAATGATAATAACAATAATAATAATAGTGAACGACGACGACGACAATGAGAACAAACGGCGACCAAGAAACCTGGCTAAACCCTGTTTTTTTTTTTTTTTTTATTGGTGGTTTTTTGTTTTTTTTTCATAGATCACACCTTCTAGTCTGGAACGACACGGAGCATCCGCCAAAGCCCAATCGATGGCCAGTTTACTAAAAAATCAACAATTTCCCTTCACAATAATTATATAACTCTTCAAAAGCCTTTAAATTATGCAGTCTGGTGCAAACTTTACTTTGGAATAAGTTTTAATGACTGAGAGATGGTCATTAAGTTCATAAGTTGAGCTTTCGGCTTTTTTTTATTTAGGGCAATATCCACTAAACGTGCTCAAAGCGCTTTACATGGGCGTCCCTGGCCAACAGCAGCAACACTTAACATTTAGGACGAGACATGACGCCTGTTAGGCAATATTACAATTTTTTTCGGACAGAGACAACGCTGTTGACGGTCAGGTACTCATTTTATACCTGAGTACGGTGAGAGAATGTGAGTAACGAGCCTTTTTCCAAGGACTCAACTATGCGCCGAGCGCGAGGCTCGAACCCAGGACCTTCCGATTCGAAAGCGAGTGTCACACCACAAGACCACATAGCCGCACAGTTGGAGCCAAAATTTCGTAATTCTACGAGTTGTTCGTAGTACAAGGCAGGTCTGGTCTAATGAATAATGATATTATCGTTCGATATAGATAGTTCGAAGATGACATCACTCAGGTCTTTGTTATTGTTTTTTGCCATCCGCGTTTATGAGTAATGCTCACTGAACTTTATTAACCCGACTATAAACGTTCATGGATACACACAGTTTTGTGTGTTGGTCCGTTCTACTTCCGGATGGCAATGTTGTGAGCTTCTTAGCCAAGCGCATACTATCTATAGATAGTTCGAAGATGACGTCACTCAGGTCTTTATTATTGTTTTTTTTTTTTGCCATCCGCGTTTTATGAGTAATGCTCACTGAATTGTATTAACCCGACTATAAACGTTCATGGATACACAGTTTTGTGTGTTGGTCCGTTATACTTCCGGATGGCAATGTTGTGAGCTTCTTAGCCAAGCGCATACTATCTATAGATAGTTCGAAGATGACGTCACTCAGGTCTTTGTTATTGTTTTTTGCCATCCGCGTTTATGAGTAATGCTCACTGAACTGTATTAACCCGACTATAAACGTTCATGGATACACACAGTTTTGTGTGTTGGTCCGTTCTACTTCCGGATGGCAATGTTGTGAGCTTCTTAGCCAAGCGCATACTATCTATAAACGTTCATGGATACACACAGTTTTGTGTGTTGGTCCGTTCTACTTCCGGATGGCAATGTTATGAGCTTCTTAGTCAAGCGCATACTATCTATAAAAGTTCATGGTTACACAGAGTTTGTGTTTTGGTCCGTTATACTTCCGGATGGCAATGTTGTGAACTCCTTGGCCAAGCGCATTCTATCTATAGATATTATGCGCTTGGCTGAGAAGCTCACAACATTGCCATCCGGAAGTAAAACGGAGCAACACAAGGCAACAACACTGTGTAACCATGAACTTTTATAGTCTGGATGATACAGTTTAGTGAGAATTACTCATAAACGCGGATGGCAAAAAACAATAACAAAGACCCGAGTTGACCCCGTCAACTTCATACTATCTAGAATAATGATGCTACGCTTTAAGCAAAAAAAAAAAAAAAAACCTCATACCATCCGCCAGCCGGATATAATGTACCAACACACAGAATTGTGTGTAACGTTGAACGTTTATAGTCTGATTTATAGATAGTATGCGCTTGGCTGAGAAGCTCATAACATTGCCATCCGGAAGTATAACGGACCAACACACAAAAATGTGTGTATCAATGAACGTTTATAGTCAGATTAATACAGTTCAGTGAGCATTACTCATAAACGCGGATGGCAAAACACAATAACAAAGACCTTATTGACGTCATCTTCGAACTATCTATAGAATTTAGTGAGAACTAATCATACAAATGGTTGGCTGGCCTGGCTAAAAACAATAATGACGAGCTGAGTGACGTAAATTTCGTTCCATCTTTATTTAATATCTCATGACGACCCAACTGGACACTTTATTGAAGTTCTCAATGAGGCCAGCATTACTGCCGTACTCTAGATAAACCCATATTTGATAATTTGGCCAGAAAACTCGTCCTTCAAATATCGATCGATTTAAATGACCATCATCTTGGCAAAAACTCTCAAACCTGGGACTTCGCCGTACCGACAGAGCAGTGGCTCGAAGTTGACGTCACTCAGGTCTTTGTTATTGTTTTTTGCCATCCGCATTTATGAGTAATGCTCACTAACTGTCTGTATTAACCAGACTATAAACGATCATGTTTACACACAGTTTTGTGTGTTGGTCCGTTCTACTTCCGGATGGCAATGTTATGATCTTATTAGCCAAGTGCATACTATCTATTGATTGCATGTTGTGGCTTGTTAACCCTTTACAAGCAGGGCAAGATCTTGTTTTCAACTAAAACGAGGCTAAATTAGTAGGGCATAATAACTCAGGAAGAATAAGTGGGCTGGCCTTCCCATACATTTTCAAAAGTCACGTGTACACTTTGTCTCACTTAAAAAGAAATATCCAAATCATGATGGTGATGATAATAGTGATACTATAATAATGATGATGATGATAATAATAATAATAATAATAATAATAATAATAAGAAGAAGAAGAAGAAGAAGAAGAAGAAGAAGAAGAAGAAGAAGAAGAAGAAGAAGAAGAAGAAGAAGAAGAAGAAGAAGAAGAAGAAGAAGAAGAAAGAACAATAATGATAATAACAATAATAATAATAGTGAACGACGACGACGACAATGAGAACAAACGGCGACCAAGAAACCTGGCTAAACCCTGTTTTTTTTTGTTTTTTTTATTGGTGGTTTTTTGTTTTTTTTTCATAGATCACACCTTCTAGTCTGGAACGACACGGAGCATCCGCCAAAGCCCAATCGATGGCCAGTTTACTAAAAAATCAACAATTTCCCTTCACAATAATTATATAACTCTTCAAAAGCCTTTAAATTATGCAGTCTGGTGCAAACTTTACTTTGGAATAAGTTTTAATGACTGAGAGATGGTCATTAAGTTCATAAGTTGAGCTTTCGGCTTTTTTTTATTTAGGGCAATATCCACTAAACGTGCTCAAAGCGCTTTACATGGGCGTCCCTGGCCAACAGCAGCAACACTTAACATTTAGGACGAGACATGACGCCTGTTAGGCAATATTACAATTTTTTTCGGACAGAGACAACGCTGTTGACGGTCAGGTACTCATTTTATACCTGAGTACGGTGAGAGAATGTGAGTAACGAGCCTTTTTCCAAGGACTCAACTATGCGCCGAGCGCGAGGCTCGAACCCAGGACCTTCCGATTCGAAAGCGAGTGTCACACCACAAGACCACATAGCCGCACAGTTGGAGCCAAAATTTCGTAATTCTACGAGTTGTTCGTAGTACAAGGCAGGTCTGGTCTAATGAATAATGATATTATCGTTCGATATAGATAGTTCGAAGATGACATCACTCAGGTCTTTGTTATTGTTTTTTGCCATCCGCGTTTATGAGTAATGCTCACTGAACTTTATTAACCCGACTATAAACGTTCATGGATACACACAGTTTTGTGTGTTGGTCCGTTCTACTTCCGGATGGCAATGTTGTGAGCTTCTTAGCCAAGCGCATACTATCTATAGATAGTTCGAAGATGACGTCACTCAGGTCTTTATTATTGTTTTTTTTTTTGCCATCCGCGTTTATGAGTAATGCTCACTGAATTGTATTAACCCGACTATAAACGTTCATGGATACACAGTTTTGTGTGTTGGTCCGTTATACTTCCGGATGGCAATGTTGTGAGCTTCTTAGCCAAGCGCATACTATCTATAGATAGTTCGAAGATGACGTCACTCAGGTCTTTGTTATTGTTTTTTGCCATCCGCGTTTATGAGTAATGCTCACTGAACTGTATTAACCCGACTATAAACGTTCATGGATACACACAGTTTTGTGTGTTGGTCCGTTCTACTTCCGGATGGCAATGTTGTGAGCTTCTTAGCCAAGCGCATACTATCTATAAACGTTCATGGATACACACAGTTTTGTGTGTTGGTCCGTTCTACTTCCGGATGGCAATGTTATGAGCTTCTTAGTCAAGCGCATACTATCTATAAAAGTTCATGGTTACACAGAGTTTGTGTTTTGGTCCGTTATACTTCCGGATGGCAATGTTGTGAACTCCTTGGCCAAGCGCATTCTATCTATAGATATTATGCGCTTGGCTGAGAAGCTCACAACATTGCCATCCGGAAGTAAAACGGAGCAACACAAGGCAACAACACTGTGTAACCATGAACTTTTATAGTCTGGATGATACAGTTTAGTGAGAATTACTCATAAACGCGGATGGCAAAAAACAATAACAAAGACCCGAGTTGACCCCGTCAACTTCATACTATCTAGAATAATGATGCTACGCTTTAAGCAAAAAAAAAAAAAAAAAAAACCTCATACCATCCGCCAGCCGGATATAATGTACCAACACACAGAATTGTGTGTAACGTTGAACGTTTATAGTCTGATTTATAGATAGTATGCGCTTGGCTGAGAAGCTCATAACATTGCCATCCGGAAGTATAACGGACCAACACACAAAAATGTGTGTATCAATGAACGTTTATAGTCAGATTAATACAGTTCAGTGAGCATTACTCATAAACGCGGATGGCAAAACACAATAACAAAGACCTTATTGACGTCATCTTCGAACTATCTATAGAATTTAGTGAGAACTAATCATACAAATGGTTGGCTGGCCTGGCTAAAAACAATAATGACGAGCTGAGTGACGTAAATTTCGTTCCATCTTTATTTAATATCTCATGACGACCCAACTGGACACTTTATTGAAGTTCTCAATGAGGCCAGCATTACTGCCGTACTCTAGATAAACCCATATTTGATAATTTGGCCAGAAAACTCGTCCTTCAAATATCGATCGATTTAAATGACCATCATCTTGGCAAAAACTCTCAAACCTGGGACTTCGCCGTACCGACAGAGCAGTGGCTCGAAGTTGACGTCACTCAGGTCTTTGTTATTGTTTTTTGCCATCCGCATTTATGAGTAATGCTCACTAACTGTCTGTATTAACCAGACTATAAACGATCATGTTTACACACAGTTTTGTGTGTTGGTCCGTTCTACTTCCGGATGGCAATGTTATGATCTTATTAGCCAAGTGCATACTATCTATTGATTGCATGTTGTGGCTTGTTAACCCTTTACAAGCAGGGCAAGATCTTGTTTTCAACTAAAACGAGGCTAAATTAGTAGGGCATAATAACTCAGGAAGAATAAGTGGGCTGGCCTTCCCATACATTTTCAAAAGTCACGTGTACACTTTGTCTCACTTAAAAAGAAATATCCAAATCATGATGGTGATGATAATAGTGATACTATAATAATGATGATGATGATGATATAATATATAATAATAATAATAAGAAGAAGAAGAAGAAGAAGAAGAAGAAGAAGAAGAAGAAGAAGAAGAAGAAGAAGAAGAAGAAGAAGAAGAAGAAGAAGAAGAAGAAGAAGAAGAAGAAGAAGGAGAAGAAGAAGAAGAAGAAGAACAATAATGATAATAACAATAATAATAATAGTGAACGACGACGACGACAATGAGAACAAACGGCGACCAAGAAACCTGGCTAAACCCTGTTTTTTTTTGTTTTTTTTATTGGTGGTTTTTTGTTTTTTTTTCATAGATCACACCTTCTAGTCTGGAACGACACGGAGCATCCGCCAAAGCCCAATCGATGGCCAGTTTACTAAAAAATCAACAATTTCCCTTCACAATAATTATATAACTCTTCAAAAGCCTTTAAATTATGCAGTCTGGTGCAAACTTTACTTTGGAATAAGTTTTAATGACTGAGAGATGGTCATTAAGTTCATAAGTTGAGCTTTCGGCTTTTTTTATTTAGAGCAATATCCACTAAACGTGCTCAAAGCGCTTTACATGGGCGTCCCTGGCCAACAGCAGCAACACTTAACATTTAGGACGAGACATGACGCCTGTTAGGCAATATTACAATTTTTTTCGGACAGAGACAACGCTGTTGACGGTCAGGTACTCATTTTATACCTGAGTACGGTGAGAGAATGTGAGTAACGAGCCTTTTTCCAAGGACTCAACTATGCGCCGAGCGCGAGGCTCGAACCCAGGACCTTCCGATTCGAAAGCGAGTGTCACACCACAAGACCACATAGCCGCACAGTTGGAGCCAAAATTTCGTAATTCTACGAGTTGTTCGTAGTACAAGGCAGGTCTGGTCTAATGAATAATGATATTATCGTTCGATATAGATAGTTCGAATATGACATCACTCAGGTCTTTGTTATTGTTTTTTGCCATCCGCGTTTATGAGTAATGCTCACTGAACTTTATTAACCCGACTATAAACGTTCATGGATACACACAGTTTTGTGTGTTGGTCCGTTCTACTTCCGGATGGCAATGTTGTGAGCTTCTTAGCCAAGCGCATACTATCTATAGATAGTTCGAAGATGACGTCACTCAGGTCTTTATTATTGTTTTTTTTTTTTGCCATCCGCGTTTATGAGTAATGCTCACTGAATTGTATTAACCCGACTATAAACGTTCATGGATACACACAGTTTTGTGTGTTGGTCCGTTATACTTCCGGATGGCAATGTTGTGAGCTTCTTAGCCAAGCGCATACTATCTATAGATAGTTCGAAGATGACGTCACTCAGGTCTTTGTTATTGTTTTTTGCCATCCGCGTTTATGAGTAATGCTCACTGAACTGTATTAACCCGACTATAAACGTTCATGGATACACACAGTTTTGTGTGTTGGTCCGTTCTACTTCCGGATGGCAATGTTATGAGCTTACTAGCCAAGCGCATACTATCTATATCTGGACGTCACTCGGTGCGTCAAAGGGTTAACTCACTCAATCCTAGAAAATTTTGCTACTTTTCAAAATTGGAGAAAAAAAATATGTATAGATAGAAGTCTAGTTTTATTCAACTAACATTAACATGTAAAAGCTAAATAGATTAGCTTTGATACTACGCCTTAAATTTTTCTCAGAAAAAATGTAATGAAAGGTATGGGGTAAAAGTAACCCGGGTAGACTACGGATATTGTCGTTGTTAGGGTTGAGTGAGTTTAAGCAGTGGTCAGAAGTCAGGACAACACACAATAAACAAATCTACTTTAGCGTGACCTAATTATACAATACCTAGTTAGTCTGCTATTAAGGTTGATTCATAAGCCGCGACACGTGGACGCTTGTGGTCGCATTCCGTCTCCCCTAACCACTGACCTCATTTTTTGTTTTGGAGACAGGCACAATAGATGGATTTGAAATAGTAATAAATCTATAGATAGTTCGAAGATGACGTCACTCAGGTCTTTGTTATTGTTTTTGCCATCCTCGTTTATGAGTAATGCTCACTGAACTGTATTAACCCGACTATAAACGTTCATGGATACACACAGTTTTGTGTGTTGGTCCGTTATACTTCCGGATGGCAATGTTATGAGCTTCTTAGCCAAGCGCATACTATCTATAAGTTGTCGTTTGTTTTTTTTTTAATTTTTAGTTATGGCTTTTTTAAAAAATGTTTGTTTGTTTTTTATTTCTGTTGATTGTTCTTTTTTTTTTTTTGGTTTACCACCTTGCACGAGTGCGGTAATGAGTTTGCGTCCTGCATAGATCGTCATAACAAAGTAGTGTGAGCACCATTAGAAGCTACTGTCAGCTGGTTGGACGCATACTTTTCACACTGCGCTTTGTAAAGTCACCATGAACTTTTATAGTTATGTGAGAATTCTACTCCTAAACGTGGATGGCAAAAAAAAAAAACAAAAAAAAAAAAACAAAAAACAAACAAAAAAAAAAAAAACAACAACAGCATGGGTAATTCTCACTTTATTGTATAATCTATAAACTTAAACGTTCATGGTTACACACATTTTTGTGTGTTGGTCCTTTATACTTCCGGATGGCAATGCTGTGAACTTCTTAGCAAGTGCATACCGGTCGTAAGCTTTGACCTTGTTTTTCCTTTCCACCCCCCCCCCCCCCCCCATATATATATATATATATATATATATATATATATATATAATATATATATATATATATATATATATATATAATATATATATATATATATACGTACACAAGCTGCACACACAACTGAGTGTGTGACCTACTAAATTATAACCGCGCGCACGGTCATGTAACAGTGCAGGTCGCCCCAAAGCCATAACGCTTCAGAGTGTGTCTCACATTGAACCGTTTCGTGTGTTTACACACAACTCTACTTTTTGTTTAAATCAAGGAGATATTGAACTTCACATAAAAATTGATATTCATACCAGACATTTTGACTTGTAATTCGAACTAATTTCGTAAATGATGCTAACTGATCCTGTTGGTGTTTGGTTCCTTTCGAACTAATTTCGTTAATGATGCTAACTGATCCTGTTGGTTCCTTTCGAACTAATGTCATAAATGATGCTAAATGATCCTGTTGGTGTTTGGTTCCTTTCGAACTAATTTCGAAAATGATGCTAACTGATCCTGTTGGTTCCTTTCGAACTAATTTCGTAAATGATGCTAACTGATCCTGTTGGTGTTTGGTTCCTTTCGAACTAATTTCGTAAATGATGCTAACTGATCCTGTTGGTGTTTGGTTCCTTTCGAACTAATGTCATAAATGATGCTAATTGATCCTGTTGGTTTTTCGGTTCCTTTCGAACTAATGTTATAAATGATGCTAACTGATCTTGTTGGTGTTTGGTTCCTTTCGAACTAATTTCATGAATGATGCTAACTGATCCTGTTGGTGTTTGGTTCCTTTGGAACTAATTTCATAAATGATGCTAATTGATCCTGTTGGTTTTTTGGTTCCTTTCGAACTAATGCCATAAATGATGCTAACTGATCCTGTTGGTGTTGGGTCCCTTTGGAACTAATTTCATGAATGATGCTAACTGATCCTGTTGGTGTATGGTTCCTTTCGAACTAATGTCATAAATGATGCTAATTGATCCTGTTGGTGTTTGGTTCCTTTCGAACTAATATCATAAATGATGCTAATAACTGATCCTGTTGGTGTTTGGTTCCTTTCGAACTAATGTCATAAATGATGCTAACTGATCCTGTTGGTGTTTGGTTCCTTTCGAACTAATGTCATAAATGATGCTAATAACTGATCCTGTTGGTGTTTGGTTCCTTTCGAACTAATGTCATAAATGATGCTAATAACTGATCCTGTTGGTGTTTGGTTCCTTTCGAACTAATTTCATGAATGATGCTAACTGATCCTGTTGGTGTTTGGTTTCTTTCGAACTTATATCATAAATGATGCTAATAACTGATCCTGTTGGTGTTTGGTTCCTTTCGAACTAATTTCATGAATGATGCTAACTGATCCTGTTGGTGTTTGGTTCCTTTTCCAAGTTGGAATCAAGTTGACTTACCACGATTTGTCACACATTCTTGTAATGTGCACCGACCACTATAATAAATCGATTCTGCATATCTAAGTGTTTTCCTTCAGTAAAATGAATATAAAATGCTTTTAAAGCGTATCTCTTTTCTCTCACTTTACCACAGGCCCCAAAACCGTACATGCCTCGCCCCAAATCCGAACTATTAACTCATGTATCCAAAATATCACACGAATTTCAAAATGTCAGCATTTATATCCTCTACATGTGATTCTCAAAACAATAAGGGGTTCAAAAACAATAGTAACACTATCATGCCTTTTGTGTCATGTTCATTTCTCTGTCATTTAGGAGAGGGGAAAACCCGAAACGTCCATACCATTCGTATTTTAAAAAAAAACTGAAACTGA
>NC_088364.1:69632415-69647415 GCF_034508935.2 Berghia stephanieae
TGTAACTATGTATAGTAGGAATTTATACCTCGGTGTGTTTTATATATTATGTATTCTTCTATGTATGTTAATGTTAATGTTCGTGGTGTGTCTGTGCTAGCAAAGTAGTCCTTGCAAATTCAGAGCTAGCTTATAGGCCCGTGGAGCTCTGTAGTTGGGAGTTTATCATGGTGTTTGTCTATACAGCGTGAAACGGAGAATAGCAATTGCTTGCTACACTTTGGACAGGACGCTAGTCTATCGCAAAGCACTTTCCGTCGTCAGATCTAACACCCAGCTACCCAGTCACTGCTGGGTGGACGGAGGTCAGAGAGAGAGAGAGAGAGAGAGAGAGAGAGAGAGAGAGAGAGAGAGAGAGAGAGAGAGAGAGAGAGAAGGGGGGGGGGGTCGGGGAAAATTGCGACTTCCCCCTGGATCGATCTCGATGATACCCCCCCCCCCCCCCCCTTTTTTTTTTTCTTTTTTTTTTTTTTTTTGCTTGTGAAGCCCTATTAAATGCTCTACCAACTGAGCTATCCCGACCCACGTTGTAGTGTGTGTGTGTGTGTGTATGTGTGTGTGTGTGTCACTAGTGGTGTTATGATATATAATAGTGCCATGGCCTTGATGATGAGATGTTATCTTTCAGACATTAACTTAACTCCCAACCATCTGTTTACCGTTTTATCGTCTACTTATAGTAGGCCGTGTCATGTATTGTGTATTATGTCATGTTGTTTACTACTGCAATACAACTTGTCTTCTTTCTTTATCTTTTCTTACTTCACAAATCGCCTTCTTTATATATATATATATATATATATATATATATATATATATATATATATATATATATATAATATGTGTGTGTGTGTGTGTGTGTGTGTGTGTTTCTCGTGCGCTCTCCTTTAGTCTCTCCATCGTTTCCTTCCCCCAACCCCCCCCCCCCCTACACTACTACTACTACTACTACTACTACTACTACTACTACTACTACTACTACTACTACTACTACTACTACTACTACTACTACGACTACTACTACTACTACACATACTACGGTTTCGTCTACGTCATATCTTTCTCTCACAGCACACTAATTGCCGCTTGCTTATCTAGGGACGTTATCTATTTATTTTGAAGAAGAAAAAAAAATATCAATAAATTAACTCATTTACTTACTTGTGAATGGACCGGATGTTTAGTTTAATTAGTATGGAGAGGCGAGAGAGAGGGAGAGAGAGAGTGAGAGAGAGAGAGAGAGAGAGGGAGAGAGAGAGTGAGAGAGAGAGAGAGAGAGTAAAAAATTACGCGGTATAGCTTGGGACTTCTATGGACGTTAGTCATCCGTGACAAATATATTCCTTGTTCAGAAGTGGAGCAATTTTATTTATTTACTCTTTTTGTTTAAGACGGGGAAGAACAGGAAGATAGAAGATTATTGCAGTGTTACTGCAACTACCTGTATTTTACGGGTAGGGCGTATTTCTCTCATGTTATCAACTGCATGACGTCACTATCTTGTCGCTTTTGGAGTGGAACGGAAATGTGCAGTGTTGGTTTTGGCCACGTAATAATAATATGGTTGGAATAATTAAAGTGGGCCCATAGATTTATATATATATATATATATATATATATATATATATATATATATATAATATATATATATATAATAATATATATATATATATATATACACCTATGGGTGAGCCGAGCGCAAGGTGTTTCGTCTCAACCATCGTGAATTTAACTCCCTGTGATGACATCAGAGACAAGCGATGTTGACCGTGGACCGTGGTCAGAGATTTGATGAGTGTACGTTGCAGAATCTTGCTTAGTACTGGCATGGCGCTGTAATATTTTTTTTTTTTTGTTTTTTTTTGGCAAGGCTCTTTCTTACCGACCACGCGTTATCCGACTGACGTTTGATGGAATGGAATGAGTACCCGAGGGGGGTTGTTGGAATGATGTGTGGATTATGGCAATCACCAAAGAATGCGCCAAACCTGCACGACTTGAATGAAATGGGATTAGGTTTATAATGTGGTCCGCTAGTTCCCCCCCCCCCCCCCCCCCCTTTTTTTTTTTTTTTTTGCCTTTGTTTTGTTGTTGTTGTTTTTTTTTTTTTAATTTTTTTATTTATTTATTTTTTTTTTGGTCAAGCCGAATGCAGGCATACAATGAAAACGTATCGTGCTACGAGGTTGCGGTGCTGCAGAGACTGCCACTGTACTTTTCAATTCCTTGTTGTTGTTGTTATTATTATTATTATTATTTATTATTATTATTATTATTATTATTATTATTATTATTATTATTATTATTATTATTATTATATTATTATTATTATGTGTGACATTATTCGAAAATAATTTATTCTTTTATGTTAATCTTACGCCTTTCTGCGGTCATTTACCTTTATTATTCCACTGGAATGTCGAGAGGCTTACTACTGCTGCTATTTTAAGCATTGGGGGGGATTTCATTTTAAACCCCATTCACATACATTTCTCTTGAATTTTGATTGTAATTACTATTATTATTATTATTATTATTATTATTATTATTATTATTATTATTATTATTATTATTATTATTATTATTATTATTATGTGTGACATTATTCGAAAATAATTTATTCTTTTATGGTAATCTTACGCCTTTTTGCGGTAATTTACCTTTATTATTTTTCCACTGGAATGTCGAGAGGCTTACTACTGCTGCTATTTTAAGCATGTGGGGGGATTTCATTTTAAACCACCCCGTTCACAACATACATGTCTCTCGAATTATGATTGTAATTGCTATTATTACTATTATTATCGTCACTGTTGTTATTATTATTATTATTATTATTATTATTATTATTATTATTATTATTATTATTATTATTATTATTATTATTATTATTATTATTATTATTATTATTATTATTATTATTATTATTATTATATATTTTACTACTATAAATTCTATTTTAAGAATCCAACTCACCCCGAATATTATTATTATTATTATTATTATTATTATTATTATTATATATTTTACTACTATAAATTCTATTTTAAGAATCCAACTCACCCCGATCCGACTAAATGCCGGTTTGAGGTTTCGGGTCATTATATTTTATTTTATTTACTTATTTATTTGGGTTGGGTGGGGAGAGTGGGGGGGGGGGGGGGTATCTGAGACACAGACCCTCTATCGCCATTAGTCTACTCTGTTCAAGGCCGAATTAAAACTGATTAGCTGGATTGTCAGATGAGATGGTTGATGAACGCATCGCATCCTCTCTTTAATTTGGCACATAGAAATAGAATGGGATACATTATCATTGAATATTGATAACATTGACTCGGGAGATGAGATCGTAAAACAATACAAAGCACGTTTGGGCAGACAGGTCTCTATCGTTCAGATAGATAAGTTGACATTTACGTAGTCCAAAAAGTTTTATCAGTTAGATCGTATGAATTTTAATAACAACGAATAACAGGAAGACGTGCGTTAGACTTTGTGATAATGCCGGTCAAAACCTGACTACATTATCTATGAAACATTTTTAAAATGCCGACAATAAATAATTATTTGAATTGAATTGATAATTATGTATCTGCGGCTATAATGTGGTCTTGTGGTATGACACTCGCTTTCGGATCGGAAGGTCCTGGGTTCGAGTCTCGCTCGGCGCATAGTTGAGTCCCTGGAAAAGGCTCTTTACTCACATTCTCTCACCGTACTCAGGTGTAAATTTATTTATGGGAGACCTTCCATACGCTACTACATCCCAAGTATTCTTGTTCTAGTAGGGGGTTTGGGAGGGGGGAAACTTTTTTTTTAAAAGTCTCGGATCTCCCCCCTCCCAAACCAACCCCCTGCTAGAACAAGAATACTTGGGATGTAGTAGCTTATGGAAGGTCTCCCTTATTTATTTATGAAGGACGCCGCTGATAGATTCTCTACTCTGTTTTTCCTCTCTCTCGTACTCGACCTTTTTCTTTCCTTCACCCTAAACTTTGTTCCATTATTTCTCTGTACAGTTGCCCAAGATACAATTCAGATGTCAAAATTTGGGTACATAAATTAGCTCTAGCTCATTAAAGTTGAGTTGACGAGGCGGAACAGGCAATTTGGAGAGAGAAATAACATCTCTACTAAGTAATTTTAATTAGCATAGGCCCGCGTATGAAAATATGTTAAATTATTATTATAATTATAATAGGTGGGAATGGTTTCTCTCTCTCTCTCTCTCTCTCTCTCTCTCTCTCTGTGTGTGTGTGTGTGTGTGTATGTGTGTCTCTCTCTCTCTCTATCTCTCTCTATCTCTCTCTCAGTGTGTGTATGTTTGTGTTTGTGAGAGAGGTCCAAGATAGAAGAGGGAGAGAGTGACATGGGAAGCGAGGAGTATAGAGAGAGAGTGTGTGTGTGTGTGTGTGTGTGTGTGTGTGTGAGAGAGAGAGAGAGAGAGAGAGAGAGAGAGAGAGAGAGAGAGAAGCGTATTTGTCATGGCCTACTAGATTGCTATGTTGCCATTCGCATTGTCTGAAAAAACGCGTTTTTATAATGTCGACTAGGAAAGATTCATCGCGTCCTTCATAATTTATCATCGAAGAATCCGTCCCCGTTTCTTGTCAACAAATTCTCATAGTCTTGAGTCTTCCTTGAAGTCCCAGGTTTGAGAGGTTTTTTTTTTTTTTTGACGAGTTCATAGTTATATTAATTTATCGATTTTTGAAGGACGAGTTTATGATCAAAGTTTTGATGACTGTTTTTTTTAAACTCCAGATAAGGACAATAAGATAATTGGACATGAATGGAATGGTGTCCCTGGATTGTGGTTGTTGGGGGAGGAGGGGGAGGGGGGGGGGTGTCGCAGTTTGTCAGTTATGACACAGGAGACAGGTAGAACGATGACTCTGAGCCTGTGACATAATGGAAATAAATATTATGTAGTGTTTTAACATCTTCAGCAGTTTTGTATATTATGTATCTTATCTTATTGTTTATTTAGACTCATTTCATGTTATTACGGCGCCCCCCCCCCTCTCTCTCTCTCTCTCTCTCTCTCTCTCTCTCTCCTCTCTCTCTCTCTCTAATTATCTATCTATCTATCTCTCTTTCTTTCTCTCTTATCACTCATTTCGTAGAGTAGTTTGCAGTGAGGGAGGGTGGGTTCGCTGGTGGGTGGGGTGAATTGATCGCTTCCAGATTGGTCCCCGGCTGTTGGAGGGACTCCCAAACCACCAATGGTGACATGGGTGCCATTGAGAGCAGTGGGGGAGGCGAAGGAGTGCCCAAAGGGGGAAGGGCATGTCTGGTTTGCTGTGGTATGTTCCCATACCGCACAACACCTTAATGTCAATGGCCAATACCGATTCTTACTTCCATTATTTTGTTCTTGATTATTCATTTGACCTTACCGTTATTATGATGACCTGTCCAATTACCACCCCCCCCCCCTACCACAACTGCCTCATTTATTCTCTTTGTCACGTCTGTCTCGTCTCCAGTCTCCAAGTGGTTTTGGTATGCCATGTCTTTACCATTATTAACAAAACAACTTTTCTTATTTCTGTTTCTTCAATTTGGCCAGAATTCTTTCCACTTCAAAGACAGTGAATTATTAATTTTACTATCATCAACTCGTTGTCGTGTGATGTTAAACCTGGGACTGGAAGAGTCTCGTCCTAATTGACGTGAAGATAGTGCGACGCCTTCAGTCATGGAAACTGGAGCATTTTAAGGGAAAAATTATAAATCCCGGCCAAATTATTATGAATTTTTTGAAGGAAAGAGTTGTTTTGTCGGAGAATGCGAGTTATGTAGGCGTATAATATTGTTATGGATGGGTTTTTATTTACCAGGTGATGATTAATTGCTATAAGAACCGTCACTCAACTGGCCCCTCTCTTTCTCTCTCTCTCTCTCTCTCTCTCTCTCTCTCTCTCTTCTATATATATATATATATATATATATATATATATATATATATATATATATATATATATATATATATATATATATATCCATATATCTGTCTTTCCCTTTATTTACCTCCTTTTGCATGCGGCCATCATCATTATAGTTGTCGTCATATCATCATCATCATCATCATCATCGTTTTGTCGTCGTCTTTGATAAGTTTTCATATTATGAATTCTTTTCGTGTCTACTCCTCCTCCGTTCCTCTCCCGTTGGCTCTTAGTCCTTTTGAACTACCTACTACCTGTGTCATAAACAACTCTGTATCATGTTTTATTTGAGTGTTTAATCCACATGCTTTCACGTTAGTCTTGTTTTCTAGTGGTTTTGTGGCCAAGTTTCGTGACCCTCTTGGAATACTTAATTCCATTTAATGTCATTATTAAATTTTGGTAATAATGACTCGTGTTTTTATACCTACTTCATCCGCGCATGCCGCTTATCGTTTGTATGATCTCTCTCTCTCTCTCTCTCTCTCTCTCTCTCTCTCTCTCTCTCTCTCTCTCTCACTCTCACTCTCACACACACACTCTCTCTCTCTCTCTCACTCTCTCTCTCTCTCTCACTCCCACACTCTCTCTCTCACTCTCACTCTCTCTCTCTCTCACTCTCACTCTCTCTCTCACTCTCTCTCTCTCTCTCTCTCTCTCTCTCTCTCTCTCTCTCTCTCTCTCTCTCTCTCTCTCAATGATTTTCCCATAAAGGTCTCATTACGGGTGTGCTTTCTTCACATCACCCACGATTACTGATAAGACGGATTACCTATTTGTTTTTGTTTTTGTTTTATTATGTCAGATGTATTTTTGTTTCTTTCATTTTATTTTTTATTTTTTTAAATTTCATTTTGTTTATTATTATTTTTTGTTGTTTTTGTTGAAATAACGTATTTTCCGTTGTACGTATGTGTCATTTTCTGACCCAGTTATTCTTTAAAGTCTGATTTAGTGGAAGAAAAGATAATATAGTAAGTCCGTGTAACCAGGGCAGTCGAGCGAGTTATCTTATCTTGTTGGCCTTAAATAATAGTTTGATTTTTTTTATCTTGCTCCATTTTAACTCGCTGGTGGTTAATTTTAGATAAGGAAAATAAAATAATAATGCGGGAGAGTGGGGGTTTTTTAATAGTATTTCTTAGAGATTGTGTCTTCCTTCATTTTTTCCTTTGTCATTATATTTTAATAGTATTTCTTAAGATTGTGTGTGCCTTCATTTTTTCCTTTGTCATTATATTTTAATAGTATTTCTTAGAGATTGTGTCTTCCTTCATTTTTTCCTTTGTCATTATATTTTAATAGTATTTCTTAGAGATTGTGTCTGCCTTCATTTTTTCCTTTGTCATTATATTTTAATAGTATTTCTTAGAGATTGTGTCTGCCTTCATTTTTTCCTTTGTCATTATATTTTAATAGTATTTCTTAGAGATTGTGTCTGCCTTCATTTTTTCCTTTGTCATTATATTTTAATAGTATTTCTTAGAGATTGTGTCTTCCTTCATTTTTTTCCTTTGTCATTATATTTTAATAGTATTTCTTAGAGATTGTGTCTTCCTTCATTTTTTCCTTTGTCATTATATTTTAATAGTATTTCTTAGAGATTGTGTCTGCCTTCATTTTTTCCTTTGTCATTATATTTTAATAGTATTTCTTAGAGATTGTGTCTGCCTTCATTTTTTCCTTTGTCATTATATTTTAATAGTATTTCTTAGAGATTGTCTTCCTTCATTTGTTTCGTTGTCATGATATTTTGATAGTTTTTAATGTCTCCTTCTTGGTATTAGATATTAGCATGTAGTGAATACTACTTGAGCTTGGTATTCGCTGTATGTGTCATTGCGCGATGACTTATTATGTATTTTATTCTCCAGGAATTCGTACTACCGAACGTGCAGGGGTCAAAGTTCAAAATTGTTAGTATTACGTAAATTTCATCCCAGAGATTGTAAGTGTATGAATAGTTTATATATATTATATATATATATATATATATATATATATATATATATATATATATTATATATATTATATATATTATATATATATATATATGTAAATGCGTACGTTTACTGGGATCGCGTAACGCTCTTGACAATGGCTCAAGATGGGGAGGGGGGGGGGGGGGGGGCATTGCTTTTTCGCCAGAGGGACAAGCTAGGACAGTGACACAACTAGTTACAAATTTCACTTTACGCCGTGTTAAACAACTGGGTGTTTTGGTATATACAAGGTGACCCCCCCCCCCTCCCCACAGTAACGATATTACCACGTTGCTTACTTTTACCTCCTTCAACTTAGTTGAGATCATAATCTTATTGCTTGCCAACCGATAATTTTATTGTTCTTCTTTATCCTATTTTATGTTTATCTTCTCTCTTTTCTTCTTTCTTCACTTCTTCTTCTTCTTCTTCTTCCTTCTTTCTTTTCTCTTCTTCTTTCTTTTCTTCTTCTTCTTCTTCTTCATTCTTCTTCTTCTTCTTCTTCTTCTTCTTTCTTCTTTCCTTCTTCTTCTTCTTCTTCTTCTTCTTCTTCTTCTTCTTCTTCTTCTTCTTCTTCTTCTTCTTTTTTCTTCTCTTCTTCTTTTCTTCTTCTTCTTCTTCTTCTTCTTCTTCTTCTTCTTCTTCTTCTTTTCTTCTTCTTCTTCTTCTTCTTCTTCTTCTTCTTCTTCTTCTTTCTTCTTCTTCTTCTTCTTCTTCTTCTTCTTCTTCTTCTTCTTCTTCTTCTTCTTCTTCTTCTTCTTCTTCTTCTTCTTCTTCTTCTTCTTCTTCTTCTTCTTTCTTCTTCTTCTTCTTCTTCTTCTTCTTCTTCTTCTTCTTCTTCTTCTTCTTCTTCTTCTTCTTCTTCTTCTTCTTCTTCTTCTTTTTCTTCTTCAAGTACAAAGTCCGTGCCAGACATCGGTGATCATGGTACGCTAATTAATCTCTCTGTTCATATAACTTTAAAAAACTAATATAACTCTTCTCTTTCTTTGTCACCCAGCTGTTCAAACTATTCAAATATGTTTACTATAATATCTTAAATACGAAAAGCCACGTTTCTAACAACAACAACTACAACAAAAAAAAAAAAAAAAAAAAAAAGGAGGGGGGGGGGAAGAGAGAGAGAGAGAGAGAGAGAGAGAGAGAGAGAGAGAGAGAGAGAGAGAGAGAGAGAGAGAGAGAGAGAGAGAGAGAGAGAGAATTAAAGTAGAAAAGTTTAAGGTCATTATATATCGTCTTCACCTAGCTAGATGAGAATCTGAGTAGCTCAGATGATTTCATAGGAATTTCAAGATTTTCCCCACTCTCTACGAGCTTGATAAGTTTCCATCAATTCAAGAAAGAGGGGAAAAGAATTATAAACTAGAAGAGTTTAAGGTCATTATATATAATATTATATCGACTTCACGACTTCACGTAGATCAGAATCTGAGTATCCAGACAGATGATTGTCTTTGGAATTGCATGGTTTTCCCACCCTCTACGAGCTTGATAAGTCTCCATCAATTCGAAAAAGAGGGGGAAAAGAATTAAAGTAGAAAAGTTGAAGGTCATTTATATATCGTCTCCACCTAGCTGAGAATCTGAATAGCCATACAGACGATTTCATAGGATTTGCGGGATTTTCCCACTCTTTTTCGAGCTTGATAATTCTCCATAAATTCATCAAATTAATGTTAAATTTGAAATTTTGGATGGTTGTATGTTTTGGTAGTATGATGTGAAAAAAATATCAAAAATATTGGGGGAAATATGATTCCAGGAAAAACACAACGACAACAAACAAACAACAGCTTGTGACCGTTGGGGAAAAGGGGTGGCGGTGGAGGTTGTAGTATTAATATCGGCGTCGGAGAATCATGCCTGCCCTCACATGACCACCCAAATATCAAATGTCAAATTCCATTGTTTCCTGTAAACTTGTCAACAACAGCAGCCATATGATTATCTGTGGGATTACTCTGAGAGAGAGAGAGAGAGAGAGAGAGAGAGAGAGAGAGAGAGAGAGAGAGAGAGAGAGAGAGAGAGAGAGAGAGAGAGAGAGAGAACGTGTTGTTTTTAAGGTGAGAGGATAAAGAATTGAGTTGAGAGAGGAGTGGGGGGGGGGGGGGGGGGGCGGGGGGGGGGGGGGGGTAGAGGGGTGTGTACGTGTGTGTCAGAGGAAAGCAAATTTGTGTGTTGGGGGAGGGGGGGGGGGGAATATAACTGAGTGGAGAAATTAGGAGAGAGACAAGGGGACACAAACACACGCTGAGAGAGAGAGAGAGAGAGAGAGAGAGAGAGAGAGAGAGAGAGAGAGAGAGAGAGGATAAAGAACTGAGTTGAGAGAGAGAGAGAGAGAGAGAGAGGGGGAGAGAGAGAGAGAGAGGGGGGGGGGGTAACAGGAGAATATATTTAGGTCATTGAAGGGTGGTTCCATTCTGAATGAAATATCCCGACATACTTAGCCTATTACTATAAGAAATAAAATGCGACATTTCACTACACGACAATTTAACTTTGACACGACAAAGAAGATGACTCGACGACGACAGCTCTTGAAAAGGTTAATAGTTAGTCTGGGTTCTGGTCATCAGGGTGGCGAGACTGTTTTCCTGTAGTAGTGAGTAATAAGTAGTGACGATTGGAATAGAAAAGGGAGCATATATTATATATCAATGTTGTTATGTTAAAAGAAACGTTTGAGATTAAGCCCTTATTCAGCCGACGAGATCTTACGTCATCATCTATGTAGTTCTAAGCTTTTCGATTGATTTGTTTAGATGGAAGCAGCTGTCGACCCTTGGAAGCGGGTATATTCTTTATTATTGTTATTATTATTATTTTTTTATTGTCCTTGTTGGTGTTGTTATTGTATTTTGTTTTTTAATTTCTGTTTATTTTAATTCTGCTTTTTTTTTTTGTATCTGGCCTTTTTTTTAGCTATGAAACGTTTTCAGTTTTAAATTATTTCTTTTCACCCTCTTTTTTTTCTTTTTGGTTTGTTTGTTTGTTTTTTGTTTTTCTCTTTTGTTTGTTTGTTGTTTTTTGTGTTATTTTTGTCTTCTTCTTCTTCTTTTCTTCTTCTTCTTCTTCTTCTTCTTCTTCTTCTTCTTCTTCTTCTTCTTCTTCTTCTACTACTACTACTACTACTACTACTACTACTACTACTACTACTACTACTACTACTACTACTACTACTACTACTACTACTACTACTACTACTGCTGCTGCTGCTGCTGCTGCTTTTCTGCTTATTACTTTTGTCGTAGCTGTTGTTATTGTTTCTGTTGTCTCACTCGCCTTTCTCTCATCGTTAGCGATCGTTTGATCGACTTTCACTGGACAACAATGAAAACCAGGGTATGTTACCAACACATACTACATAATAAAACAGTGCCTATCGAACTGTTGGGGATTAGCCCATGACTGTTACTAGGCTCTGGTTCCAGTAAGGGCGAGGGAGGGGGGGGGGGTTATTGGGGTCAGCCATGGAATTCGGACAGCTAGATTAACGGATATAATAATAGTATCGTTTATTCTATTACTATTACAGCCGTGCTCTAGTAGGTCTTAAAGAACGCATTCTTTAAATTGAGTCTTAACCCCCCCCCCCCCACTCCCCCCCAAAAAAATAATCAACAAACACACACACACATGCACGCACGCGCGCGCGCACACACACACACACACACACACTGAAACCCGGGACTAAAGGTTTTGTAGGTGTGTTTTTTTTGTTTGTTTGTTTGTTTTTGTTTTGTTCTTAAGATAGGGGGTTATTTTACTTGATCGATATTTTGAAGGACGGATGTTATGGTGAAATTTTGTTTAAAATGTGTGTCTTTTTTTGTTTTGTTTTGTTTTTGTGAGTTGTTTTGTTTTTGGTTTGTTTGTTTTTTGTTTCCACGATACGCTGTATTAATCATCGGCTAGATTAATGGATATTAGTTACAGTGTTTCGAATATTAAGTTGTGCATTGTTGTAAACAAGGGCAAGTCATTGAGTAACTGTAACAGCAGTGTAGTCATATTATTATGAGTCAGGGGTCGGCTGCTTATGTTATGTTTCATGTAGACGGAACGAAATTGAAGTCACTCAGCTCGTTGGTCATCAAAATTAGTATGGGAAATCATGCGATGTTAACAGCGATTTTTTTTACTGTTTTTTTTTTTTTCAAAATAAATGAATAAATTAATTTATTTATCAGTAGATAGATAAGTTTATTTTTTTTTTAAATAGAAGAAATTACGCCCTTCCGCCACGACATGATAAGATACCGTCGCCTGGGCGTTCTACGAAGGATCATAGATAATCCATCAAACAGGGTGTCTGATGTCAACAGGAATCACCCATGTTGTCAAAGTGAGCAAGTTGGGGGTTAATAATCTTGCCCAAGGAAAGAAAAAACGAAAGTGCCTTACCCGCGGCTCGAAAACCCGGGACCTTCCGGATCACAGCACAATGCTTTAACCACTCGGCTGCTTTATGAATTCATTTATAAAGAGGTAAATAAGTAGGTAGGAGATCGTATATTCCATGCAAGTTAACGGTTACGTTACCAACCTACAACGATCGACGACGAACGACGTGGAAGAAAACTGAAGATCTGTGTCCCTAAAACTCTTGAGGACAGATTAGATCTTCGTTTTCTTCCTCGTCGTTCGTCGATATCGTTGGTTGTAGGTTGGGAGCGTTAAATCATTATCTTGTTATTTCTTTATCGCTTTGTTCTTTAATCAGATCAGCGTCCTTCAGGCCCCGTAGCCCCCCATAGCCCCCCCCCCCCTGGCCTGTTTACTTATGCACATTGATGTCGGTTCAATAGTAGATAAAAAAAAAATAATTGAGCTTTTATATAGGGCAATGTCCACTAAACGTTCTCAAAGCGCTTTACAAGGGTTCCATAGCCAACTGCAATACTCAACATGTGTAGGACGAGACATGACATGACGCCTGTTAGGCGATATTACACTTCTTTTTTCGGACAGAGACAACGCTGTTTTGACGGCCAAGTACTCATTTTACACCGGAGTTCGGTGAGAGTAAAGAGCCTTTTCCAACGACTCAACTATGCGACGAGCGATGCTCGAACCCAATACAGAAAGCGAGTGTCATACCACAAGGCCACTTAGTCGCACAGGTAGACAATGACACGATGTACAAACAAGCTTTCGTCGCCATTGGTAAGTGGTAGTAGGAGTAGCTCAAGGAGTGATGTGTGTATAGCAGACCTGCCTTGTACCACGAAAAATTCGTATAAATACGAATTTTTGGGCTCCAGCTACAGTAAGACAACATTCGCTTCTTTGACTCAATAAATCTTATTGAAAAGGAAAGTTTAGTTCCTTAGCACCGATATTCAGGACTTTGGAGCATTTTTGGAATCATCATGCTAAGGGCATATTATTTATTTCTAAAGCTATTTAAAGTGATTTTTTTTTTCTTTTCTGTTTTTCCTTTGTAAACTACGATTTAAAAAAAAAATAATCAAATAGCAGTTCTGGTGTGGTGCGTGAGTATGATCCTTGCCAAAGCTAGAGGTGCCTAAATGAGCCAATAAAATGGAGATAAAAAATAAAGTGAGTAGATGTGACTCATATATAAGGGAACAACACAAAACAAACAACGTTTCGGTCCTTGGCCTTCGTCAGGAGACAGTAAACACAAACACAAATATGTAAATTTACAAAATATCACATTTCCACATTTGACAAAATGTGATATTTTGTAAATTTACATATTTGTGTTTGTGTTTACTGTCTCCTGACGAAGGCCAAGGGCCGAAACGTTGTTTGTTTTGTGTTGTTCCCTTATATATGAGTCACATCTACTCACTTTATTTTTTTATCTCCATATGATCCTTGCCCTTGTACAAATGGGGATGCTCTTTGTTACATTTTCATGTGTTCGAGGTCATTGGTCACATTGCAGTGAGCAAGAACTAAAGCAAGGGACCGGAGTAAATGGAGGAAAGTTGTTCAGGCCTTATGCGACTCCTGGTGCTCAGAGAATGGAAGCGATCTATGTTAACTTTCCATGTGTTCGAGGCTAGCCCTACTTATAGTACGCCATGGTTCGAGGTCATTGGTCACATTGCAAAGTGTGCTCAAAAAGACCCGCATCATGAACAGCGTTCACAGTTTGAGAATTATCCAACGTCACCGTTGGTTATTTTGATCAGTATGGCTCATGGGTATGTTTACAACTTTCATAATTTATAGATAGTATGCAGATGACGTCAACAGGCCTTTGTTATTGTTTTTGCCATCCGCGTTTGTGAGTTGTTCTCACTAAACTGTATTAATCAGACTATGAAAGTTCTTGGTTACACAGAGTTTGTGTGTTGGTCCGTTATACTTCCGGATGGCAATGTTGTGAACTCCTTGGCCAAGCGCATTCTATCTATACAAAGCAGCGTGTTTACATTTAAATTTTATTGAGAAATGTCCAATCATTGTACAGCAACAAATCATGTGATCGTTGACTAGGTTGGACGAGAACATGAATATAGATAGTATGCGCTTGGCGAAGAAGCTCATAACATTGCCATCAGGAAGTATAACGGGCCAACACACAACACTGTGTGTATCCATGAACGTTTATAGTCAGTGCTCATAAACGCGGATGGCAAAAAACAATAACAAAGACCTGAGTAATGTCATCTTCGAAATGTCTATAGATAGTATGCAGATGACTTCACTCAGGCCTTTGTTATTGTTTTTGCCATCCGCGTTTGTGAGTTGTTCTCACTAAACTGTATTAACCAGACTATAAAAGTTCATGGTTACGCAGAGTTTGTGTGTTGGTCCGTTATACTTCCGGATGGCAATGTTGTGAACTCCTTGGCCAAGCGCATTCTATCTATAGATCGCCCCCATTAAACAAAAATACATCATTTTAAACAGACTTCATTCAGAGTGCCTTAAGGGGTGCGATGAATGGTACGATGTACTCTGGGATCATAGAGAATACAGGACCTCGTCTGTGTCTGGGATTGGGAGACAGTCAGACGTGTCGTGAGAACGTATTATTGTTCTCACCGAGAATCTCAGACACCCGCTCGTGGTGTTGTTGGATGTAA
>NC_088364.1:69649915-69652415 GCF_034508935.2 Berghia stephanieae
AGGGGCTAATATCAATTTTTTTTCTGACCCCCCCCCCCCTGCCCCATCCACCCAACAGTGATTTGGTAGCTGGGTCTGCTTTATCTGTAGGAGAGTACTTTGCGATAGTCTAGCGTCGTATCAGAAGGGTAGCAAGAAATTGTTATTGTCCTTTTCACGCTATTGAAACCGGGATAAACCCAGGCTCCATAGGCATAATAGTGGTCTGACGTTTTACTCGGTATTTTTTTAAAATATTTTTTTATTGGGTGGGTGTGTGTGGGTGGGGTTGGGGGGGGGGGGGTTGTGTGTTGTGGATGATATAGATGTGACTGCAGTGAGGTAATGATGGGGAAAGGGGACCCTTGATGCCGATCTTATGTCTCAGGACTAGGGAGATCGATACTGAACGACCCGCTTTCATTACCACGGTAATAATGGGATCGATACCAGACTCTTTTTCTTCGGTTTTTTTCTTCTTTCCCAAGCCTCTTTGTCTCTGTTACAGCATGTCGCCTGTTTTGTCTCGTTTTCACTTTGTGTTGTTATTGTTATGTAAGCGTGGTGTTGCTGTATGTATGTATGGATGGATGTTTGTATGGATGGATGGATATATGTATGGATGGATGGATGGATGGGTGTATGCATGTTTGTATGTATGGATGGATGGATGGATGGATGGGTGTATGCATGTTTGTTTGTATGGATGGATATATGGATTTATGGATATATGGATGGGTGTGTGCATGTTTGTATGTATGTATGTATGTATGTATGTATGGATGGTTATGGATTATGTATGGATGGATTGGATGTGTGTATATATGTTGTTATGTATGTATGTATGTTGTATGGTGATGATGTTGTATGTATGTATGTTATTGTATGTATGTATGTATGTATGTATGTATGTATGTATGTATGTATGTATGTATGTATGTATGTATGTATGTATGTATGTTGTGATGTGTTGTATGTATGTATGTATGTATGTATTGTATGTATGTACGTACGTACGTACGTACGTACGTACGTACGTATGTATGTATGTATGTATGTATGTATGTATGTAACTGAGGGACAGCAGAGTTGTTAGACATGGGATAGGGAATCACATTATTTGTCTGTGTGTGTGTGTGTGTGTGTATGTGTGTGTGTGATTTTTTAAATAGTTTATTCCAGGGTCCCGTCCTTGCCACCCCCCCCCCCCCACCCCCTATTTGTTTTTTAAAAATTCGTATTGTATTTATTTTATATATTATATAATACACCCCGATTTTGATTATCATTTTGATTATTGTGTGGCAGTTATTTTGAGCTAGCTGGCATCTCGACGTCGCACTTACCATCACGTATGCGCTTGCACACACACACTTACACACAAACACACACAAACACACACACACACGCAAACACACACACACAAACACACACAAACACAAACACAAACACACACACACACGCAAACACACACACACACAAACACACAAACACACATAAACACAAACACACACACACACACGCAAACACAAACACACACACAAACACAAACACAAACACACACACACACGCAAACACACACACACACACAAATACACAAACACACATAAACACAAACACACACACACACTAGTATTACCGTGCTGTACTTCTATTCGTAGAAGTTCACCGACATATTATATTGATATAGACTCTTGAGCTTTTAAAAAAACTTGAGCTTTTATATAGCGCAATATCCACTAAACGTGCTCAAAGCGCTTTACAAGGGGTCCCTGGCCAACAGCAACAAATACATGTAGGACGAGACATGACGCCTGTCAGGCGATATTACAAATTTTTGGGACAGAGACAACGCTGTTAACGGCCAGGTACTCATTTTACACCTGAGTACGGGAGAGAATGTGAGGAAAGAGCCTTCTCCAAGGACTCAACTATGCGCCGAGTGAGGCTCGAACCCAGGACCTTCCGATCCGAAAGCGAGTGTCATACCATTAGACCACATAGCCGCAAGACTCTTCCACGCGTTAACACATTAATTTATTATTAATTCCCATGATAGGAGATTGCGATGGAGGCTCAAACAGGCCTGACAACTATTTCAGCAATTTTAAGATATTAAATTTTAAAGTTTGCTCTTGGTTTGCTTTTTGTTCTTTTTTTTTCTTTTTTTTTCTTATTGTTGGAAAAAAAAGTGTGTATGCGTGGGGAGGGGGTGAGGGTGGCATGTTGCACGATCACTCTATATTGCTATATATTTTTTTTTCTTCTCTAAAAACATTAGGTGGAATAATGTTAACCGGGATGCTGATGATGATGATATGACGAAGATGGTGATGATGATGATGATGATGATGATGATGATGATGATATGATAATAATAATAATAATAATAATAATAATAATAATAATAATAATAATAATAATAATAATAATAATAATAATCTGTTCGTCGTAGGTTCCCTTTGTTCTCTATGCTTTCGTTTAACTTGTTTGTTTTCCGATATATGACGGTTATTCTCGT
>NC_088364.1:69659915-69667415 GCF_034508935.2 Berghia stephanieae
ATGTGATAGTAGTAGCGGTAGACGCAAATCTATAATTCGTCATAAAGCCAAACATAATGCCAACACTGGCATCAGTCGTCATCGTAGGAAATATCAAACCGAGCAGCAGACCAAGAACGCCGCCTCTTCGGAAAACCCCGCCAATGAATCTCGTACAGGCAGTAGCTCTGCTGTTGTAGTTAACATCAAGGACATTTTGCTTCGATCTCGGAAGCAACAGAGTGCGGTCAAGAATCTGAGAAAATCTAGTCTTGACGCTGATTCTGATACGTCAAGTTCAAGGTCGACCGACGAAGATGTTTTGCCGCATAGCTCCACCACATCCAGACGAATCACCTCTGCTTTTGCATCAACACACAGTTGGCAAAGTGGAAAGAATAGCAACACCAAAAGCCAAAGAGATGATCGTGATTTTCTTCTGGACGAGACCTCATCGTCGTCTTTCTCTGAAGAATTGTCCTCCAGTCCTGAGATAGTTTCTTTTCTTCAGAGCCGTTACAGCCACCAAAATAATCACCACCGCAGCCGTTTGAGATCTTCCAGATCTGATCACTATCGGAAATTTACAAAAGGCAGCCAAAACAGGGCTGAAAACAATGGTAGCAATCGCAGCAAGGGCGGCAAGAGTCATACTTTTGCGTCGCCGAAATCTCTCCACTACTATGGCGGACTCTATCCAAGCTTTTACCAATTCGACGGCTCAATTCTGTCGGGGACAAGTTCGTCCACTTCGTCATCGTCATCTTCGGCGAAGAGGCAGTGGGCTGCCATCCTCTCTGAAATCGAAAAGGCTAACACGAAAGAGCCGACAGCAGACATTGATGTAAACCTAGCAGGACACGCCTCCGCTACGGCAAAGCATTACTATTCAAATCTACTCAATGATTCTCACCCAAACTATGACTATAGTCCCAATGATTCTACATCAATCAGCAAAAGTGACGAAGGTTTAAACAACACTTCTTACAATGAAAACAACAGCAGCAACACTAGTAAGGACGTTGAAATAAAAAAACGAAACGTGGCCGAGTGTGAGAATGTTGACTTGATATGCAACGACCTATACACCAGCAACGAAAAGCTCTCCGAAGAAAGCACCGACGAGTCTGATTCCAGCGATAAAGCATCGGAATTCTCAAGTTCTGACATTATGTCCGACGACTCGATTGGAGGTAATAGTCCTTCGAGTTTAGATTTCAACAACAAACACGGTCCTGGCAATGTGAAATACAGGCGCAAATATTACAGTGTTGAAGACTTGGATGTTCTGGCTCAATATACGACCGGAACACCTCTGGTCCATTACGACTGTCACCCAACTCAATGCGGGGCTTGCATGAATACAATATCCTCGTATCCGTACTACTACTATGATGCGTACGAGTCCAACCAGGCATCGCGATTCCTGTACGACCTTCACGCTTATCATCAAATGTACCCGCACCACCCCCACCATTTTTTGCAACAACACACCCAGTATCGTTTTTACCATAATCAACATCGCCAATATCACCACCACCATCATAATCATCATCATCGAACGCCTTATATCTACATCCCCCGCCATCATCATCATTCTAGTCAGCATCTTAGTCAGTATCGATACCTCTACCCGATGCAGCAGAACAACCATTGGATCATTGAACGACCAAGTGGAACCCGGGACAAACTTTCGGCGTCTTGTCCAACGGCAAATGGAAGTATCGGATATTACCCATTTGAAGATGTCACCAACAGTACGGAAGATGACAACAGAAACAATGAAGAGTCTCAATGTTCAGCACTGTCATCGCTGTCATTGTCCTCTTCACCGCTTGTCTTATCCTCCCCATCCACATCGCCGCCATTGCCCCCGTCTTCTCCGGCGTTGATAACGACATCGAGCAACACTGTTGTCACGGTCTGTTCCAAATCTTCAGGAAAACTCTTCGCATCACCATTGCCATCGGCAAGGCAAAGATCGCCATCTTTATCACATTTTGAAGAGTCGAAAGACAAACATACACTGAACGAAGTCCTTGGTGAAATCACGAATCGTAATAGGGTTAGTGACGAGAACTTCTGTTCGGCTTTAGAGTCAGATGCTGATCGTCAGACAAAATGCAGTAAATCAAATCCGTGTGAAAAGTTTGTCAAAAATTATGGTTGTGAAAAGGTAAGTAGATCAATTGACGTATTGCCGTCGTCGTCATCTTCATCATCATCATCTATATCGCCATCGTCAGCAGTAACGACAACATCGGAAGCCAAATCAAGACAGCACCAATTAAATCAAAAGGAGATATTAATTCAAAATAAAAGTAAAAGCTTTAACGAGAAAATACCTCTATTACCACTCCCACAATATCAGGCAACTAAAGGTGCCAACAAAAACAACGACGACGATGATGACCACGAGTACAGTTTTGCATCATCATCATCATCATCATCATCATCCTCATCATCGTCGTCTTCGTTATCTTCTTCGTCCTCGTCTCCTTCGGAGGAGGACTCCCACAAGGAATGCAATTTGACCAACAGCGTTTACATGGATCTGACGGGCCTAGATGTCTCCTTCACCGTTCACTATCCTGGCGACCCCGGACATCTCTGTTTAACTTCCGGCAGTAGTAATTGTTTCAGTAGCAACAACACCAACAACACCATCACCACAATTAATAACAACAGCAACAACATCAGCAGCAGCAGCAACAAGAACAACAACAACAACAACAACAACAACAATCGCAGCACCAACAGTGGCAACCGTTTTTCACCTAACCCCTCGCCTTCTTTTTTCTTTCCCCCCAACGTGTCTTACAGTTCGAATAATAATAACAATAATCTTCAGGAGCAGAAGCCTAGGAATATATCGACGTCATCTTCCTCTTCCTCGCCGCCTTCGCCGTTGTCGCTTTCGTCCACACGTCCAAACCGTTCTTGCCATAAGAGGGATATGTATCATAAATTCTTTACTCACAAAGTTGGATCACTGGACGAGTCTTCATTGTCGTCGTCCCTGTCATCATCGTTAGACGATGAGGAGATGGACCCTCAGTCGTGTAAGTCTGGTCCTTGCTTACTTGGTTTTAAAGATTATCCAGTGATGCCAAAACTCCGGTTTCACCGGAAAAAACTCCGGTCTGGAGCAAAAAATTCCTGGCTCCGGGCAACTTCCGTAATATTCCGGTGAGGTCAATTTGTTCCAAGGATACCCCCCGCCCCTCCAATCACCACATCATCATCATTGCCACTAGTATTACAACCATCATCACTACCACGACTACTGCAACCACCACCACATCATCATCACTACCACTACTACCACAATCACCACCACCACCACATCATCGGTACCACAACTACTACTACTACTACAACCACAACCACCACATCATCATCACTACCACTACCACAACTACCATCACTATTATAACCACCACCACATCATCATCACTACCACTACTACTGCAACCACCACCACATCATCATCACTACCACTACTACCACAACCACCACCACCACCACATCATCAGTACCACAACTACTACTACTACATCCACCACCACCACCATATCATCATCACTACCACTACCACAACTACCATCACTATTATAACCACCACCACATCATCATCACTACCACTACTACTACAACCACCACCACATCATCATCACTACTACTACTACTACTACTACTACTACTACTACTACTACTACTACTACTACTACTACTACTACTACTACAACCACCACAACCAAATCGTCATCACTACCACTACTACTGCAACCACCACTACCACATCATCATCAATACCACTACTAGTACAACCACCAGTATCACATCATCACTACCACTACCACTACAATCAGCACTACCACATCATCATCACGACCTCTACTACTACAACCACCACCACCACCACATCATCATCACTACCACTACTACTACAACCACCACCAACACCATTACATCATCAATACCACTACTACTACAACCACCACCACCACATCATCATCACTACCACTACTACTACAACCACCACCACCACATCATCATTACCACTACTACTACAACCACCACCAACACCATTACATCATCACTACCACTACTACTACAACCACCACCACCACATCATCACTACCACTACTACTACAACCACCACCACCACCACATTACCACTACTACTGCAACCACCACCACCACATCATCATCACTGCAACTACCACTACTACTACAACCACCACTACAACATCGCTACCACTACTACTACAACCACCACCACCACCACATCATCACCATCACTACTACTACAACAACCACTACCACCACATCATCACTACCACTGCTACTACAACCACCACCACCACATCATCATCACTACAACTACTACTACAACCACATCATCATCACTACAACTACTACTACTACTACTACTACTACTACTACTACTACTACTACTACTACTACTACTACTACTACTACTACTACTACTACTACTACTACTACAACCACCACTACATCATCATCATCACTACCACTACTACTACAACCATCAGCACCACATCATCACGAGCACTACTACTACAACCACCACATCATCACTACCACTACTACTACAACCACCACCACATCATCATTACCACTACTACTACTACAACCACCACCACATTATCATCACTACCACCACTACCACAATATCATCACTACCATTTGTACCACCATCACCACCACATCAACAACACTAGCACCACTACTACAACCACCACCACATCATTATCATCACGACTACAACTACTACAACCACTATACCACCACCACCACATCATCATCACTACAACTACTACTTCAACCACTACCACCACCACCAATCATCATCACTACTACTACTACAACAACAACCACTATCACATCTTCATCATTACTACAACCACCAACACCACATTACCACCAATACTAATACTAAAATCTCTACCATGAGGTTTTGGCGCTTTACTTCATTTGAAATAAGGAAACTTTGGGATTGTATTTGGCATTGTGTTTATTTATCATAATATAATTCTAATCAGATATCTATTTAGAACTATACGATATGTAAACACAATATCATTCCAATTCCTTTTTCTTGTGTGCGGAAATTCCTCTTTCGGCATTGAAATTCCTACGAGTGGTGTCTGAAACTCCTGTGAGCCAAATTTAAAGGTGGCGTCTCTGGATTATCACAATTACCGCCTTCGTTAAAAAAAAAAATCCCTTTATTACTTTATTCATCTCATAGGGGAAATTTGTCTCTAGGGTCTTTTCTGGAATAACTCAGGCGTCAGCTGCAGTGCAGCGTCGCAAATTGAGCTAGAGCGAGATGACTTGCTCAATTGCCACACAGCGCAGCGGCGGGTGATCGAACTCGGTACGAAGCAAAGACCGTGCTGCTGTGCCTCGCTGCACCTGTTGTATATGGACATTTATTTATTTATTTATTTATTTATTTATTTATTTATTTATTTATTCACCATACTAAATATTAACCAGTTTTTGTCGTTCTTTGAAGTTGGGTTTTTAAGCTCGAAACGTTCCTGATCATCCGTGATATTTTTTTTTTTTTTTTTTTTATCTTTATCATTTTCAATTAAATTGGATGCTCCTATATTATTTATTTTATGAGTATTATTATAATATTGTTGTTGAATACTTTTTAGGGCGGGTTGGAAGCGACAATTTACTCTCTCTCTCTCTCTCTCTCTCTCTCTCTCTCTCTCTCTCTCTCTCTCTCTTACTATTTCTCTCTCTCTTCTCTCTCTCTCTCTCTCTCTCCACTCTCTCTCTCTCTCCTCCCTTTCCTCTCTCTCTATTCATCTGTCCTCTCTCTCTTCTCTTCTCCTTCTCTCTTCTCTTTCTCTCCTCTCTCCACTCTCTCTCTCTCTCTCTCTCTCTCTCTCTCTCTCTCTCTCTCTCTCTCAGGTGGGTTTTTCTTTGTGTCGTCCCCCCCCCCACTAAATCAAATAACCAAACAAGTAAATAAATAACATAAAAGTAATGTCAGATTGTATTTCTCTAGTTCTTCATTCCTTGTGGATTTTTTCCGTCTGAACTGATACTGAAATTGTTATTTTCTACCAGTTAACAGAGAGGGATTCAAGTTGAAAAAGATTTTCAACAGTATTTTGGTCTTTTTGATCTCAATTTTTGTTGTTGTTTTGTTTGTTTGTTTGTTTTTTTTGTTTTTTTTTTTGTTTGTTTGCTTGTTTTTTTTTGTTTTTTTTTTTTTTTGTTTTTTGTTGTTTTTTTTTTTCGATTGTTTTTTTTTTTCGGTATAATATAGTCTAAATTGGTAAAATGGCATATTTATATTTATTTACAGATGAGCTTGCCATGCCCTCCAACAGACCTTGGATTACTACAAGCCGACCCGACCCTGATGTGCCTGCTGGTATGTATATGATACATCATCATCATCATCATCATTATCATCGTCGTCGTTGTCGTCGTCGCCATCTTCATCGTTATCATCGCCATTATCACCATCATCACTATCATAATCATAGCCATCACCTTAATCATCAATGTGGTCTTCATCGTTATCAAGGTCGTAGTGGTTGTCATGATTTTTCTATATTAATCTACGAGCCTTATGTATCCATCCACCAACCTATCCATCCGTCAATCTATCGATCTATCTATCTCCCCACTCCCATTCTGCCTCCCTCCCATAAACCCCTTTTCCTACCCCCCCCCCCCACCCCGGGCTCTCTCACTCTCTCTCTCTCTCTTTCTCTCTCTCTCCCTCTCTCTCTCTCTCTCTCTCTCTCTCTCTCTCTCTGTGTGTGTGTGTGTGTGTGTGTTTCATGTGTAGGTTATAAAATTTGCTTTTTTTTTAAAAAAAAAAAAGTTTGATCTTAAAAGTAATTCTTGTTCCCATACCGGACACTAGATTATATTGATTCTTTTTTTTTCCCCCTTTTTTATTTTTTTTTTTGGTCTTCAGTTAGAGTAAGAGATTTTACTGTGAACGCTTACTTTAATCCGATAGGCTTAGGTTGGGGAGATCATTGTCAATTAATCCAACCAATCGTAGCCTCTGGACAACAGCAGCAACACCCTTTATTGTCCTGTCATCGTGTCATTCGCATTTCCTATCTTTTTTTTTTTTTTTTTTTTTTTTTTTTTTTAATATGAAATAATATGATACTATAGTAGATATACCTGATTTTGCGATCATTAATTTCAAATAAAGATAAAGTAGTCAAAATATCCCCCCACTTGTGATACTAAATATACTCTTAAATCAATAATCAAATTTATTTTTATTAGATAAATATACAGCCTACATATTATCTATATCTATATATCTATATAATATTCACTATATTAAACGTAAGAGATACATTCTTATTTAATTTATTTTGAGGTATTTATAGGTTGGTTAATACTGATTTCTGTGTATTTTTAATCTGTCTCTTTTCTTTGCCACGTCTGTTGTACAATTTCCGAAAAGGATGGATAAAGATAATTATTATTATTATT
>NC_088364.1:69674915-69682415 GCF_034508935.2 Berghia stephanieae
TCACGTGTGGTGATATATATATATATATATATATATATATAGATATATATATATATATATATATATATATATATTATAATTATAACAATAACTATTAATTGATGCTTCATATTATGATTATTCCTCGAGTGTTCGTTGATTACACATTGCATGGAAAATGTCACGTAATGGAGAAGTTTTCTCTTGTTTACTTTTAACCCTCTTCTTAATTGCGTGACTAATTTTATTCATCATCGTTATGTTTATACTTCAGTGCAGTATACTAATTGGTATTAATTATAATGGATTTAGAGTATAATTTACATCATGAGTCAACAATAGTAAGATTCTCCTCAAGACAGATCGTGTCAGGTCGGCCGATGCTTTTAAGTAAATATACTCACCAGTTCTGCCCGCCGGCGGATCATTGTGTACCAACACACACACACACACACACACACACACATATATATATATATATATATATATATATATATATATATATATTTTTTTTTTTTTTTTGAATATTTATTTATATTTATTATATAAATATATATACGATGTGCGTAAACGTTACTGTTCTGTTGAAATCGACTGTCTACTAAATAACATTGATAAATAGCCGGGTGATAACTTCATTTATTCTTATATAATGATATAACTGGGAGATAAAATGCAAGACATGTTTTATCTAGCTAATTCTTAATGGATTTGTTCATGGAAAAGATAAGATAATGAAAAGGTCTTCTTTGAAAATATCCCAGTGAAAAGAAGAAAAAAAAAAAAACCCCAAAAAAACAGAATATTTCATTGGTCTTTTAAAGTGAATGATTTGTTGCGGTGCGATCTGTGGAGAATATGATGTTGTTGGTTCGTTCTATATCATCATCATCATCATCATCATCATCATCATCATCATCATCATCATCATCATCATTATTATTATTATTATTATTATTATTATCATTATTATTATTATTATTATTATTATTATTATTATTATTATTATTATTATTATTATTATTATTATGTAATGTTCTTGTTAGTTTGGGACACCCTGTAAAACGAATTGAGCACATTTAGCGGGCATTGCCTTTGTATAAAAGGTTTGTGGTGTGTTCTTATTTTCTTGCTTTTTGTTATGTCGCTATCATTACATACTGTGCTCTCATAATTTAAAAAAAATTAGTACAGTGACTCACACACACACAAACACACACACACACACACACACACACACACAGACACAAACACATGGCACAGTAATAATAAAGAAAGCACGTGTGTGTGTGTGTGTGTGTGTGTGTGTGTGTGTGTGTGACTAAGTCAATGTCGTTTTATATCAACCATCTCTTTGTTCTATACCCGTAAATTTGGAATGCAAAACAAACACCAGGTTCTAATAATATATTACTATCGATTGTGATGAGAAAAATAATCCGAACATTGGTATAGATAGTATGCAGATGACGTCACTCAGGCCTTTGTTATGGTTTTTGCCATCCGCGTTTGTGAGTTGTTCTCACTAAACTGTATTAACCGGACTATAAAAGTTCATGGTTACACAGAATTTGTGTGTTGGTCCGTTATACTTCCGGATGGCAATATTGTGAACTCCTTGGCCAAGCGCATTCTATCTATAGATAGTATGCGCTTGGCTTAGAAGCTCATAACATTGCCTTCCGGAAGTATAACGGACCAACACACAAAACTGTGTGTATCCATGAACGTTTATAGCCGGGTTAATACAGTTCAGTGAGCATTACTCATAAACGCGGATGGCAAAAAACAATAACAAAGACCTGAGTGACGTCATCTTCGAACTATCTATAGATAGAATGCGCTTGGCCAAGGCGTTCACAACATTGCCATCCGGAAGTATAACGGACCAACACACAAATTCTGTGTAACCATGAACTTTTATATGGTTAATACAGTTTAGTGAGAACAACTCACAAACGCGGATGGCAAAAACAATAACAAAGACCTGACTGACGTCATCTGCATACTATCTATAGATGGAACGAAATTGACGTCACTCACTCAGCTCTGTGTTATTGTTTTTAGCCAGGCATTTTTATGATTAGTTGGTACTCAATGAATTCTTCTATCAATCAGACTATCTCTAACTCATTCAATCCTGGAGATTTTTGATACTTTTCAAAATTTGAAAGAAAAAAAATGTATTAAAAATGAGCATGTGCATAGATAGTTTTATTCAGCTATCATTAACTTGCAAAAACTAAAAAACATCAGCTTTGGTACTGTGCCTATCATATTTTGTCTCATAAAAATGTAATAAATGGGCATGGGATAAAAGTGACCCTAGTAAACTACGGATATAGTCGGTGTAAGGGTTGAGTGAGTTAAGGTTGCACACAGTTTGTGTCTTGGTTTGGTATTGATGTTATGTGTTGAGCCAAAATAAAACTCATAACATCTGCCATCTGAATATAACGTACGAACAGACAAAGATAGAATTTAGAAGGAAAAAAAAACAATAACAAAGAGTTGAGTGACGTCAACGTCGTTCCTTCTATTAGGAAACAGATAAAATTTAAATATATTCTCACTCTCTCTCTCTCTCTCTCTCTCTCTCTCTCTCTCTCTATCTATCTATCTATCTATCTATCTATCTCTCTCTCCCTCTCTTTCTCTTTCTTTCTTTCGTTCGTTCTCTCTCTCTCTCTCTCTCTCTCTCTCTCTCTCTCTCTCTCTCTCTCTCTCTCTCTCCCCTTAGTCTACAGTTGTGTTTATAAACACCCACACGTTAATTATAATTCTTCTTGACAATGAAGGCAAAGTAGCATCATCACTGTCACTGTCACGGGATCCGGTCGGTTCTAAAACTAAATGAATCCCGAGGAGGTTGATGCACCGTTCTTAATGAGTTCCAATTTAGATCTACGACGTCCCTTTAACTCCGAGTGGCTCTTTTTAATTAATTAATAATGATAATAATAATAATAACAACAACAACAATAATAATAATAATAATAATAATAATAATAATAATAATAATAATAATAATAATAATAATCATCATCATCTTCATCATCATTATCATCATCATTGTACTAATAATGTTTGCTTTGTTTCTCTTTTGTTTTGTTTTTTTTGTTTGTTTATTTATTTATTTTTTTTGGTTCTTTTTTGTTTTGATTTTTTGTTTTTTCGGGGAAGGGGGGGGGGGGGGTTCTTGCGACAGAGACACCGTTGTTTCACACTTGAAAACGGTGAGGTATCATGTGTAAAATGAGCCTTTTCCAAGGACTAAACTTGGCGCCAGCAGGAGCGGGGCTGGAACCAGAGACCTACAGTTCCGAAGGCCAGTGCACTACCACAAGACCACAATACTTTAACTAAAGCGAATAATATTAAATCACTCAATCCTAGAGATTTTTGTTACTTTTTAAAATTGGAAAAAAAAGTGTATTAAAAATGAGCATGTACATTGATAGTTTTATTCAATAATTATCATTATCATGTAAAAACTAAAAAAAAATCATTAGCTTTGATACTACGCCTATAATTTGTCTCAGAAAAATGTAATAAATAGGCATAGGGTAAATGTAACTCCGTGTATATTAGGGATAAAGTCGGTGTTAGGGATGAGTGAGTTAAGAAAGCACAAGTAGTTGTAGTTTCCTTCCTGTCTTTGTTTTGCTTTTGTTTTTCTCTAGGGGGGGGGGGGGGGTTATTTAATCTCCTTACCACGTGACATAACTTCTGGCTGTCTGATTAGATTACCGCCGTTGTCGAGCTAATTTCACACGCATAATCATGACACATACATAATATGTAACTAGGATGCAACTCATACTGGAACTCACGTGTTGTGGTCACGTGGTTAAAAACCCTCCACTTAGTATCCGACGACGTCTAATTAAATGAAATACAGACGAATGATGATGGTGATTATTGTTATTATTGTTGTTGTCGTCATCATCATCATCATCATCATCATCATCATCATCATTAATATTATTGTTATTAACATCATTATATCGTCACCATAGATCTGTCAAAACGTCTCAAAAATTCTCATTTCTCATAATTTATGTCAGGAAAAAAAATATTCCCATCCACACTAGATACGGCTCATAGGACTTTGTTTTTGTTTTGTTTTGTTTTTTCTTCTAAAATAATAAATGAGATGTACCCAGGTCGTTTCCATTTTTTTTTTAAATTACACATTTTATTTTCCCCTTCAAATCTTACTCTTTTTTAACTAGCGATCTTACACGTTTCCTCTGCTTAGGATTGGCAGCTCTGGAGTACACAAATCACTTGACAAAATTATTGGCATTATAGAGTATTTATTTGTAATGTCGATGTGTGTTATTAACTCTACCCTCTAATGAGTCGTTAATCGTAATGATGATTGTCATAATCGTAGTAATTAATAATGATTGGACTTCATTGAATATTACGTACTTACCGTTATTTTATGTAATCGGGAATAATAAACATTTAAAAAAAAAAAAAAGGTTAATGATAATAATGAATGTTTTGGCATGAGATATGTAAATACGACGGGAATTCGGAATGAATTCTTATCAGGCTTGGCATTCGTGTACATAATAATATTATATAAATGTAAAAGGATTCCAAATGCTGATATCATAATATGGAATATAATAATATTGCGTTTGCAGGGCTGCCAACTGTACCCCAGACAGAAAAGCATATTTAATTTGTATGCTTTGTTTTCAGATTGTACGTTCTTTTCTTCTTTTTTTTTTCATGAAAAACAAATCTTAATATTTTAATGTAAATTGTTTTATAATATTCTGCATATCATTGGGTTTTTTTTTGTTTTGTTTATGTGTTTTTTGTTTGTTTGTGTTTTTTTTGTTTTGTGTTCTCCATGCTTCCTGCAATATTTATTTAAACATTTGTTGTTTGATAGGTTAGTTGATTTTTTAATTATTATTATTATTGTTATTATTTTTTACTTTGCTTTATAATTTTATTTTCAAGTTTTCCTTAAGCTTTCAGTTTCAGAAATGTTTAACTCCCATAAACTTGTGATAAGAGTTATTTCCAACAGCAAGGGGTGAGATCAATGAAGGGTTACATTTGCAAATGGTACACCTTTTCTCCAACTCTTCCTCTTTTTGACAAAGCAATCTTACACTTTTTCTTGGTTTGGGATTGGCAGCCCTGCCAGCTGGAATAGATTGAAAGATTATATTTGTTTTATTTATTTCTCTATTTATTTATTTTGTGACAGTCGAAAATGTCACTGAGATGGGGATGGGGAAATGTGTGAGAGAGAGAGAGAGAGAGAGAGAGAGAGAGAGAGAGAGAGAGAGAGAGAGAGAGGTGATTTCATACCAGTTATATAGATATTAATTATATGTCTTTATAAATAATTGTGTGAGAAAAAACGCACATGCTTTTTCTGTGATTACAATTAGATACACGTGATGTCATGTGATGTGATGTTCAGTTTTGCCGTCATCATCGTCGTCGTCATCTTTAACAGTATTAACATTACCACCATCGCCTTCGTCGCTATTATTATCCTCATCAGCACCATCATTATCACTACCATCACCAAAAACACCTCTACTACTACTACTACTACTACTACTACTACTACTACTACTACTACTACTACTACTACTACTACTACTACTACTACTACTACTACTGCTACCACTACTACTACAACTACAACTATTAATACTACTACTACTACTACTACTACTACTACTACTACTACTACTACTACTACTACTACTACTACTACTACTACTACTACTACTACTACTACTACCTACTGTTGTTGCTTATGCTGCTATTTCTGTTGTTTGTTTTTATGTATGTGTTTCTGCTACTGTTGTTGTTATTGTATTTCTTTATTCATTACATCTCTGAAATAATCGCCATTGATTCCTGCAAATGTTCCGCCTGCCTTCATTTCCTTTTCTTGTTTGACCGGCGTTAGAGCGGAAAGAAAATTAGAAATAATGCAAGCGCTGCAAAATTCGAAATGAAAACTTGTATTATAATTATTTTTATCTTATTCTTGATTTCTTCGTAATCAATTCGTGTTTTATCACCCCTTTCCACGCATGGAATGCGGGCTTTTATTATGTTTATTATATTTTTATTTATTTGATTATTTATTTATTTATTTATTTGCTCCTGTTTATCGTATTTGGATATTTTTTTTTAAAAGTATTATGTTTGTCATTTTTGCTGACGATTCTTTTTCTCTTTCTCTCTCTCTCTCTCTCTCTCTCTCTCTCCTCTCTCTCTCTCTCTCTCTCTCTCTCTCTCTCATCTCTTCTTATCTATCTACTATCATCTATATATAATATATATATATATATATATATATATATATATATATATATATATAATATCTTGGCGCTGATATAACCTAAATGCAAGCGCCGTAATATATATATACTATCCCTCTTTCTTATCCCCCGTCCGTTTTTTTGAGTAGTGCTCTGAGAGTCGCATACTTTGAATCTTTACTCATACTCTCTCACCGCACTCAGGCGTAAATTATTTTTTTTAATAAATAAAATTCCCTTTATTCATCCCATGGGGATAATTTGTCTCTGGGGTCTAATCCAAGGAACAATCCAGGCGACAGCCGCAGTGCAGCGCCGCAAATTGAGCTAGGGCGAGATGGTGACTTGCTCAAGACCTCACATTATGGCAACGGCGGGTGATCGAACTAGGCACCTTTCGGGTACGAAGCAAAGACCGTACCGCATAGCCATGCCTCGAATCCCTGCCACGATAGCTCATACGATAGAGTCGCGCTTTCCCCAGCCAGGCGGAGTAAGGTCGCGGGTTCAAACCTCCATCACCGCCGCGAAATTTTTATTCTCTATTGTCTTCTGACACTTTCCTACTCACTTCATCTCTCGTTGTTATCAACATAAGTGCCTGCTCCACACTCACTTTTCTGATGGCTGATGTAATAGTATTAGTATTTACCAATGAATAGTGCAGATGGTTACATCATCCATATGGATGATTAGCTGATATTATGTACAAAAGTACATGCAATGTGTCAGCTGGGTCGTGTCTCTCTCTCTCTCTCTCTCTCTCTCTCTCTCTCTCTCTCTCTCTCTCTGTTGTGTGTGTGTGTGTGTGTGTGTGTCTCGTTCTCTCTCTGTCTCGTTCTCTCTCTCTGTCTCTCTCTCTCTCGTTCTCTCTCTCTGTCTCGTCTCTCTCTCTCTCTCTCTGTCTCTCTGTCTCGTTCTCTCTCTCTCTGTCTCTCTGTCTCGTTCTCTCTCTCTCTTCGTCTCTCTCTCTCTGTCTCTCTCTCCCGTTCTCTCTCTCTCTGTGTTCTCTCTCTCCCGTTCTCTCTCTCTCTCTCTCTCTCTTTCTCTCTCTCTCTGTCTTTCTGTCCTCTCTCTCGTTCTCTCTGTCTCCTCTCTCTCTTCCTTCCCTTGCTTCTCTTCTTTCTTTCTGTCTGTCTCTCTGTCTCTCTCTGTCTGTCTCTCTCTCCCTCTCTCTCTCCCTCTCTCTCTCCCTCTCTCTCTTTCC
>NC_088364.1:69689915-69747415 GCF_034508935.2 Berghia stephanieae
TTTTGACATCATCACAATTGATCATGAATGATTCATGATTTAGCTTATTATGCTGGCCAAAAGGAGAATTTAAAAAAAAATCAGAGTACATCAGAATATACAATTCTTACACTCTTGGTTTTTGGAATTCTGGATGTACTCCCAATAGCTGTGTGAGCTTGTGAGTGCTCATTGGGAATAAAGTTTGAATCCCAAAGCGCAATGTTTAAGAAATCATTAATTTTACCTATCAGTCGATTCCAATCTTTGAATAAAAGACATGCTCAAAATCATAAAAATGGTTCTTCATTTTTAAGAATCTAATTTTTAATTAAATTTATCACTTGATAATTTGACATCATAAACTGTTACTCTAAACCTTGATATCTTACACATCTCTATTTATGGATGAGGGGTGGAATAATGTAAATTGTCTGCTTTTCTTCCAGTTGCAAAATATTCACTCTGTCTTCTAGTTTAAATTCTTAGGTCTTGACATTACTAAAGTATGACAATAATAATAATAATAATAATAATAATAATAATAATATAATAATAATAATAATAATAATATAATAATAATAATAATAATAATAATAATAAATGTACATTTATATAGCGCTTATGCCGAAGCTTTGAGCACACCCACGAATTACGTGCCTGAGCGAGCCTTTACTCACGGTATAGGTCAGGTTGACCTCAGGGTCAAGCGGTCAATCCTGCAGGTAAAGCTGCATACAATGGATTAGTAGAAAACGGTAAGGGCTGCCTGAAGCCGGTGATCGTAAAATACTAACGAAAGAGTGAAAATGGAAAGGCTTCGTATGGGAACAAAACAGACAATGGACGTTTCGGGTACAAACCCTTCGTCAGCACAACAATACACAAATAAACGTGGAAAACAAATAAAATATAATGGAAAATAACTTGTGTCGTCTGTACTCAATGGTGGTTGCAGTATGAATGAAATGTTAGCGTGGCGTGGGTAGAGGATAGTGTGCCCCAGGGGGGTGATCTAATTGATAAGCAGAGGTCAGCGTCAGGGAACAGAACTTTCCAGACTATAATGGAAGATAAAAGACATATTGGTAGTAGTAGTAGTTAGTAGTAGTGAAGCTTAACTGCTGGTCAAAATTATTCGCGATTGTGGTGTACGAACGAATCGGCGGTCTCAAGAAGTGGGTGAGAGAGGGATCTAGTAATGACTTTGAGTTTGAAACGAATATTTTTTGTGTTCGTGGATAGCTCACACGGTAGAGCCACGCTCTCACCTGCCAGGCGGAGTTGTCGTACCAATAAGGTCGCAGGTTCAAACCCCACCACCGCCGCGAAAAATTTTTATTCTCTATTGTCTTCTGGCACTTTTCTATTCACTTCATATCTTGTTGTTACCAACATAAGTGCCTGCTCCACTCACTTTTCTGAATTAAAAATTCACCCCATACACCGGAGCATACTCAATGTCTCAATCGTTTCTATGTTATATGTTTGTGTTGAGAATATTGGCTATTAAGCTTAACTGCTGGTCAAAATTATTCGCGATTGTGGTGTACGAACGAATCGGCGGTCTCAAGAAGTGGGTGAGAGAGGGATCTAGTAATGACTTTGAGTTTGAAACGAATATTTTTTGTGTTCGTGGATAGCTCACACGGTAGAGCCACGCTCTCACCTGCCAGGCGGAGTTGTCGTACCAATAAGGTCGCAGGTTCAAACCCCACCACCGCCGCGAAAATTTTTTATTCTCTATTGTCTTCTGGCACTTTTCTATTCACTTCATATCTTGTTGTTACCAACATAAGTGCCTGCTCCACTCACTTTTCTGAATTAAAAATTCACCCCATACACCGGAGCATACTCAATGTCTCAATCGTTTCTATGTTATATGTTTGTGTTGAGAATATTGGCTATTAAGCTTAACTGCTGGTCAAAATTATTCGCGATTGTGGTGTACGAACGAATCGGCGGTCTCAAGAAGTGGGTGAGAGAGGGATCTAGTAATGACTTTGAGTTTGAAACGAATATTTTTTGTGTTCGTGGATAGCTCACACGGTAGAGCCACGCTCTCACCTGCCAGGCGGAGTTGTCGTACCAATAAGGTCGCAGGTTCAAACCCCACCACCGCCGCGAAAAATTTTATTCTCTATTGTCTCTGGCACTTTTCTATCACTTCATATCTTGTTGTACCAACATAAGTCCTGCTCACTCACTTTTGAATTAAAATTACCCCATACACCGAGCAACTCAATGTCTCAATCGTTTCTATGTATAGTTTGTGTTAAATATTGGCATTGCTTAAACTCGGTCAAAAATTGCAGGGTTACACGATGGTCTCAGTGTGAGATTGACTGAGTTAAACGAAATGCTTCTGCAGCCGGTAGAGCGTCCATAAGGCGGGTTCAACCCACACGCGCAGTTTTATCCACTGCCGAAAAATTTTTATTCATCTATCTTGTTTTCACTATTCACTTCATATCTGTTTCGAAAAAAATCCCTACACCACTATCTCAATCCAACTCAGTTATTATGTTTTGTTATTTGTTTGTTTGATAAATTATTCGCTTATGTGGTAAAAATCGCGGTTGAGTGAGAACGAATCGGCTTAAGATTGAAGTGATAGAATATTTTGGTTTGAAACGTAGTTTGGTTCTGAAGCTCACACGGTAGAGCCCACGCTCCACCTCCGCCGGAATTTTATCTCTATAGTCGCAGTTTCAAACCCACACCGCCCGAAAATTTTTATTCCTATTGTCTTCTGCACTTTCTATTCACTTCATACTTGTTGTTACCATACATAAGTGTGCTCACTCACTTTTCTGAATTAAAAATTTACCCATACATCGAGCATACTCAATGTCTCAAAGTTTCTATGTTTATGTTTGTGTTGAGAATATTGGCTATAAGTTAATGCTGGTCAAAATTATTCGCGATTGTGGTGTACGAGAACGGCTCCAAGAAGTGGTGAGAGGGGATCTAGTCATGACTTTGAGTTTGAAACGAATATTTTTTGTGTTCGTGGATAGCTCACACGGTAAAGCCACGCTCTCACTTGCCAGGCGGAGTTTGTCGTACAATAAGTCGAGGTTCAAACCCACACGCCGCAAAATTTTTATTCTCATTGTCTTCTGCACTTTTCTATCACTTCATATCTTGTTGTTCCAATAGTGCTGTCATCATGTTTTGAATTGAAATTACTACCGGGCAAATAATGTCTCATGTGTTAGTGTAGATGTTTGTGTGTAATATGGTATTAAGCTTAACTGTGTAGAATTATTGACGATTTGTTATGACGTGGGCTCAAGTGGGGTTAGGGACAGTAGACTTTCGAGATTGTCGAGATTAAATTTCTCGGGATAATTATCCATTGTTAGGCACGTTCTATCACTCCAGGTCGAGTTGTGTACCAATAAGGTGCAGTCAAACCACACCGACGGAAAAAAATTTTTACTATGTACTTCGAGCATTTTCTATTAGTTCATATTTGTGTTGAATATGTATAGTAGTGTAAATTATTTGTGGATTAGAAACAATACGGAGTAGAAGTTGTGTAAGTAGATTGTATGTTGAGTATTGAAAGAAGTAATTGTGAAAATAGCGAGTGTGACGTCGATGCGGCAGAGTGCGTAAAGGGGATAACCGTAACGACTGAAGATTTGCAAAGATTTATGGGTTACGTGGATAAGCTCACACGGTAGAGCCACGCTCACTGCAGGGGAGTGTGTACAATAAGGTCGCAGGTAAAACCAGCGCGAAAAGTTATTAGTCTGGATTTTATACTAATTGTGGTACAAATAAGTGACCATTTTGAATTAAAAATTACCCCAAACCGGGATACTCTGTCTCAACGTCTAGTATAGTTTGGTTGGAATATGGCTATAAGTAACGTGGCAAAATATTGGATGTGGTGTACGAAGAATGGCAAGAAGGGTGAGAGAGGGATAGTAATGATGAGTTGAAACGAATATTTTGGTGGATAGCTACGGTAGAGCACGCTCACTGCAGGCGGAGTTGTCGTACAATAGGTCGCAGGTTAAACACCAGCGCGATTTTATTCCATGTCTCTGATTTTATTATTCATATTGGTAATATGCTGCCATATTTGATAAATACCCTAAGGAGATATCAATGTAATCGTTTAGTTATAGTGTTAGATTGCTATTAGCTATGCTGTAAATTATTCGATAGTAGTAGATAGAATGGGTTAAGAAGTGGTAGAGAGGTTAGTATGACTTTAGTGTATGAACAGTTGTAGTGGATAGTCAGGTAGGAGTCATGAGGGGTAGTTGTGTATCAATAGTCGAGGTTCAACACCGCGAAATACATGCCGATAGTAGTATATAGTGGTATATTAAGTTGTAAGTATAGTATAGTAGTGTAGAGATAGTAGTAGTAGCAGTAGATATAGTAGGGTAGGTAGTGAATGTAGGAGGGAGTAGTAGTGTGTTGAGAGTGAGAATGTAATATAGCAGGAGCAGTAGCGTATGCGAAGTGGAGAGCAGTGGTGATGATGTGTGGACGTTGACATCTAGTAGGTGAGTCAACTGGGTGAGAGAAGGTAGAGAGAGAGGAGAGGAGGAAAGAGAGAGAGAGAGAGGAGGAGAGAAGAGAGGAAGAGATAGAGAATTAATAAAGAAAAAAATTTAAAATTTAAAAATTAAAAAAAAAAAAAAATTATTAAAAAAAAAATTAAAAAAAAAAAAAAAAGAAGGGGGGGGGGGGGGAAGGGGGGGGGGGGGTTGTTTGAGGCGGACCGGTAGAGAGGGGAATAGAGAGGGAGAGAGGGGGGAGGGAGAAGAGGGAGGGGGGACAAGAGAGAAGAAAGAAAGAGAAGAAGAGAGAGAGAGAGGATGAAGAGAGAGAGAGAGAGAGAGAGAGAGAGAGAGAGGAGAGAGAGGGAGAGGAGAGAGAGAGAAGGGTGAGGGGAGGTGAAGACAACAGCCGAGTGATAGCTGGGTCTATATGTTATTAATGGATGAAAAAGTGGATGATAGGACACAATGAGAGAGAGCTAGGAAGGTAGATGACTATGAATCGGTGGATAATCAGTAGATAGATTGCTAGCTAGCTAGCTAGATAGATAGATAGATAGATAGATAGATAGATAGATAGATAGATAGATAGATAGGTAGGTAGGTAGAGTTGTACTTTTAGTAGTATGAACAGTAGTAGTAGTAGTCGTAGTAGTAGTAGTGGTAGTAGTAGTAGTAGTAGTAGTAGTAGTAGTAGTAGTAGTAGTAGTAGTAGTAGTAGTAGTGGTAGTAGTAGTAGTAGTAGTAGTAGTAGTAGTAGTAGTAGTAGTAGTAGTAGCTAGTAGTAGTAGTAGTAGTAGTAGTAGTAGTAGTAGTAGTAGTAGTAGTAGTAGTAGAAGTAGTAGAAGTAGTAGTAGTAGCAGCAGCAGTAGCTGTAGTGGCAGAAGTGAGAGCAGCAGTGGTGATGAATATGGGTGACGTTGACATCTAGTGGTGGTCAATCCTGGTGTTGAGTCCGCGTGGAGTCAGCGTTCCCAACAACTTGATCAGGTGAGTTTCCCTACGTCGACGGGCGGAAGTGTCCGAATGGCAAAAACTGAGCACACACACACGCACACACTGTACATCGCAGTGGTCTGGCAGATTGAAGTGTCTGGCCACTGCTGTGTCTGCACAGTTCGATATGTCACGCAAGTGCTGCACGAATCTGTCACCCAGCCTCTTTCCGGTCTCACCAACGTAAGCAATCCCACACAGGGAGCACGTAATCGCATAGACTAGATTACGGTCAGTGCAAGTAAACGGCCGCCTGATGTCCCAAATCTTGTCTGGAAAGCTGACTCTGTCATACTCCCACAGGTGCTCACAAGTCTTGCATCGGGGTCGCATACACGATCTGGCTTTAGGTCCATCCCTAGGTATGGGTTCCAGGCGGCTTCTGACAAGGAGATCCCTCAGGTTACGATCCCGTCGATATGCTACCAACGGGGGTTCTGAGAAAACTCTGTGGGTGTCTTCGCCCGCCTGGAGGATCCCATAGTTCTGCAATAGGATGTTCCTCACTTGATCGGCATGGGGGTGATGCGTGAGGACTAAAATGGGACGCTGTGTCTCCTGCTTCCTGGCATTGCGAGGCCTCATTGCTGCTTCTCTCGACACGAGGCTGGCTTTCCGGACAGCCTTAAGCAAAACCCTTTCGGGATATTCCCGTGCCCTAAAAAAATCGAGCATGCGATCACGTTGAAGCGCAAATTCATCATCTTCCAGACAGAGTCTCCGTAAGCGGAGTATCTGACTGAATGGGATGGAGTCTTTGCACTTCACCGGATGGGATGACCGATAGAGCAGGTAGCTGTGACTGTCCGTTTCCTTGTAGTATACAGTGGTCCGTACTCCCGTGCTGGTCAATACAGCCTTGATGTCCAAAAAGTTCACCTCAGAGGTTGAAATCTCATAAGTGTACTCTATGGACGGGTGGAAGGAGTCCATCGCTAGGATGAACCCTTTCAACTGGCTGTGGGTCAATGACGTAATGCCGAAACAGTCGTCAATGTACCTTTTGAACAGCTCGGGGGCAGGTCCACTGTACTGATGGAAGAAGGTTTCCTCAAGGTAGCCCATGAAGAGGTTAGCATATGAGGGACCCATCTTGGTGCCCATCGCAACACCTGAGATCTGATGGAAAAATACATCATTGAACTCAAAAGTGTTGAGTGTGAGCACAAGTTCGGTGAGCCTCACAATGCTGTTGCTGGAAATCCCTGGTAATGGATGGCGGTCGACGAAATGCCTGATGGCACGCAGTCCGTCAGGATGCGGTATGGATGTGTACAGTGCCTTCACATCCATGGTGAAAATTAGCCGTGGACGTTCATCCTGGAATCGAATTTCGTCAATGACACCAAGAGCATGGTTAGTGTCCTTGATATACGATGGCAGGGTGGGAACTATACGTTGAAATACCGCATCGAGGAACTGCGATACCTTCTCAGTGGGGCACGAGATAGCCGACACAATCGGCCTTCCAGGTGGAGTGTCAGACAATACCCGGATCTTGTGTATCTTAGGGAGCATGTAAAAACATGTATTACCTAGGTCGCTGGGGTCGTGTTTAAGGACCTCTGCTCTACTAGGTAATTCTCCCTGCGATATCAAAGACTGGATTGTCTGGTGGACTCTGGTGTTGTTAGCAAGTGTTGGGTCCGAAGTCACTTTCTCATAAAATATCTGGTCACTCAATTGCCTGTGGCCCTCAGCTCTATAGAGCTCAGCGTCCCAAACAACTACGGCCCCTCCTTTATCAGCCGCTTTGATCACTATATCACGACGTGATCTAAGTGATCGTACGGCAGCCCATTCAAGACGGGTGAAGTTAGACCTCTTGATAGGTGTGGGTCGTAGTGCCTCTATCTGTCTAAGACAAGTCTGGATAAACAGGTCGAGTGTAGGGGACTTGCCAGGACTAGGAGTCCAGTTTCTTTTACGTCGTGAGAAAGCGGCAAACGGATCCTCAGGGTCACGGTCATAGTCATGGTCACGTTCATCATCTTTGAAGTGATACTTCAAGCGTAAAATACGCATGAAGCGACGTACATCCGACTCAATGCGGGACTGGTCGGACGTTCTTCGCAGTGGGATGAACTTGAGACCTTTCCTTAAGACCGATTCCTCTGCACTGCTCAACTGGATGGTCGGGGGGACAGAAACCACCAGCCGGTGGTTGTTGTGGTTCCTACTGGGGGGGATAGCTCCAACATTATCCATCACGTGGGTGGGTTCGCTGGTGGGTGGGGTGAATTGATCGCTTCCAGACTGGTCCCCGGCTGTTGGAGGGACTCCCAAACCACCAATGGTGACTGGCTGGTTATGGGTGCCATTAAGAGCAGTGGGGCCAGAGGAAGGTTCAATGGGTGAATCCACCGATGGGAGTGTTGCCGAATGGGAAGGGAGGTTATCGTCAAGATGTGTAATTCTGTTAGGATTACAATGGATTAAGATATGAAGTGAGTAGAAAAGTGCCAGAAGACAATAGAGAATAAAAAATTTTTTCGCGGCGGTGGTGGGGTTTGAACCTGCGACCTTATTGGTACGACAACTCCGCCTGGCAGGTGAGAGCGTGGCTCTACCGTGTGAGCTATCCACGAACACAAAAATATTCGTTTCAAACCCAAAGTCATTTCTAGATCCCTCTCTCACCCACTTCTTGAGATCGCCGATTCGTTCACCACCATCGCAAAGTAATTTTGACCAGCAGTTAAGCTTAATAGCCAATATTCTCATCACAAACATATAACATAGAAACGATTGAGACATTGAGTATGCTCCGGTGTATGGGGTGAATTTTTAATTCAGAAAAGTGAGTGGAGCAGGCACTTATGTTGGTAACAACAAGATATGAAGTGAGTAGAAAAGTGCCAGAAGACAATAGAGAATAAAAAAATTTTTCGCGGCGGTGGTGGGGTTTGAACCTGCGACCTTATTGGTACGACAACTCCGCCTGGCAGGTGAGAGCGTGGCTCTACCGTGTGAGCTATCCACGAACACAAAAATATTCGTTTCAAACCCAAAGTCATTTCTAGATCCCTCTCTCACCCACTTCTTGAGATCGCCGATTCGTTCACCACCATCGCAAAGTAATTATGACCAGCAGTTAAGCTTAATAGCCAATATTCTCATCACAAACATATAACATAGAAACGATTGAGACATTGAGTATGCTCCGGTGTATGGGGTGAATTTTTAATTCAGAAAAGTGAGTGGAGCAGGCACTTATGTTGGTAACAACAAGATATGAAGTGAGTAGAAAAGTGCCAGAAGACAATAGAGAATAAAAAAATTTTTCGCGGCGGTGGTGGGGTTTGAACCTGCGACCTTATTGGTACGACAACTCCGCTGGCAGGTGAGAGCGTGGTCATAATTACTTTGCGATGGTGGTGAACGAATCGGCGATCTCAAGAAGTGGGTGAGAGAGGGATCTAGAAATGACTTTGGGTTTGAAACGAATATTTTTGTGTTCGTGGATAGCTCACACGGTAGAGCCACGCTCTCACCTGCCAGGCGGAGTTGTCGTACCAATAAGGTCGCAGGTTCAAACCCCACCACCGCCGCGAAAAAAATTTTTATTCTCTATTGTCTTCTGGCACTTTTCTACTCACTTCATATCTTGTTGTTACCAACATAAGTGCCTGCTCCACTCACTTTTCTGAATTAAAAATTCATACAATGCATTACGTTCCAAAAACATATAAATTGAGTAACGGCATTTCCTGTTTTCAGTCTACTGCTACTCCTCTTTTAAATTCACAACATATTTTTCAAAGCTTGGATATAACTGCATTTTTCTTGTTTGATATTTGTGTCTGGGTTTCATTATTCTGCTGTGATTAGTTCTTTAGTTATTTACATCTGAAAAACTCAATGAATAAAATCAGTTACAGGAGCTATTTATTTTTTTAAAAAATTAATATAAAACTTTTGACACATCCAATTATTTAAAAGTTGTATCGGCGCATCTAACATTCTCTGGGCTTTCTAATGATTAAAAACGTTTAATGGACTTGTCTTTTAATCTTTTATAATATTTTTTTTCTTGCAATGTACATACAGGCAAACGGATCACACTTTAGAGACCCACATGAAATCTTTAAATGAACTTTGTAGTGTATGTGGCTATACAGCACTCACTCAAAAAGAAAAAAAACGTAACCGCTAAAGATTACTGTGTAAAGATTTCAAATGTGAAATACTTTTGTTATTTGATATTGATATTGGTAAAGACTTAGAAACAACACATTCAAAAGTGATATGTTACAAATGTGTAAAAAGAATCAATAACATGAAAGTATATAAAGGAGAAGAGTTTTTAATAAACTCCCGGACTATTGTAAAAAACAGTCAGCATTTGTGGACAGATTTTGTCCCCAGTGACATTACAATGTGCAATGTGTACAAAACATTTACAAACATACGAGTCGGCTGCATTAAAGATAGGCAGTCAAGTGACATTCAAACCTTAAACACAACGCAAGACACACATTCATCACACTCCACAGAAATCACAGTAGACAATGTTATAATGACAACCAGTCTTCTTCAAGTTTCCCTGACTTACAGTCTCATGTACCAGAATAGAAGATAAGATTAGAAAAGAACGACAGAAAATATCAAGTAAATTATCAAGAAACAATACAGGACAGTTTACAAAGTATTAGACAGGTAGAGACACCTAAACAATTTGAAATTATAATGTGACTTTTGACTGAAAGAAAAGTGACATAATAGAGCAGGAGTTTGGATTCCCTCCCTCTCCTGAGAATCATGTTTTCCCCCCATTTTACTCTCTCTCTCTCTCTCTCTCTCTCTCTCTCTCTCTCTCTCTCTCTCTCTCTTCTCTCTCTCTCTCTATCTATCTATCTATCTATTTTACTTATCTCTAATCTCTATCTCTCTCTCTGTGTCTATCTATCTATCTATTTTATTTATCTCTCTCTCTCTCTCTCTCTCTCTCTCTCTCTCTCTCTCTCTCTCTCTCTCTCTCTCTCTCTCTCTCTCTCTCTCCCCACCCCACCTCCCTCTCCTACGTCTTGACACACATACGCTCACGCCGACAGACAATAAATACACATACACACATAAAGTCAGATAGATAATACACATAATTTACGCTTTGTACAAATAAATGTTTAAAACCATCCCGGAATTTGGAATTATCTATGTTTTCTGTTATTCAAACTGTGAGAAAAGATTGTCTTCATTGTGTACTTTGGTGACTTATACGAAACAATTACGGTATCCCAAATATAAACGGCTATTACTATGAAATGATTGACAAGTCCATTTAGAGACGACATAAGTAAATTTTCTTAATGTTTTTCTTTAAGTTGAACCAAGTTTTATTGCATTTGAGCGTGTCGTTTTTTTTGCAATTTGGGGGTAAAGTTAAAAGTAAGTTAATTATTTCTCAAAATATGAGTAATTTATAATTAACAATAACTTCCTTTCAACTAACACTATGAGAATCGAATTTATATCATAATACTAAGTATTTTCTAAATATTTTCTTTCTGTAAATTTCTTTGCGTTCATGATCATATTAAACTTGGGATAGCAGGTTTACAAAGTAAACAAACACGCGTAATGACTGGGAGTAAGAATCATTCAACAGGTAATTGTTATCATGACCCCGAGGTCACGCCCCCACGAAGGCGAAGGGGGCTGACTGGGTGGTAAGGCATGCGGTCAGGTTGAGTTCACTGAACAACTAAAGGCACGGCTTTTCGTTTCTGTGTGAGGCGCTTCACATCAGTAAAAAACATTACACACTGCAGATTCAGACATATGAACAAAAGTTCACACGCATCCAATTACACACACACGCACTCAGCACACACATCCATATACACACTGTACATAAATATATTACTCACACATCACACACACACACACACACACACACACTATAATATATATATATATATATATATATATATATATATATATATATATATATATATATATATATATATATATATTATTTGAGTGTTGGTGGGTACTTGTAGGTACGAAAGTGCTCGATAATGGTGGTTAGAGCTAATATATAATGCAAATTTTCACTCACACTTTATTGGCCGAGACGACTCGTTTCTGTGTTTTTTTTTTTGTTTTTTTACACTGAAGAAGTGTAAAAAACACAGAAACGAGTCGTCTCAGCCAATAATATGTGAGTGAAAATTTGCATTATATATATGACATACATACATACATATACACAATACACACAATCATACACACACAAACACATCGTATACAAGTGTCAACAAAAATCGAAAACAAATTTGATTTATACCAAATTGATCTAAATGTGTTTTGTGTTTCAGGTTTGAGAAGGTGAACGAGCACCATGTTGAGTTCAGCCAGCTAGCCACCAAAGATGGTGCCTCCAACACCGACACCGACATGATCAACAGGGTCAGCACCAAAGACAACATTGCCATCGCTGCCATGCTTCGGACAAAACCTGCTGCCTATGAAGCAAGTAAGTGGATTTAATATTAGTAGGCATCCTTCCGTCTCAAGAGACGATGGGTTTGCGCCCTACCTGTGTGACTTTGGTCTCATCAGTCTTGTTGAGAGCAGCGACGGATGTGACTCAGCAGACCGATCCTCGCATGGCAGTCTCTACCGCAGTTGCTGCACACGTAGTTTGACTTTGTATCTGGTGTTTGGTTCTGCTGCCTCTCTTTCCTCCTTGCTCTCCTCTCCTCAAACTTATTTTTTCTCCTCTCCTCACCTCTCTTCATTCCCTCCCTCACCGCATATCTCCAGCCACTGCAGGCGTCAGCAAGCGATTTCCACGTGTTTGAGTTGATGCCTGTCAGTTTCATGTCCTGTTTGCAGACAACATAGAAATGCAGAGCTGGATGACTGGTTGATTGAATATATACTGTTTGTAAGAGTGGATGGAGAAAGAGAGAGAAGAGAGAAAGACAGAGAGGTGATAAAGGGTGGGGGAGTGGAGAGAGAGAGAGGGGAGGAGAGAGAGAGAAGAGAGAGAGAGAGAGAGAGAGAGAGGGAGAGAGAGAGAGAAATGAGAGAACATTGCCGTAGTTGTGTGCTTTAAACAAAACTGTTGCACGTGTAAGATATTGTAGATGGTTGAAACTGAAAATGCTCTTTATATAAATATATATATTTGTTTATCATTAATTTTTTTTTTTTACTTGATTTTGTTGTATTTTTTTTTCCCCACCAGGTCCCGTACCAGCTCCCAAAGGTCTCAGCCAGATGGTGATGGTGTCCACGGCCCACATCCATTGGGACCCACAGCTCCCTGATGTCAAGTTGGTCCAGACCATCATGTTGGTGGAAGAGTTACGCAAATTCGTCAAAGAGGCCTCCGTGCAGTTCCGTCCAAATGCTCCACCCCTTCGGTTGATTCGGCTGATATGTGCGGCTCTTTACCTGTTATTCTCTGTGGAGATTTCAACTCATTGCCCGACTCAGGTATGTGGGTATGGGATTTGTACTCCAACATCCCGTTGTTTGTGACCACTTGCCTGGATCTGGTATTATATTGTGAAGAATCAGATGACAAAACAAAAAACAAAAAATCAAATTCAAAGTTAAAATGATTATAGATATGACATTTTATTTTTAAGTATATTAAGCATTTTTATTCTTTTCCCCTTAACTAAACAATAAACATTGGTACGAGTCTTGCTTCAACTTCAGGCTATAACTTTAATTTTCACTGTCGTTCTCATCCCAGCATAATACCATTTTGTGGCAATGGGTCACATTTAATATCTGACACGGTTTGAATGCAGCAGTGCCAGACAAATCGGAATGAAGAAAACAATAAAAATATAATCTTTTAAATTCAGCCAAGGGCATTGCACTGTGATCCGGAAGATTCCGGGTTCGAGCCCCGCTTCAGGCACATTCAGTTTTATTTTTCCTTGGGCAAGATTATTAACCCCCAAATTTGCTCACTTGGACAACATGGGTGATTCCTGTTAACATCAGACATCTTGTTTTAATGGATTATCTATATTCCTTCATGGAATGCCTCGGCAACAGGATCTAATGATGCCGTGGCAAAAGACTGTAATTTTTTTTTCCTCAAAAGGGAATTGAACATAGCTGATAACCAGTTAGACCAAGCCATCGTTACACCATATAAGGCTGTTGGACATTTATACGTTTTAAGTCATCAGATAGACCAAACCACCATTACACCATATAGGGCTGTTGGACGTTTATATGTTTTAGGTCACCAAAATTATGCATGTTCCATCTTAAAGTCAAACAAACATGAATATGGAAAGAGTTGGACAAAGGCATGGAGATATGTTATAAAAATTGAAAAGAATTAACTTTTTTTTTTTTTTTTTTTGGGGGGGGGGGGGGGGGGGGGCAAAAATTTAGATGTAAGAATGTGATACATTTTGGAAATCATTATGATTAGCATAATTCCTATCATCAATAATTTGTTTTCATATGTATTTTTTTTCTCTCCAATCTCCAGGGGTGTTTGAATTCCTGTCCAAAGGCAAGCTGAAAACGAGACACCGCGACTTTGATGGCCAAAACTACAAAGCTTTCATGAAGGACCGGAATGAGAACGGCGTTCTCAACCACAACTTTAAACTAACCAGCGCTTACAAAGATGTCATTCCCTTCACCAATTACACGTAAGTCGATCAATGACAATTTTTTTGGTTTAAATTCAGACTCGCACCATTAACTCATTACACTCGAAGTAATGCAGACCTGCCAACTTGAAAATTTTAAAAAGTTCTTAGATTTTAGGAGATAAATATTGTAGTCGTTACATTTAACCTTACAGATCAACAGTATACCCTCACAATGATTAGATAACGCTTTAAAATCCTAAAAATCGTTCACTCTGGCATCATTCTGTAGCCAAAAAATCATTAAAGCAGTTTTACTCATGGAAAGGGCCGTCGGGGTAGATGTTCTTGGAAGATTTTTTTCCATTTTAACACAACAACATACACACATTATAAATATGATAGATATTTATTGATAATTTTTTTATATTTAATAATATAAAAATATATATATATATATATATATATATATTATATATTATAAATATATCCTGGAAATAGACTATCATATTATATACTTTGGTCGTCTCTAAAAAAAAAACCTGCAATATCCACTAAACATAAAGTACTTTACTTTACAAGGGGTTCCTATATATATATATATATTTTTTTTTTTTCTCTCTCTCTCTCCCCACCACACAGGTTTGATTTCAAAGGCATCATCGACTACATCTTCTACTCAGGCCAGCATTTGAAACTCCACGGGATGATGGGCCTCCAGGACGAAGAATGGTTCCGAGCCAACAAAATTGTGGGCTGCCCCCATCCCTTCGTTCCGTCAGACCACTTTCCCCTGATCGCCGAATTCTCACTTCCTGCCAAGCCTTCCCAGAACCAATCCAATTCTGTACCGAGATAGTCGTCATGATTATTTTTTTTTGTGGATAACGTTTTTAAAGAGTCCAGGTTGATATTTGGTGGGATCTTTTACAACCTCATTTAAAATTCCTTTCTGTTTGTCTATTTGTAAAAGACTTCTATTTTTTATAATTTTTTAAACATTTTAACAATTGGTCTGAAAAATATCCCTTTTTTAAACAGGTTCCAAATATATTATAAAATCAACGCTTTGAAAATGTCAGTCATCAGATACATTTCTCAGAAAGAACTTAGTACTTATAGCATATTTTTGACATGTTTGTGCTAAGGTGATGTAAAAAAAAATATGTAGGAGCAAAAACAAACTGTTTCATTTTTTTCAGCAGTGAACAAGTCTGATCAATATTTTTATTATTTATGAAAGGACTTGGGGGGAAGGCAGGAGAGCATTTGAATTTGTTATCAATCAAACCTAATTTGTGTCTGTCGTGACAGCAGTGTTTTGAGTCCAGTTGTAATTTTTATTAAGTTCCCAAAATAGTCATTAGCAAGGGAATGGTTTATCATAGAACGTAATGATTATCCATTCATAACCGGTTATCCGTGGATAAAACAATGGACGGGTGCTCAACGGATAAAACAGACCCGTTCAACGAATAATCATTTTTATGTGTGCAACAAACAATCATCATGAATGAATCACTGACACTGATCACTCGGGTAACCAAACGAGTCGGGTTGCATTCGTTGTTTGATGACGTAGATTCTAGACGGCGTTGGCGACAATGATGTCGTTGTGGCAGAATCATCAAAGGGTTATCTTGTTGCTTACAGCTGCCAATTTTAGTATTTTGAAAAATTAAAATTAGATTTAAAAATTTAATGACCATAATTTATTATACGATCGCATTTCCATAGGTGTGTATTACTTTGAAGAATTTAAAGTTGGCTTTTCCCCAACTCACACTCATATTATTACATTACTATTATCTTATCCCAATGAGAAGTCTATGCTACCAACTGTTACTATATTACTATTACTAGATTATTCGATGATTATCCGTTTATCGTTTATCCGCGGATAATTTTGATGATTTTTCCTTTATTCGTGGTCAGTAAATGCACGGATAAGATCCAAGTCTAGTATATCGGGAAATAATTATAGTATAAATTCCTTCTAGTAATTTTAATGCTGTCTTGTTCTTATTTTTTAAAAATATATACATCTTAGCAAAACTGATGTAGAACGTTAAATATGTTAAAACGGGTTGTTTTTATTTATTTTTTGGGGGGGGGGGAGTTTTTTGTTTTGTTTTTTTTAAATTTTAAAGTTTTATTTAAAGGCAATGACAACCGCAAAATTTGAAATTGAGCTAAAATTTTTAAAAACAGATTTGCTTCATGCATTTGTCGGAGTCTTAGGGTTTTTAGAGAGTTGAAGGTGGAATCAAGAAGCATCAAAACATGGCATGTGCCATTCACTGTACTTTTATAAGAGATTGTTTCGTAATCTCTGTATTTTTTACTTTTTATTCTAACTTAAGTTCCTCACCCCAACCTCTCCCCCATTCCCACACTTTTTAAAAAAAAACTATTACTCCTCGTGGTAAAATAAAATGAAAAGGGGAGATGGGAGATCTAGATGTAAAATAAATGCCTACAAAAAGGTCTCAGTGAGAATGAAAAGGGGAGATGGGAGATCTAGATGTAAAATAAATGCCTACAAAAAGGTCTCAGTGAGAATGAAAAGGGGAGATGGGAGATCTAGATGTAAAATAAATGCCTACAAAAAGGTCTCAGTGAGAATGAAAAGGGGAGATGGGAGATCTAGATGTAAAATAAATGCCTACAAAAAGGTCTCAGTGAGAATGAAAAGGGGAGATGGGAGATCTAGATGTAAAATAAATGCCTACAAAAAGGTCTCAGTGAGAATGAAAAAGGGAGATGGGAGATTTAGATGTAAAATAAATGCCTACAAAAAGGTCTCAGTGAGAATGAAAAAGGGAGATGGGAGATTTAGATGTAAAATAAATGCCTACAAAAAGGTCTCAGTGAGAATGAAAAAGGGAGATGGGAGATTTAGATGTAAAATAAATGCCTACAAAAAGGTCTCAGTGAGAATGAAAAAGGGAGATGGGAGATTTAGATGTTTTTCTTTCCGCTCAAATATTTGCATGTTTGACTTAGGTTTCCATGCTCAAACCTGTTTTATCACTGATGTACTGTTTTATTATCATCACGTTTTTGTGTACACATCACTGATCACTTGTTGTATGCCCAAATAGTAGGTACCCCTGGAAAGCAAGAAATATCTGATTCCTCACCTTATTATAGTTCTTCAGAGCCATTAGTCCCATTGAGCCAGAGTTTGTCCCGGTTTTTTTCATAGTGTAAAATGGACAATAGCAATTGTTTGCCACCCTTTGGATAGGATTCTAGTCTATCGCAAGAATTTTACACCAGATCTAACAGACCCATTTTTACCCATTCACTGCTGGATAGACAGAGGGGCTGTCGGAAAATAATAAAATCTCGACTTTACCCAGAATTGATCTCGATCACTTTGTATGTGAAGCGAGTGCTCTACCAACTGAGCTATCGGGACCCCCAAAATGGTATTATTATGTCAGGATGAATCAAATGACGAAATACAATGTAACGAAAGTTTCATGTTTATGACCATAGGTTCCATTTTGGGCAACTGAGGCATTCCGACATAATACCGTTGGGTCTGGCTTTTACATATTTCTGGCCTCGGAACTGCAAAATGGTGGTTTAAAAAGTGCAATAAAAAGTAATTGGAATGATTTAGTTGAGTTGTCCAGTGGAGTGAAGTCCTTAATATTTTATCTGAGGAACACTTTTTAGGTAGGTGTCGTTTCCATCGCAGGAATTAAGAATATTCCTCTTTTATCCTTTCGTCCTCGTCTTGTAATGGAGTCGAGAATTAATGTTTGTGTTTTTTGTAAGGGTTTGGTTGTATTTTTTTTCTCCAGATAGTGTAAATGTAAAAGACATTAAATCAGGGAAATGTTTGCGTTTTGTTGAAGGTTTCGAGATGTGCCATGACAAGGGAGATCTATTTTTGTTTCATTTCTTTATTTAAAATTTTTATGTTTCAAAATATCATAAGTAAGACTAGATAACCAAATTTTTATATATAAATAATTTGAAATCAGCGTTCCATTCCAAAATTATGAATTCTATTTTTCTGCCCAATTGGTTCATGTCTTTGTATCAAAATAACCAACATTCGAACAATATGTATATGTATTATAACTAAAATTCTCAGGATAATGATTTTTGTGATGAGAATTAGGCTTGAGTGCCGTGTTTCCTGTTCACGTCAGTGGATTGATTCACTGTCGACCTTGAAATCTGCCCACTCCATGTCATGTGGATCCACCGTGTCAAATCTGGTATCATGTCACATCATGTGCAGATGGGTTGTTTTTTTTCACGGATCCGCGGAGATATGCGATTTTGGAGACAGAAAGGATTTGGTCCACATATGTACAATTCTACCTCCTCCCTGCCTTGTGTTGCTTACTACTCATGGTACAACGGTGTACTCAGCTCGTGATGAATTAGGAAGCAGGCCCTGGTGTATGATACAGATCTGAAAAACGGTGTCAGGCAAAGCAGAAAGAAAAATGAAAATAAAAAAAAATTAAAAATTAAAAACGTATCCTAATAAATCAGTATGTCACTCGACTGGGGATCGAACCTCAGACCTCCTGATTACCAGTCAGATTATGATATTATTGATGTGATCGATCCCCAAGTGTCGAGGCAGACTGATATTTTGGGGGAGGATTTTTTTTCTTTTTTTCTTGCATTTTTCTTTCAGCTTTGTCTGGTCCTGTTTCATACAGAGTTTTTCATACTTTTTATCGTTTACTCAGCTCATCGCTTGGTGCTTGGAATTTTGAAACATCGTTTTCTATTCTTTTTATCATTTTAATTACATCAGTCAATGATTTCCAAAAAACAAAATGACCCGACTCTAAATTTTACTATAATTTGGTCAGAGGTCATAAGGAATGATTTCGTTTTTCCTCTTCAAATCTGACCTTAGGACAAATTAAATCATCCAGGACTGCATATCCAAAGGGGACTTTTTATTTTTAATTGACAGCTTTTCAAAGTCCTGTTGTGATACTGTGGCCAAAATTTAATGCAATTATTTTTTTTAAAAATAACTTGAGGCAATTGAGCAAAATATATAACAAAGACCAATGTAGATTTATTATTTCCTTGGTAGACATGTGCTGCCAGACCAAATATATCCGAAGTAGCTAGATCATCTGAGTTTGTTTGGGTTTTTTTTTTTGGTGGTTAATATACAGAAAAAGATAGGAAAAAAATTGTAGTTTTGTTAAGGTTTGAAGTTGTCTTTAATGATTTTTAATAAGTTTTCATAGGCGAAAAAATCCTAACGTGAATTTTTACAACTTGGTCAGTCTTGACCAGCAAGTAAAATGGATTCAGAAGGGAAGAAAATATTTGTAAATTGAATAAATGTTCTGTGGCCAAATTAAGTAAATATAAACGAGGCTTCTCTGTTTTTGGAAGTCATAAGTTTTTTCGTTATGTATTGAATTTGAATTCATTCAAGTACAGGCTTGCCAAGTGCCACTAAATTTGTAATGTAGTTGCTGAAATTGAATCTGGTTTCCGTAAAACAAGGAAATGATTCAAGTGTTGTATGTTGTGAATATTCGGTCCAAATTTTTGTCATCTTAATATTGACAGATGTACCGCAGTCATAAAGTTCCAGTCATCATCATTGTCATCATTATCATCTTTATCGTCGTCATCAGCATCAATCAATGTCATCATGATGTTTTCACACGGTTATATTACTTATATTAAACCTCTCTCAGCTGTTCCTCACCTTCACTCTTTTTTTTTGACTTGTAATTGTAGACAAGTCGTTGATAAAAATAATTCTGGCGCTTGGCAGCTCTGCAAGGATATGTTAATATGTTTATATTATATTATTTATATATAAATATATATACGTATAACAAGGGACAAACTGTTACATCACCAAAGCCTTTTATGTGTTGTTGAAAGGAATTTATAAATTCTCATTGTCCTCCCCCCCCCCCCCCCCCCCCTCCCTAATCTTTTTCCCCCCTTTTTTCTTTTAAAATATTTGTAGTAATTATTGTTATCATGAAATTTTTATACCATTCAATGATGTAAATAGATTAATTATACAACGGGGCTTAACAAGTATTTTTTTTATTGTTGTCATGAATATTACTGTCATTCATTCTTTCATTCACTCTTTCATTTGTTCATGTAGTCACTCACTCATTCCTTCAAATTCATTATCACCTGTCAACTTCAGTATTTTGTTACTTTCGTTCACCATCACCATCTCGATGAATTTTTTATGAACGCCATTTTTAATGACTCAGTTTTGTGTTATCATCATTCTTATCTTAATATTGATTTTTATGTTGTAAATAATATTGATAAAATTCAATACAATCAAATGTGTTGGGAGCTTTCATCAGATGGACGGGTGTGTCGATGGTGTGTGATTAGTTGTGTCGATGGTGTGTGATTAGGTGTGACAATAGTGTGTAATTAAATGTGTTGACAGTGGAATTAAATGTATTGACAGTGAATTTCATGGGATGGATGCATGAGCGTGTCGATGGTGTGTTATTCGTGTCTATCATTTCTAACCTCTGTTCTGCAATCCAATGTTTTTATCTGATCATATTTTGTTTCTGTATAGCATGTATTCTGTTTGTTGTGACGAAACAAAGACAATCTTTCTTCTGTTGTTCCTTTTATTTTCATAGAGTTGCTTGAGGTGATTAATTCATTGAAGCTTGAGCCGCATCGCTGGTACTGCGATCTGATGTCTGGTTAGAGTATAATTGAACCCTGCCTGTTAAAGATCAGTCTGTGTGTAGTAGATGAGTGTCTAATCTAAGATTGCCAATATGTGACCCTTCGCCTCAAAATGGTATTAAGTCGGGTTGGTTAAGATGTTGAAAATTGAATTTATAATCAGAAATATCAGACTTGTGTTGAGTTTGTATGTTTTATTGAGGAGAATGGATACCATATTCTAGGGTGCTAATGCCAACAATTTTTATTTTTGACCATTTTAACATTTAATTCGGCTTTTAAGCATCTGGTTCGTTCCGACACAATACAGTTTTGAGACGATGGGTCACATGTTTTCATAATGTAAATTTACTATTTTGTCGATGTGGATGTTGCTGTTGGTGCTTGAATACCTGTGGTGGGTGAAGATCCTGTGGAAAGAGGGGAAACATTTGTCTCTCCCATTTCATGTCGACTGTGGAATAATAGAGGGTCTTCCTTGGGGTATGAAGCAGATACGACCCTCTTTATATTTTTATGCTTCCATATGTTTAGGTGTCCATGCTCCATAGTGAAAATTTTGCTTTTGCCAGGGTTATGATTTCAGCCTTTTGGAGGGAGGGAGACAGTCGAATAAATGGTTGCACCTTTTTGTGAGATATCAATTTGGGTTTTTTAGGGGTTTTTTTTTGCTTTTTTAAAATTTAATTTTTTTTTAAAATCTCTGATTCATCATCTCTTTGAAAAAAAAAATTTAGTCAGTCATTATGTAGCCATTGGAGTGTAACCGTTTTGGAGGGTGGTGAACGTGTTTTGATGTGGGACTAGAAATTAGTCTCAACATTGAATTCACACGCGTGTCTTGGTGGTATTGTTAAATAATTTGAGTTGGATTGAATGTGTGTAAAAAAAAAATATGTATATGTATATTTGCTGGTTTGAAATGAGTTTATTCCATTTGTTTTGTTTGTTTTTTTTGTTGTTTTTTTTAATTTTGGATTTGCTGTGTTCAGTTTAATGTCTTGAGTGAGTAATTTAAATTGATGTTTAATTTCAGATGAATATCACTTGTTATTACAACGATCATTCCAAAAGACATTTTTTTATTTTATTTTGGTGTTGTTTTATAGTTGCATTTGCAAAGGGTCCACCTCAGAGTTATCGTATATAGAAAATGATAGAGACCAGGTTGTTCAAATTTGTTGTAATATATATATTTATTTTTTTTGGATCAATTTTGCATGAATAATATTTTATAGTCGATAACAAGAATCAAATAGATTTGAATAATTTGAAAACCTGCTGACATGAAAATCTAAAAATCCGTAATTTTCGAGAAATAAAAATTGTAGTCACTATAGTTAGCTTTAAAATTAATATGTTACTTTCAAAAGAATTTTTTAAAATACTTTAAAATCTTTAAAATTATGCTTGTCTGGCCTCAACTTTTATTAACTACTTAGAAATGCTCATGACGTTGTGAAAGAGGAGCCAAAATTTCATAATTCTTCAAATTTTTCGTAGTAGTCGTAGCAGGCAGGTGTGTAATTGATATAGTTTTGCTTTCCATTAGATAAAACGGCTGTTTTGAATTGGCACTGCAGTCAGTGTGAAAGTCGGAATCATGATTAAATTATATCTTGGAACACCGGACAATTTTAATGATTTACAATAATTCCTAGATATTCGCAGAAATTCAATTTTTATTTTGATTACACCAGGTAATCTTTGTTCCCTTTGTTTTGTTTTTTTTTTTTTTTTCATCACTCCAGGCAGGAAGTAATGTTAACGTTGAATCACTGACCATTCTTATTTATGAAATAAATTATAACGTGAAGTTGAATGTAAGCTTCAATTTAATTACAAAAACAGATCAAATGAACGTTTCAGGTTTCCCCTTTATCAACAAAACAGGATGATTGAAACACCACAGATGAATGAGATGATGTGGTAGTGGCATAGTTAACTACGCCACTACCACATCATCTCATTCATCTGTAGTGTTTCAATCATCCTGTTTTGTTGATAAAGAGGAAACCCGAAACATTCATTTGATATGTTTTTGTAATTAAATTGAAGCTTACATTCAACTTCAAATTATTATTTATTTCTTCGAGCTTCGAGCAGCAACATTTACACATTCTAATTTATGTGTCATCTTATCAAAACCTGAACATGTCGGAGTGATATCGACGCTGAAAATTGAATTTCTAGTCAAAATATGAAATTTTGGTGAATTTTTTTTTTTTCGTTTTATAAAGGAGATTTAATATCATGTCACACAAAGTGCTTAATAAAATAAACCCAGTATTTCATGTCCTGTAAAAAGTTATAAACGAAAATAAATACAACAGCCTCAAAAATGGAAATAACAACATGCCAAACACGGAATGTTTTGATAGCTCAAAACTTTCTTCGACCAACAATAAAAAAAACAATGGAAACACAAATACATTACTAAAAACCAGATCAACAGCATCTTTAGTCATGTATTTTTATTTTCATTGGGTTTTTTTTTTATTGTTGGCTGAAGAAGGGTTTTGAGCCCAAAATTTTCTATGATTGGTGTTTTGTTCGTTTTTTTGTTTTTTTTTAAAAAGCTGTTTGACTCATTTTTGTTTATAATTTTTTCCAGTCCACAGCTTGGTATCACCATGTCATGTCATGTGACCATTCTCCCTCTGAATTCACCCGTCGGCATTCCTGTAACCCCGACTCAAAATACCAGTTTGATTCGATAGGTCACATATTTTTGTTATTGAATAAATAATCGGGCACATTGGTGACATTTTGTGACGCGTGAGTTGGCAGCTAGCTGAAAAAGGAAGTTAGTGATAATATTAATATAAATCCAGACTCGGATTTAGAGTGTTTTCCACGTTATCCAGTACGATTCAGTTGATTCATCAATTGATGCATTAACAATAATATTGTGATCAACCATTGTAAATTTATTGCTATGCTATCTTTTGTACAGCCTTTATACATTGCAATTCCCCCTCATCTTGATTCTTAACCAATTTTTATACTTTCACCGCCCCATAGTGGGCAGGGAGGCACTTACTGTGTCTTCTATCCCCCTTTATCTGTTTTCCAATTTGCTTTCTGTCTTTGTCTCGGAATGAGATTACTTGGTTTTTTCTTAGCCCTGGCCTGAGTCCTAGCTGGGAGGGAAACAGTCAAATGCATAGTTATTGTTTTGGGAGATGATATTTTTTTCCTTGTAAATCATCTCTCTGTTATGTATTATTATGTTTGTTATTTTAAATGTATACTGTAAGCATTTGAGTGTACTCCTCTTTGTTGGATTTTGTGCTTGTGTCCGGATGAGACTTATAGGTGATCTCAAACTAAGTACATTGATGGTTTGCTCTTGGAATCTGCATCTGATCCCTATTTGTTCCAGTTCCCCTTTGTCTTCCTTTCTCTTGGGTGCTTTAATTGTAATTCTAGAACTTTTTACTATTCCATTTTCTTCCTTTTTACTGGCGCTGATATAACCTAAATGTGTTGCAAGCGCCGTAAAACCCTTAAAAACAAAAACAAACAACATACTTTCACCGCCAGCAAAGCAACAAGATATTAGCTTGTTTTGTTTGTTTTGTTGTTTTTTTTAATTTATGCTCTTCAAATCATTTTCAAATTTCAAATGTTCATCTTGAGACTGTCGTTGTTACGAAATTAGTTTTAAAATTAGCAATTTTATGTTTTATGATTTTTCACTCAAAAACAAAAGTGACAAATTAGGGAACAGGCACTGGTGTAAGGTAAAGTTATGAAAAAGTGTGTTATGAAATAGTACTGGACAAAGTAGAAATAAAAATACAAGGGAAAAAAAAACAAAAAACAGAACATCCCAAAAAATTAGCCAGAAGTTCGATCCCCAGTCGGGGCAGGCTAATTTTTGGGGGGATGTTTTTTTTGTTTGTTTTTTGTTTTTTGTCTTGTATTTTTCTTTCTGATTAGTCTGGCACTGTTTTATACACACGTTTTAAGATTACAAAAAAACAATAAGTAAAGAAACATTTTTAAAAAAATTTATTTGTGCCAATAACTTTAAGGTCAATATCCATATGCCTATGTTTAGTGTGTATGTATATATGAAGAAGACAACAATAAACTGGCAAAGTGATGACAAAAATTGGATGTCTCTCACTCCTGAAGTTAAAAAAAAATAGTAATAATAATAATAATAATAATAATAATAATAATAATAATAATAATAATAATAATAATAATAAGGATAATATAGCAAAGAAACAACAACATACAAAAGGGAAAATGATGTTTTGTTCAACCTTTTAATTTTGTTTTCTGTTGTTTTTTTGTTTGTTTTTTTTTCTCTCGCAAGAGTTTGAATCTCAACACAATGTAATATTGGGAGGGACAGAATTGAAGGGTTGATGAATGTGTAAACGTTGATGTATTTGACTTGAAATGCCATTCAGTCTAAGTAAAAAATGAACATGTGACATTGTTGTTGTTGTTGGTGATGATATCATTTGTGATGGATGTAAATTTATGGATAGGATTTGTTGGTTTAACGTATCGTCCATCTTGTGTATTTTTAGCTCTAAGAATCAAACATGCTCTAAAGCCAGAATAAATTATTATTATGAGGTAGTATTTGTTATTGTCCATCTAACGTTACTGAAAGTTGGGATTAAATCATTTGGCTGTATGAGGTTATGAAAGAGTACTTTTGGTCTAAAAATGTTCCAGAAATGTGTGTGTGTGTATGTGTGTGTGTGTGTACTTTGTAGATACTAAGGTAGACCTGTCTGACAAAAGGACATCTGTTTGTGTTTGTACTTTTATTTGTTTTTAAATGATTTTAAACACACCTGTTGTCATTGTTTTGGATATTTTATAGTGTGTCTGGTTTTGTTGATGATGCTTGAAAACTTAACATTCATTATGACCTCAAGTTATTATTGTGTCCAGTTTCCACATCATTTACTATTACTATAGGTTTTATCATCATTGAATACCAGCATTATTGGTAGATATGTGCAGTTTCACTCATCATCATCATGGCTTATAAGTGAATGGATATTGTAAAAGCGCTTTGAATCTAGAGAATGGTACATAATAATAATAATAAAACCTAAGATAATTATTATAGAAACATGCTTGTTATTTATCATGTGTTTATTTTATTTGCTCCCAGGATCATCTTTTTTTTTTTTGTTTCAATTCAACGTCAATTGTTAAATATCAGTTGTTAATTGTTGAAATGCCGACGACAATAATCACCACTATTACTATTACTATCAGATCTATGATAATAATATCTGTATATGTTGTGAATGCTCGAGTGCCTCTTCGGTTTACTTTATGAATCTTGTTGATGTAAAGCAACGATGGTTATGTTGTTGTTGTTGACGGTTGTAAATTACAAATATTATGTGTTATCCATGATGATAGTAATAATTAGGTATATTGACGACGGCGGTAACAATGAAGAATGGTATAGGTTGTAATTGTCAAGATGGTAATGATTGTAAAGATTGCAGTGATGAAGATGGTAAAGATGATAATGATGATGGAGAGATGTTCACTGTAATGAGCTTGTCAATGGTAAAAAGAAGAGGACGAGTTTCTGATTGTACAGTTGGTGTTGATGATTATGTATAATATCAAAGATGAGAAAAAGCTGTCAGCATACATTGGAATGGTCATTTTTAAGTGTTATCATTGAATCGTCTACGTCAAGTTTTGATATTGTGATAAAAAAAAATAAAAATAAAAACACAAAGCCCCCTTTTATCCATTGTCTTCAGAAATTTTATTATATTTTTATTTTCAATTCTTTTGCCTACTTTTTTGTTTTCCCTACTCGAAAATGAATTATTAGGGCAGCCAATTGAAATAGAGCAGCAGAGATCCATATATAATCAAATCGACGTATACATATATGCAAGTCTGACATCCGAACCCACTTATGGGCCTAGTTTAACATTGTTGTAATGGACAATATTTTGCTTCATTTTTTTGAGATTTCCATGACAACAATGGGCCCATAAGGAATTGGGTTATCAGGCCTGCAAATAAGTGCACGTTGAATTGAGTACATATTAAAATTAAGTCGCACATAGATGCAGACAGAAACCCCCATCAAATGGCAAAACTTAGATATGGATGAAATTCTTCTTCTTTCTCTTCCTTGTTGGGGCTCAGAGTGGAGTCACTTTGCTGGCTTTTTGCTCGCCTCCTTTTGATCTTTTTGATTATTAGTTTACATGCCGACTGACACAAACGGAGTGGAAGCGACTTTCAGTCATCAAATCACTCAGTTGAACTTTCAGGGCTGAGAATCTTCGGCCTAAAGGCGGATTTCCGCCTAAATGGTAGTTTATCTCCGCCCATCCCATCACATTCCTCCTTTTTCAAATTTGCCGTGTCAAACATTTTCCTCAAAACCACAAAATCACCATTATGTCTTGTGTCATATTTTGACACCTGTGCTCAGTCTCGTGAAATTTGGTGACGGTCCCGTTTTTATGACGTTGGGCCAGACAGTATGACACCAGATGTCACAATTGACATAGAAGACCACCACCACATCATCATCCCTACTACAACTACCAAATGTTGTAATTACACTTTCAACTTTTGAAATTCCACCGAATTGTGTCAGAAATTGCTGCAAAACAAATTTTGGATCGCATCTCAGTAAATTTGAGTGAAATTCAAATTTATAGATTATGGTCGCATGGATGGGTCATGAGCTTCACGTAGAAAAATTTCCTCCTTTTTTGTGACCAGTCATTCTCACCCCTGACTTTATAAACTGATGGAAACGAAATTGATTGGTGTCACCCAGCCCTTTGTTATTGTTTTTATCAAGGTCTCTGGTCAGAGTCAGGACAAAACTAAGTAATCTCTTTCCATGCAAGACAAAGACAGAAAGCATGTTGGAAACAGCAAGTACCTCCCTGCCCACTATGGGAGGTCAGGAACCCCACCCAGTATTTTAATGACAAACGCTGTTAACACTGGCACTCATGTGCGGCTTTGTGGTCTTGTTGTATGACACTCGCTTTCGGGTCGGAAGGTCCTGAGTTCGAGCCTCGCTTGGTGCATAGTTGAGTCCCTGGAGAAGGCTCTTTAACTCACATTCTCTCACTGTACTCAGGTGTAAAATGAGTACATGGCCGTTAACAGCGTTGTCCCTGTCCGAAAAAATTGTAACATCGCCAAACAGGCGTCATGTCCCGTCCTTGATGTTAAGTGTTGTTGTTGGCCAGGGGCCCCCTGTAAAGCACTTTGTTTTTGTTTTTTTTAAGGGTTTTACGGCGCTTGCAACACATTTAGGTTATATCAGCGCCAGTAAAAAAGAAGAAAATGGGATAGTTAAAAGTTCTGGAATTACAATTAAAGCACCCAAAAAAAAGTAAGAAAAAGGGGAACTAGGAACAAATTGGGATCAGATGTAGAATCCAAGAACATACCACCAATCTACTTAGTTTGAGATCACCTATAAGTCTCATCCGGACACAAGCACAAAATCCAACAAAGAGGAATACACTCAAATGCTTACATTATAAATTTAAAATAACAAATACAATAATACATAACAGAGAGATGATTTACAAGGAAAAAAATAATCTCCCAAAACAATAACTATGCATTTGACTGTTTCCCTCCCAGCCAGGACTCCGGCCAGGGCCAGGACAAAACCAAGTAATCTCATTCCAAGACAAAGACAGAAAGCATGTTGGAAAATAGATATAAGGGGATAGAAGACCCAGTATGTACCTCCCTGCCCACTATGGGCAGAACCCAGTTTGAGAGAAAATAAGAATGATGAAGGAAAACATAAGCACCTACAAGGATCTCGGGTGAACAGTAATCATTCATTTATTTATTTATTTATTTCATGTTCAGCATAATTGGCATACGATGATGCAAGATGAGGTTGTTGCATGGTGTGTAGCAGATGATCAGCCAGTTATCAAAATTAAATTAAATGTAAAATAATTAAATTAAATGTTAAAAAGAAAAATAACACACACACACGTAAATTATAATCAAATTAATTCCATTGAAATTAAAATATGTAAAGAAAATGCGGCACATGACTATAATGGTGAGAGAGGAGAAACAAAGTGTAAACTTTTACATAAACTGTCATCAAATAAATAAATAAACTCCTACAAAAAGTCAAATTTCTACAAGAAATATCGATAGATAACTGTTGACACAGATAGCTGAGTTTAAATATTTATTATTTTCTAAATGTCAAGTGAAAAAGGAAAGAACGTACGAAAAAACGCGTTTCAAACTTACTCTGAGAGAAAATAGAAAAGTGAGGACTTGTGGGATAGAAATATTATTTGATTATTATTTCCTCCAAAATGGTGGCAAAGGGAAGCAATGTGTTTTTAAGGGTTTTACGGCGCTTGCAACACATTTAGGTTATATCAGCGCCAGTAAAAAGGAAGAAAATGGGATAGTTAAAAGTTCTGGAATTACAATTAAAGCACCCAAAAAAAAAGTAAGAAAAAGGGGAACTAGGAACAAATTGGGATCAGATGTAGATTCCAAGAGCATACCACCAATGTACTTAGTTTGTGATCACCTATAAGTCTCATCCGGACACAAGCACGAAATCCAACAAAGAGGAATACACTCAAATGCTTACATTATACATTAAAAATAACAAATATAATAATACATAACAGAGAGATGATTTACGTAGAAAAAAAATATCATCTCCCAAAACAATAACTATGCATTTGACTGTTTCCCTCCCAGCCATGACTCCAAACAGGGCCAGGACAAAACCAAGTAATCTCATTCCAAGACAAAGACAGCATGTTGGAAAACAGACATAGGGGGGATAGAAGACACAGTATGTACCCCCCTGCCCACTATGGGAGTTCAGGAACCCCACCCAGGAAGACACAGTATGTACCCCCCTGCCCACTATGGGAGGTCAGGAACCCCACCCAGGAAGACACAGTATGTACCCCCCTGCCCACTATGGGAGGTCAGGAACCCCACCCAGGAAGACACAGTATGTACCCCCCTGCCCACTATGGGAGGTCAGGAACCCCAGCCAGTGTGAGCTGATATGGATTGTCATCCATATACACAACGTGTATAAATCTCAAGAGAAAAAGGTTAAAGGTTATCAGTAGATTTGTAAAAGTATAAGGTATTAAAAAACAAAAGAATAAATATATCAAAATCAAAATATGTAAATGGTTTTGTTGACACAAACGGGTTACAAATGAAAATACATGACATAATAACACAATGGGGCATGAATGGATTCAATATCATGACATTGTTATAAACATGGTTTGGATTTCATTCAGAATTGAGAATTTGAGAACCAACATGTCCTAACCAACTGCTTCATGCTCTCTTACTCAATTACTCAACCAATTATCGTAACTGGAAAAACTCCGGTATTTAATTATTTGACCAGACAACTCGTCCTCCAAATATCGATCGATTTAAATGACCCACATCTTGGCAAAAACTCTCAAACGGCGTAAAATATATTCTGTCGTCTATCTTCTTCTTACAGAAAGGAATAACAAGTCGGTGCAGAATAATATAAAGGAAAAGAGTGGAGTGGAGAGCCGTGATCACCAATGCAGTGTGAAGCATGGCGCACAACATGGTAATGATCTTATTCATTCTATGATAGATTAAAAGAAATGGTTAAAGTTAAAACAAAATTATCCATTACCAAAGGATAACAAGTTTGTGACCCTTCGCCTCAAAACGGTATTAAGTCGGGTTGGCTAAGATGTTGAAAATTGTATTTATAACCAGAAATATCAGTCTTGTGTTGAGTTTCTTTGTTTTATTGAGGAGAATGGATACCATATTTTAGGGTACTAATGCTAACAATTTATATTTTTGACCAGTTTAACATTAATTTCGGCTTTTAAGCATCTGGTTCGTTCCGACATAATACCGTTTTGAGACGATTGGTCACATTTTAAGATGCAATGCCCACGTTTTTCGCTTTATACATAGAATACATTTGATTGATGAGCCATTGCAACAAGGAATGGACATGAATGAACAAAGATGGACTGATATAAACCTTCCCCATTCACCCAAATCAAGAGGACAGAGTCTGTTCTCACATCCTGTAGGAACCTCTACACATGTCAAAATGATGAAACTTTTTCAACTAACGCTGGATACAAAACATCTGACTCTACATAAATCCAGTCTATTTAAAAATGAAAACAAAACAATTAATGCAATCCCAACGATCAATTTTTTTAACAGCATCCAAGGTAAGCAGTGTGGGTTTTTAGGAAATCAAAACTAGAAAATGAATTTGTTTTTAACAATAACTGACGAGGACCCCATGTTGGGACAGTATGGCCAGTAACTAGAAAAAAAAAAAGTTGAAAAGGAAAAGTGGAAAACTGAGGTCTAGGCACAGGTGTGTAAGATTTATTATTTTCAAAAGGCACTAAATAATTTTTCATGTGATATCTCCTTGTCAAAATTCCAAAATGTTTGGGTGTAGGGGGTTTCACTCCACCACCAAAACTCTCAAATGGAATAATCAAAACATTTAGAATCCATTAATTACATTTTCCTGGGGGGGGGGGGGGGGGAACATCCTGTATTGTATTATAAACATTTTAAAACGAGGTCCCTGTTCAATGTTTTTTCTTCCTGAGATTACCTTTTTTTTGTTCACTGACGAAACTCTACAATCTAAGATAGAATACATTTACCGCACACATTATCATGTACAGTAACTCTCAGATGAAAATTTCAAAAAGGAAACAATCAACAACAAAAACGAAAAGAAAGAAAATAAAGTAGAAATACAATTCCACTAACCGGCGATTTTCACCAAATCTGTGTGTCAACGGGAGAAAGTAAGAATATACATGGATACAGACTTGGCACATTAGATTTGTATACTGAGTAAAACTAATAAAATTGACAGATCTGTTTAAACCGGATTTGACAGGTCAGAGATCAAAGTTCAATTTTAACGGGGCTACTACATACCCAGATGGAAAAATTATATGGCTCAAATTAATATAATATCGGGTGATAGAAAATGTATCTTTCATAAAAACTTCATAAACATTTGACAAACCATCCATGGCAAAACAGTCATTTATCTTTTTTTTTTTTTTTTTAAATTTAAAACAATAAGGCAGAAGGCCTTGCTCGTCCTAGAGGGATTACCCTGGTCACTATAGCAACAAATAAACATCACACAACAACAAAACGTCACCCACTGTTTCAAAATGGTTTTATATGTCAGACTGATTGAGACGGTGAATATTGACGATAAAAAGTCAAAATTATCAGAAATAGTCACAAAGATTTTGTCATTTGAAGTTGGAGAAACAACCTCGCTTATTCATTTCAGTGATAGAATTAACTTTTTCTTGAAGCAAAAACTATTCTTTAAAAAAATTATGTTAAGGCTAATGTTTACACTGATATATTAGATGCTGCTTGAAGCTCAAAGAAATAAAAAAAAAAAATAAATAGGAAATGGAATAAAAGCTTCAATTCAATGAACAAAGACAGATGATGTGGAAGTCTTGGGTTTCCCCTTTGTCAACAAAACATGACGAATGAAACGAAGATAAATGAGAAATGAGAGAATGGCGTTGTTGATGTCTCCATCATTGCTTTGTTTATTCACTTCAACAATGCCATTCACGCAATTCTCATTTGTCTTGAGTGTACCATTCATCATGTTTTGTTGACAAAGGGACGGACGTCCACACACATTATCTTGTCTTCATTAATTAATTAATTATTGATGGTCGGCGTATGAAAACCTCTGAAGTCCCGATTTTCATGATCAACGGATCAAAATTCTGAATTCTACAAACAGGCTTTGTGCACCGTGTTTTATTTAATTTTGGGCGGATCAGAACTCTGATTTCATCGACATGACTATTTTACATAACTGGACATTTTGAGATAACTGGTCACAATTATTAATCAAGACGTTCCATGAATTTTTAAAATTCAAAATGGAAAACAAAACTTAAAATGATTCGGTCGCTCTGAGATTATGACAATGTGTGCCTACATCTGTACAAATGCCGCTGAGTTGCTGATATTAATATCGTTATCGGTTAAACTTCAGAAGAAAAAAAATGTCAACAGCATTGATGTATTTATCAAATACATAATAATAACAATATTTCTCTTTATAAAAGAAAATTATAGAGCAAGGGATTTATTCCATTTGAATAAAAATAAAAATAAAACATCTCCCAATCTCAAGAATAATTAGACAATGGTTACCCAAATATCCATTTGATTTTAGGATTTCACTGACAATTGCAATGATTAGAAATCACATGAGAGCTAGGAACAATGGGAAGGTAAGGGGATTGTCCAAAGAGTGTAAATCCAGAGCTTTGAGAGTTAGGAACAATGGGAAGGTAAGGGGATTGTCCAAAGAGTGTAAATCTAGAGTTTATCTGCACGAAAAGGCCCTCAAGAAAAAGTAAGAAAACTGATTCACAAGTATTGAATGTCCCAGCCAGGCAAAGCCACAAGATCCTGCCAAAAAAGGACACAAGACGTCTTAACAAGAAAACAACAACGAAAAAAGAATTGGAATAAACACACCTGATTATTTTTCTGCTTACGAAAAAAATCCTAGCTAGAGCCTGGGCAAAACCAATTAAGACTTGCTTCAGAATAGGATAAAAGTCATTAGGAATGGACAAAAATGATAAATGAAGAATGAGAGAGAGAGAGCAAAAGGAAACATTTTATTTAATTCGGCATTCTCCGTCACCCATTATAAGGAGAGGGAGGGGGGGGGGGGGGGGGGGGGGGTAGGCACTGGATATTAAGGGCTAACATAGAGGACTTGCTTATGAAGCTACTCCCTGATCTACATAGGAAGGCCCAAGCTTTCACTTTCACCTGTTGAAATCACACAATAGAAAATTATTTAAAAACAAAAAATATGATCACATGACCTCGGCTCGAATTAAGCATTACATATTGGCTATCTGAAACGAGTGGAGTGGAGTATGTACCATGTATATAATATTTTAACAATTTGAATTTTATAGCTTTGTAATCTCACAGACCTATAAAACGTTTTAAAAGGAGATTCAAATTAGACATAAAAAGAGTATAAATAAAGATGTAACATCTAAAAACAGATAAAACACAATAATAAGTAAGGTAATTATATTTAAAACAAACAAAACATCAACAAAAATAAATAAATAAAACAAATAATGTTTTTTTTTAACACAATCCCAGCCCGATGACAAATACAACCATGATGTACCAAATGAGGACACTCCACTAAAACTAAACCCACAACTAAAAAATATCATTTTCATGTTCAATCCGACAAGTCGATGACAGAAAAGAAGGTGATGATGATGATGATGATGATGATGATGTGAAAAGAAAACATTCAGTTGTAGAGAGGCTGTGACAAACTGGAGTTGAACAAAATACAAATTGGGTAAATTTGAATAAAAATTTATTTTTAGGAATTTCACAGAAGCACTTTTTAGGGAAACTTTTAGGTCACCAGTAAAAAGGACGATAACTGATCCTGACAGAAAAGCTAAAAGTAAGTTAAATGTCAGGCAAGCAACCCTGAAATAAATCAAATTACAAATAAAGCTCTATAATTACAATGAGTGTTTTTGATTTCGTTATTTCCATCAAAATCTCAAATTCTGCAATTAAAACAATCACAAATCATTTGAATTAATTCATTTTCTTTTATTCATGAGCAAATGAGAACAAGCATTCGTTCTCCAATATATATTGTGATGAATTGTAATTTTGAAAATATTTTGCCTTTCACCTTTGATACTATCGTAGAGTACCATAAGTAATCATTATTTTTTCCCCATCTATGGTTAAAAGTCATAACCAGTAAAACCCAAATCAGCTGAGTCAGTCAATTTTGACGAAAAAGAAAAAGAAGAAAAAGAAAACACATGGACCTTTTCTCACAGCCATAACCACACACCTGAATGATTAATGACGTTTACTATCATCTCCATCAACATCAAAGAAAGTTACACACAACAGAATGTACACACGATAAGTAAGAGAACACATCTAAATAGTTCCCAAAGTAATAAAATTTAAAAAATTAATATGTCTAAAAAGATAATATTCACGATAAATACAATGCAAATTTAATGATGTGCTATTAAAATTAAAGAAAAAAGACAACAACAAAAAAAAAAAAGAAATTTTTGTTTACATATATAAAAAAAAAAATCTTGAGTGTTATTATTTCATTATAATGAACGACATCCTATACAGCTATGATAAGTTTTGGTTTGTATATTATGTACAATGATGATGCAAGGATTGATATGACAGTATGTAACAACGACTATGGCCAACATAACCAGTGTGAAAGTCATGAAGGGGATGAATATAACAATCATTTTAATTTTTTATCATTTTAAAAACAAGGCTGGGGAGATGACGATGACAATGATGATGATGATGGTGTTGATGTTGATAATAATGGCGATGCTGGTGATGATGATGATGATGGTGTTGATGAGAATGATGAGATTAGCTATAACAATCATGAGGATAACGAGAAATGTTTCATAGCTACACAACCTAGACAGCAGACAGACCTCCAAATTCATTCTAATCAAATATACACACACAAACACACTCACACTCACACACACAAATCGAAGGCATCCTGTGTGACAATCACTTTACTATTTGACTCAGAGCTCCAATATAAGGATTAAGCCAGGGGTGGACCACAAGATAATAAACATTGAATTTTAAGCCAAAGTTAAGAATATAATAAGCTTTTTTTCATTTTTTTTTTTTTTCTGAGGCAGAAATAGAAAGGAGCAGGGAGAGAGAGGCCTATAAGGTGGGTCGAGTTGAGATGTCGAATGCCAAACAGTAGGCCTGAAACTCTATCATAACAAAATGCATAACGGTAGCTCTTCTTTTTTAAAATAACTTATGACTTTTAAAGAGCTTCTAGGGTGATATAGTGTAAGTTCACTTTGATCATACATTCACTAATGAGTAAAAAAACCCTAAAAACGATATTTTTTAATTAATTTTTTAGATACGGGGTAAGGAGCTATATAAAAATCATATATTATTATTATAGAGAATGTGAGTAAAGAGCCTTTTCCAAGGATCCAACTGTACGCCGAGCGAGACTCAAACCCAGAGCATTCCAGTCTGAAAGCAAATGTTATACTACAAGTCCACATAGCTGCATGAAGCAGGCACTTATTCCTATTTCAAATAAATAAATAAAATTCCCTTTATTCATCCCCAAGGGGAAATTTGTCTTTAGGGTCTATTCCAAGGGAAGACCGGAATAACCCAGGCGTCAGCCGCAGAGCAGCGCCGCAAAGTGAGCTAGGGCGAGTTGACTTGCTCAAGGCCACACAACGCAGCGGGGGTAGATTGAACTCGGTACCTTTCGGGTAGGAAGCAAAGACCGTACCACCGAGCAACGCTGCAAAAATGATGAAGAAAAACAATAAAACTGATCATTGCTGCCGCTACAACTAACTGGCTACAATTAACTTTCTGGTGTCCAATTTACCCTGGCATGAAAATACTCCATTGAGGCAGTGAGTCTCATTCACATTTCATTCACGGAAAAAAAACCCCACAAAAATCACGATTCAGTCACACACGGTGGGGAGACAGTAGAGTTTTATTACATCATGGCACAAGACGAGAGAGATCTGGAACAAGAAAGAACAACAGATCAATGGTAGATAATCAGGGAGAAAGGCACAATCTAACACTAACACTAATAATCATTTTATCAACATTATCTTTATATTCATGACCAAGTGTCTTAAAACGATGTTTTGCCAGGATGACCCAGTGTCTAAAACAGTGAGTGAGAGAGAGAGAGAGAGAGAGAGAGAGAGAGAGAGAGAGAGAGAGAGAGAGACTATTTTTGAAAACTCTTATCAATACAAATAATTCGAAATAATGTCAAGAAAGTACTTTCAATGGATAAACAAACAATCAAACAAAAAGGTTTTGATGAGGGTAGTAGTAGTAAGATGAGTGAATTGGTTAAAATGATGTGCTCATACACACAATCACACACACACAAGGACACATACATACAATGAAATTCCTCAGACGATAAGAAATCATAAAGAGAAAGAAATAAAGTAAATCAGTTACATCAGTTACATACAGTTAAAATTTGTTTCTATGGTTTTAAAAATAGAGAAGAAAAAAATGATTACAAAAATAAATATACCATATTATGAGATTAATTTAGTGAGATTATTTTGGAAGACAGGGGAGGCAACTTGTCACTACTTCAAATTATCAAGTAACAGCAACAGCAATGAAGAAAAAACAAAATTGAAGAGCCAAGTGGTAAAAATAATGAAGTCACATGAATTAGTTTTGAAAAAATGGGGGTTAAAGTTTGGGCTATTCGGCTATAGATAGTATAAGGATGACGTCACTGCGGTCTTTGTTATTGTTTTTTTGCCATCCGTGTTTAGGAGTAATTCTCACTAAACTGTATTAACAAGACTATAAAGGTTCAATGTTACACAGAGTTTTGTGTGTTGAAGTGTTGGTCCGTTATACTTCCGGATAGCAACATTGTGAGCTTCTTAGCCAAGCGCATACTAGCTATAGAGAGTGTTATACAAAAAATAAATTTGTAGTACTGAGATAGAGCACATGGGTTACGTTCACCATAAAAAATATTTAGTGAGTGACCTAAGGTGCTTATGCTTAAAGTTAATCACTGATAAGCTGAAAAAAAAAAAAATTATAAAAAATGTGACTGGAGTACTTTTAATATCGGGGACTTCAGTTTAAAATAATATTGTTTCCTTTATTCAAATATAAATGAAAACAAAAAAAATCATCATACCAAGAAAACGTTTAAAAGTGTCATCATAGATGATATTGTACAAGATGGATCAGAAAAAAATCCCTCCAGCTCAGAGATAAAATAATATACACAGAAATAAAACCACGAATGTTGGTAGATTTTTCAATCAAATAGAAACCAGTGATACAGCATTGTTGCCGTCTTAAGAGAAAGAGTCGTATATCGGGGGGGGGGGAAGACAGGTTTTACAAGACAGGCCAAAAATCAATCAAATTGCATAATCTTATTTGTGTGATAAAACTTTAAATTTATTGATTTAGAATCACGAAACCCTTTTAGAACATTGCGCATTTGGCTGGAGACTATGACGGAGTCAATAACTCAATTTGACCCAATTACAGATGTGACCCTTTGTCCTATGACGGCTAATTATATATCATAATCAAAGATGAAATAAAAATTAAATAATAAGAGGATACGAATTTCAGTTCATTCAGCTTAGCAGGAGGTCTGTAAAGTTGAACGATTCACTTGCAGTAGGAAATAAATCTCAAACTCAGTAACGCAGAAAGATTAAAAAAAAACAAAATCAAACATACAAGCAAAGAATGAATAAAGCACTCGGAGATCGTTGAATAGGAATAAAATAATTTAGAACAGATCTTAGTCTTCATTTAAAGTTCAAGTTGTTGATAAGTGCGGCTATGTGGTCTAGTGGTATGACACTCACTTTCGGATCGGAAGGTCCTGGGTTCGAGCCTCGCGCTCGGCGCATAGTTGAGTCTTTGGAAAAGGCTCTTTACTCACATTCTCTCACCGTACTCAGGTGTAAAGTGAGTACCGGGTCGTTAACAGCGTTGTCTTTGTCCGAAAAATTGTAATATCGCCAAACAGGCGTCATGTCCCGTCCTTCATGTTAAATGTTGCTGTTGACCAGGGACCCCTTGTAAAGCGCTTTGAGCACATTTAGTGGATATTGCGCTATATAAAGCTCAATTATTAATTATTATTATTATAAACAGATCGGATATGCAAGGCAAACACTTCCTAATGACAGAAAATGAAGTGAGTAGAAAAAAGCCAGAAGACAATAGAAAATAAAAAGTTCGCAGCGATGGGGGCTAGAACACGCCATCTTACTGATATGACAACTCTTCCTGGCTGTGAGATGGACGCTATGCAGTCGATGCCATCCTCCACTCCTCGGAGTAAGGTCGCGGGTTCGAGCCCCCATCGCCGTAAAATTATTATATTCTCTATCGTCCGTCTTCTGGCACTTTTCTACTCACTTCACTTTCTATTATTATCAACATAAGTGCCTGCTCCACTCACTTTTATGAATAAATACTTCCTAACGCTTATCCCATTCAAACTCAACACAGAGTCAGCTTTGTTCAGCCATAAACATCCAATTCAACACATTCCAACAATGTCGCCACATGTAAGATTAATGTACAAAAATTAATATATAAAAGCTTCAGAAAAACAACAAAAACAAAAAAAAAGAGACACTTAACATGGAAACGTTAACTAGCCATCTCTCTGTCCCACATTCATAGCATAAATAAATAATCTTAGTTCAATTACTATATTTTTTTCCTTCTCTCACTCTCTCAAACCTCAACAGCAATGTCATCAAAATTTGTTTCAAAGTGATAAAAAAAAAAAAAACCCCAATCAAAATAACCATGTTGAAGCTTCAGTCATAGAGGGGGGGGGGGGGGGGGGGGGAGGAGGAGGAAGGGGGAGAGACAGGATAATGTGATATTGAAAAAATGCCTGCAATGGATCTTCAGGTACTTGCTCTCATACAGCCTTTCGTATCATAGACGATTCAAACTTATGCCTTTGGTACAATGTATTAACAAAGATTAATGGCTTACATACAGAAAGACATGCTTCATAACTGTGCTTCATTTATGGAGAATTTAATCAATAATAATATATATTCGCCCGATACAAATTTGCAAACTCGTAAAATAGGACTAATATGATAATTTAAAAAAAAAATAATTTAAAACTTCATGCTCAACACAATCGGATATACAATCTGACAAAACAGCCAAGACCACCACTGTAGTACACTTTATCAATCACTTTCAGGAAACAAGTAATATTTCCAATAACACCTTTCCCCCCCCCCCCCCCCGACTCCATTTGTTTGCCATTAAACGGAACAAGCTACCCAATGCTACAGATGCATCACCGAGTACATATAAATTTCATGTCAATAGACAACAATTACAAACAATCGTAATAAAACTGAACGACTAGCCCGACTAATGACAATGTTTTTGAAACAGTTATAAAGTGAACATTCTCAAATATATAATATAATCCAATAGATAATTTTTTTAATTAAAAAAAAATAGTTGCACCAATTCCTGACAGGCGTGTTAAAAAGCCATGACTAACATTAACTAAAACGATTTCATTTGAATGCGACCAGTTTTAATGCTACAACATTTCATTTCATGTAATACGTGAATGATGTGACAAGTGTGTAGCGTGTTGTGACAAAAACACACTGGAATGTAAATATCAAGGCCAAGAAAAAAAAAAAAAAAAAAAAAACCCACAGATCTGACACTGACATCTTAATTAAAAAATCTATGTAAAAAGAAAATGTCAAGGTCTCTATTCAGATTCAACCCTTTAAAAAATAATAATAAATATCAATCATTTCATACACAAAAATCTTTTAAATGCTTTAAAGGATATAAGTAATATATATTATTAGTATTATTCCACAAGAGATTCTATGATGAGTAAGAATAAGACGTTTAAAACCATTTCATGGATACAAAAAAATCTAAGAGGAGGAAAAAATCCAAATTTGATCAGTTATGACAACAACAAATAATTTTTTAAAAAGGGGGAAAGAAAAAAAAAGAATAAAAATAAAACCATTAGATTCAGATTACTAGAATTGAGTGGTAAATTTTTTTTCTTTAAGAGATAAGCAACAGATTGAAAAATGATTTGGATGCAAGAAAAGAACTGGACCAGGGCTTAGGACACACCGAAAAAAATATAAAGATGAAATTGATCAACGTTACCAACAAATATAACAACTCATATGATCATATTTTAACATATATATTATTATCACTAAACAGGTCCCACAATCCCATCTCATTGCCCACCCCTCCCAATACAGCCAACAAGGCCAGTGTGTCCAAAATGGCATTTCTAGGCTGTAAAACGGAGAGTTGTTTTTTTTATGTCACACCCAGTCACTTCAATCCTGAGGTCCAGTCCTTGTAAAATTTCAAATTAGAGACAAATTACAAGACTCTTCTCCAATTCGGAGTGGATTTGTTGACGAAAATTACAAAACAGCTTCTTTAGAAAAATCATGAAAAAATATTCTGATGCAGACGCGAAGTGAGAAAATTGATTAGCTTGATAGTGGTTCTATAAGAGATCTTACAGGTCCAAATTTTCATCAAAATTAGTGAAATTATTTTTTTATCATCAGTCTAAAATGATGTCAAGTTCAATTTTATTTATAACCAAAAATTTACAGCAATTTTTTAACAGTTACTTTCTTGTTTCACCTCCATTTTGTAAAAGGCTGTCGCTGATATGCATTTTCTGTATCAAAACAATAAAACCTAAGGACACTACAATCTACCTAAGCTTAGGGGGCAGTGTGGCTCAGCGGTAAGGTCTTTGCCTCGTACCCAAAAGGTACTGAGTTCAACTACCCACCTCGTTGTGTGGCCTTTGCGCCAGTCACCTCGCCCTAGCTCACTTTGCTGTACTGCAGCTAACACCTAGGTAATTCCTGTCTTCCCTTGGAATAGACCCTAAAGGCAAATTTCCCCTTGGGGATGAATGAAGGGAATTTTATTTTATTTATTTTTTTTTTTATTTTTTAAATTTACAAATGACTTTTTGAAAAAGGATCCTTGTGTGTAGATACATCTCAAAGTTGAAAGAGGACTTGAAAACAAAGGCACGGATATTTAACTCTATCAACAAACCAGTGATGAATATGGCAATTTGTCAAAATGGAGGAAAATGTATCGGTCCATTGAGCCAACTCAAACCACAATGCAAAAATTACACATATTACAATATCATAATTACGTAACAAAATAATAATAATAATAATATATTGTATTTGTTAAGCGCTCTACCATATCACGAGGAAGTGCTCAGAGCAGGCACATCAGCACATTAATATAACACACTTCTTTCGTAATTATTTAATACCAATATCTAGAGGTCCCTAAATGTGTCAAAAAACTGGATAGTATTGTACAATACATTTTAAATATATAATGAATTATCTTTCCCAAAAATAATTTTAAAGGTTCACAATAGTAATCATACCACTCAGTACACCAAGAGATTATGATAAACTTTTGGCCAAAAGGCTAGAAAGTATTTGTTTTTACTTTACAAAGTACACACTACAATACCTATGTTACTGCAACCTTGTGGTTGTGCAGTTTATAGTAATTTGTAAAACATAGTCCATCTAACAAAGGCAAAATAGTCAATTTAAAATAAGCCTCTGAACAATTGCTTTATAAGTTGATCAACGTGACATATTTTAAAACAATTATCTTTCAATGACCAGATGACTTCTATAAACATGACTATGCCATCATTCATCTACAAACTGTCACTTGTTTGGGTTCTTTTTAAAGCCAGTATTTCTAAATAATGGTGAAAAAATGTGATTCTATAATGTCTTAATTGCGTTATGTTTATAGTATTAACATTTCTTAATGTTTTCAATAGCAGCTCTTAATCTTGACCCTTTTGATAACTTAATATTTAATAACTTAATGTTGTTGATTAATATGCTTAAAGATGTTTTTGAGAGTAATGCGTTTTCCTAGTTACATATTATGATCTCTTAATACAGTTTGTAAATTTTGCTTTTCCCAACTTCAGAAAATTCAGGAGTCACTTGCATGTTTAATAAGTTGCCAAGGTAAACAAAACATGAAAATTATCCCTGATTAATTGCATACAATTTAAATATAAATTATTTTTTTTCCCCTGAGAAATCACATATATTAAAATAACCTAAACATCAATTCTTATTCTGCAACACCGAAGTAGTTAACATTTATGTATACTCTCAGGACGTAATGAAGTTGGTTTCATTGCAAGATGAGAGATGAGTTTACCCGTTCTAACTCTATACTGATATAGGTTTCCGAGAATTGTATATGAGGATATAAGATTTATCCAAACTTGATAAGTAAAGGCACTAAGGAAAAAAACAAACTAAATCAACAGTCTCTATAATTCCAACAAGATTACTAAGTAATATTTCACACTTTCTTCTACGCAATCCAAAGACTTTTGGGAATTAAACAAGGCGAGATTTTCTCTTATTTCATTTGAGTTTAGTTGCTGATTGTGACATAATAGAGCATTGAACCTTCCTATATCACAACCAAACAATACAATATCAATACAGTGATGATCTATTCAAGTATCACAATCATTAATATTCAGACCTGCCACATAAAACAAACACGTCAATCTGCAATAATTATAAATTACTAATAAATAAATAAATTGATTTATAAATTGATTAACTTACTAATAAATAAACAAATTTAATAAATGAGGTTACAAAACAATTTTTAAAAGGTCTGCATCGCCCTGAGAATTTCATCTGCATAAATCGTAACTTTGAAATCTTCAGAAGTTCAATTTGAAAAGATCATGTCGGCATGCTAGGGAGGCAGCACAGCAAAGCGCTGTCAAAGTTACCAACAGGATGTTTTTTTTAGCCCTTTCATTCTGAACATTTTGCACTTTATTTCATTGAATTATCTGTAACAGAACCAAAAGTTTCGTATTTAAGCAGAAAAGTCTAGAGAAAAAAAAAGAACATAGACTATAGAAAAGTGGTGTCTAAATTTGGCTATGTACATATTTCAAGAATGAGGTTTTGTACGAGGGATTTTGAGTTAAATCTCAACTAGGAAATTGGCATACTGTGCAGCAAAACAAATGTTCTCAAAATTTCCTGCATAGTTTAAGAAAAACGAATCTGGATCTGAAATAGAAATGAAAGGGATCCAACCAGCCCTCCCGCAAAATAAAAGAAATTTCAACCATTGTATTTATGTGGCAGGCCTGAAAATTGAATGACTATATTTATTTTTTTTAAACTGCAAAATTACTGTTTGAAAAATAAAACACGATAAAGCATTGCAGGATGGATGAAATTTAAAAAAAAAATGAAATGCATTTAAAACAAATTATGAAAACAAACATGAAAATGATCAACACACAAATACTCACTCATTCTCTCACTCAAGTGCATAAACATACACTTAAACACACACAGAATCATGCATATACAAGCAACTATACCGTAATCCATAACATCGGTCGATTTCTCACTACTTCTTTTCCAAGTTACACACGATTTGTCGAATACTCTCCTCTTTTACTCTTGCCTTCACTATGGCTACAAGTCTAATATCTCAGATTGATCGGCCAGAGACGTGATTGTGTTGACATTATTGGGGGATGAGGGGTTGACGATATCTTCTTCTAAGTCTTCTTGTTCCTCTTCAAATCTGTGGATAAACAGTCAAGTTGAAATATAACTCTCTCGTAATGGGGACTTTTTTTAAAATGAGCTTTTATATAGTGCAATATCTACTAAATGTGCTAAAGCGTATTACAAGGGATCCCTGACCAACAGCAAAAACACAACATGTAGAACGAGACACAACGCCTGTTAGGCGCTATTACGCTGTCAACAGCCAGGTACTCGTTTTAAACCTGAGTATGGTGAGACAGTGTGAGTAATGAGCCTTTTCCAAGGACTCAATGATGCGCCGAGCGAGGCTCGAACCCAGGGCCTTCCAATTCAAAACCGAGTGTCATACCACAAGACCACATAGCCGCACAAATATTTTTTTAAAATTATTTTTTAAATCATAAACCAATGCTTACTTTACTTGATGTTGCAAACTGCACCTTTGAAATTTAAAACATTGTGTGTAAATTGGCATTTGAAAATTAGTATCATGATTATAATTAACGATATTTTTTATTTATTTATTTATTTTTACATTTTTTTTTCCAAATTTGATTCCCAGACCAGGTGTATGTACATGATTATGTAAAACTGTATCTACATTTAAATTCTAGGAATAATAGGATTATCAATAAAGCCTTCAGAGATAAAATGTTCAAGTGATTTATACTTTATCATATGAAAATATTTTTTTTTACATTGTAGTGGAGGTGGTTTTAAACATATTAATCAATTAATTAATCAATAAAATAAATTTCAAAGCCAAAAAAAAAAGAAATAATAAATAAATAAATAATTAAGAAGAAGAAGAAGAAGAAGAAGAAGAAGAAGAAGAAGAAGAAGAAGAAGAAGAAGAAGAAGAAGAAGAAGAAGAAGAAGAAGAAGAAGAAGAAGAAGAAGAAGAAGAAGAAGAAGAAGAAGAAGAAGAAGAAGAAGAAGAAGAAGAAGAAGAAGAAGAAGAAGAAGAAGAAGAAGAAGAAGAAGAAGAAGAAGAAAAAGAAGAAGAAGAAGAGCAACAACAACAAAAACAAAGTAACTGATCATGAGGGCACAAAAGGCTAAGTTTCTACCAATCCTGAAAACCTGAGACTTCATATAATTGCCTTGGATAATTTAGTTTTATGGCATAAATGATATCAATGTACAAGTAAAAATAATCCTTGCATCCCTTCAAGGATATCAACCCTCATCACCAGGTGTAAAATGAGAACCTGGCCGTTAACAGCATTTTTGTCTCTGTTGGGGAAAAAAATTGCAATATCGCCTAACAGGCATCATCAAGTCTGCCAACTTGCCAAAATCCTTTTGGGGGACAACTGATATTCATTTCAGTGTCACTTTAATGGCACACAAAAGTCTATATAGACCTACAGACAACTTCATCTAGACAAATGTTAATGAGTATAATTTAATACACATTAGCATATTAGAACGCTTAAACCTATAATTCTCTTACCCATTTCCTCAAAAGGTATACACGGTCACAATGCACATCCAAAAGTACTCAAATGATATAGTATAAAATGTGTAAAAATTAACAGATGGATTAGAGACTAAACAGGGGGTCAAATAATAATAGAAGACACAGGCCATGGCAGTCTCAGCAGAACAAAGCATTGAATGGATGGATTTAGCCTTGACAGGACCTCCCTTCCCCCCCCCCCTCTCCCCACCAAACACACACCCAATGTGGCACACAAATACACACTGCCAAAGTTAAGTAGTCGACAGTACACAACAATACTACCAATATTATGGTCATTGACCCCAGTTCACAATAATTTTATCAATATCTCGGGTCACGGGTCATTGAACCCACCTATATAATAACGCATCGGTCATTAGTAAATCAACTACATACACTTTGATGGGACCAATCAGACACACAGAATGTGTATTGATTGACCATAAAGGACAATAACGAAATAAACCAGCACCACTTCTGTGGCTTTTTTGGGCCATTTCCATCACTCCTTGGTGAGCACAGTATTTCCATGGCACTTGGCAGCTCTGCGTTATTATGTCTCGTTGTTCTTCTTGTTACGTATTGCTGTTGGTCAGGGACCCTTTGTAAAGCGCACAGGGAGAATTTATTGGATATTGCACTTTTAAAAAACTCAGGTTTTTGTTGTTTTGTTGTTTTTTTTTTAAAGTCACATTATTTTATCAATAATCAAATCAAATATAATGTCAAACTTTACCTGTCATACGTAGCATTATCCTCCAGACTTGAATTTTCTTCATCTCTGCGAGTTTTAAACGTTTTTAACATGTATAAAATACCAGTAGTCACAAGTAAACATCCTGTTATAAAAAATAAAAATAAAATATAAATAAATTTTAAAAATCAATTTTAGTATAAAAAGGAAAATATTGAAGTAATAGTTCTACAGTCGTCCTAGAATGCATCAGTACACAAAATACATTAAATTTCTAAAACCGATAGATATCCTTTAATAAAACTTTAAAAGATTGCTCGGATTGCACAAAACCTAAAATAAATAGTCTGAGCTCTACACAAGCCCAAAGGACTCTTCGTTCAGATTGTAGTCATTTCCATCTAAAGATCCTGTATCGCAGAGTAAAGCCTGGCATGAATTCATTTCAATATTTTGGACAAAAATATGGAACAACAAACCCTCTGGCATCTGAGAATTGTCTAGCACAAACACTATTAAAAGCTGTCTTCAAAACCCACCACTTTATTGGACATATTATCATCATCATCATCATCATCATCATCGTCATTATTATTATTATTATTATTATTATTATTATTATTATTATTATTATTATCATTATCACCATTATTAACATCATTATTACCATTATCTTAAAATCTAGCCTAAATATCGCTATATAAGAATCATTGAGAGTGTCTAGTAGAACAATTCATCATCTTAACACTGATTGTATTTGAAAAAAATATGATCAATTTGATCATCAATACACCAATGTTATGTCATGTCTTAGATTGACACAGATGACTACACTATAAGCAAAATTCATTGGGATGTGTAATATGTCAACAAAATGAAACAAGTTTAGCACATGAGCAAATTCACACATTCATTCCACTTTTGGATTTAAATGTGGGGCTATGTGTTCTTGTGGTATGAAACTCACTCGGGTCGGAATGTCGAGCCTCGCTCAGCACATAGTTGAGTCCTTGGAAAAGACACTTTACTCACATTCTCTCACTGTACTTTTTAAAAAGAAAACATTCGATATTGGTACACATTGAGGACAAATTATGACCCTACTATTCTTTATTCTCATTGAAATTATATCCTAACAAATACTCTTAAGAGCAATACGTGTAAGAGTAATACTCGGCCAAATAAATCCCCGAGACATTTGCAGATCTAGGCTAATAAACAAGCATAGCTCTCTTTTTTTCTTGTGTCCAAACGTAATTACAACTTTATCTCCACATCACTTTTGTATCTGTGATCATATCCAAGAGGGAACTTACCCGTCACAACGGCTAACACTGCCTCAGCAGGTCTGACAAAACATGGCGGTGAGAATATGGCAAAGTAGAGACCTCCCTTTTTCCAGTCATCCAACCACAACACATAGTCCCAAAAACGGAGAAAACAACTTGTTCGACTGGACAAAAGTAAATATACTTTAGAATTAGTAGAAGTTCAGTTTTTGTCAAATTTATTAATATAGCTAAATAGGCAAGAAAAATAATAATAAAAGTTAAAGTCAGTAAAGTACAATCATGAAGTATAAAATAGGAGAAAAATGCAATTAATTTAATGCCTACTATCCAAAAGAATGAAGCTATATAAACTTTTTAATATACAGATTAATTTGGAATAAATTCCACAACTGGGTAAAACGATGGATACTCTGATTCTTGTCAAGGGTATAATTGAATAGAATTTGACCCAAAGAAAATGGATTATAATCTTTGCATCATAAATGTCAGATATGATATGATTGTCATTTCAAAAATATAAATGTTACAACAAAAAAAAAAAAGGGGAAAATGAACTCACACACAGATCAAAAATATATAAGGACGCATTAGTAAAAGATAAAATAAGATAAGTAAATATCAGAAAAATACAATCAAATTTTGAATGTCTATTGTCCAAAGAGTGAAGCTATATCTTTCTTAACATGCATTTTAAATTGGAATAAATTCCACAACTGGGTAAAAACTAAATATGTGTAGAATAGAAAATAAACAAGATCCAGTGCAGATAGGGGAATTGGGGGGGGGGGGGGTGATCTGAATTTGAATCCATTGATTCAATGTTTATTATTATAGACGTCAGAAATGATATTTATATTATTGTTAAAATCCTTAAAATTTCCTCTATTCAAACTATCTTTCAAAATGATACACATTTTTTTTAAAAAGGAAAAATAAATTACCTCACACACAGTTCAACTAAATTATTCAATAAGAAAACAAACTCCAAAAATGTGATGACAGCGGCAACAATACTGAGGAAACAAAATAAAGAAGGGATTATGTACTTTCTATTGTTGATGTTTACTAATTATAACTGAGTTCATTGATAATCTAACAACACATTATAATTCAATTCAAATTTTCAATATTTTCTGAAATATACTACATATTACTCGGAGTACACAGGAATAATAGCAAATAAGAAATAAGAATAAATAATAGATTTAAAAATGTATGAGCTTTCTCTGACATATAAACAAATTATTATACATAGATCTAGGTAAATATAAATTAAATCAACACATGTAAACAATCTCTCCATAACATTTACTTGTGCACTCTCACACTCTCTCCAATTTTTTACTTCCTTTAGAAATTAAAATCAGTTTTCTTAGAGTTAAAATATGGAAATTTCCGTTAAGAAAAACTGCTGCCAAAACAATTACATTTCTTTTTACCATCCCACAAAGATAAACACTAATAATACACTTATAATAATTATATACAATTCAAGCTACTCATATATGTACATTGACATTTTGTATGTTTAAAAAGAACACAAGCTTCACAAAAGTTTTAAAACAGTATCAGACAATGCCTTTATTTGTGATAGAACAGTGATTTTATCAAACTTAAGAAAAATAAAGACATTGATGTTTTGTACCATAGGCTGACGATTAATAGGCCCAATGTCCAGATTTCTTCAAATAGAAAAAAAAAAAACTGACTTAATAGTTTTGTTTTAAAAATTGAAAGTTTAAAAAAAAACATTGGTTACTAGAATACAGTTATTCAACTCACAGAAAATAAACTCCAAATGTATAACCATAGAAGGCATATTCAATACCAACTCCCCACAAAGCTGAGGAATAAAAAAAAGAGACTGGGTATAAATAATTATTATACAAATAAATAAATAAATAAATAAATAAATCATGGCGTCAAAGACATTTGTGATCCTTAGTAAAAAGAGATTCTTTTCAAATGGAAAGATTCAGTTGCAATGGCGTGTATTATTAAGACATTTTATAAAGCTTTTGCAATATGTGCAGGACAAAAAAACTATGTCAATTTTTAAAACAACAATTACTATGTTCCTTGTGACAATATCAGCTCTTGATCTAGATTGTTAAGTCAGCCTCAGATTCACAGCATCAATATCACATTTGCAACATGTAACAAAATAAAAAAGTTTTTAAAATTCCCTTTATTCATCCCCAAGCAGAAATTTGTCTTTACGGTCTATTCCACGGGAAGACTGGAATGACCCAAGCATCAGCGGCAGTGCTGCACCACAAAGTGAGCTAAGCCCAGGTGACTTGTTCTAGCAACACAGCATGGTGGGTGGTCGAACTCAGTACCTCTTGGTTATACAAAGCCAAGACTGTACCGCTGAGCCAGGTTGCCCTGTGTGTACTTAAAGTATTTTAAAATGAAATTCCAGAAAAGTGCTCATTACTCTATCTTCAAAATGGTACAGAGAGATAACAATTCAGTTTAAAGGAGTCTCTTGTAAAGCTGTCTGTAAGAATTTGTTTAATGACTCTTGTTAGGTATGTGATTTTATTGTAAACATTTAACGTGTGCCTACTATGAACCAAATATTGCATCAAAACATCTAGTTTGTGATGACAATATATTATAATTTATTTTTTTGATCTGTATGTAAAAAAAAAACTTTCAGAGGCTTAAATAAAGCTCATGGAATTGGATTTAGTCCCAGTTTCAGTGGTGTTAAACAGACCATAGGAATTGATTGATACAATTAAAAATTTTCTGCAAGATATAACAGACCCAGCCACCCAATTTTGAGTCAGAAAAAAACCTCTACTGCATCAAGAAACGATACTGGTAACTTTTGTTTGTGAGGCGTGTGCTCTACCAGTTGAGCTATTTGGATCCCTACTCACTTTATGTACTTGATGAACAATTGCTGGTTTTTAGGAGTACTTTCATTTAGAAAAATGAGAGCGATCTATATTCAGGTTTTTATCCGAGTCACCGATCACATGATCTGTTGCTTTCCAAAGATATAACATTTCTTGATAGATGTAAGCACAATACTTTATTATGGAAGTTGTAATCATACCTATGGATCAAGCTGAACATAACGACCCACTGAAGTGGAAATTTCGAAAATTGTGAACATTTGTTTATTCTGAACATTACGTCTTTTTTACAGCACACCTTGCAATGTGACCATTGACTTGGAAAAATGATATAGATCGTCCCCATTGTTAAATGAAAGTGGCGATGATTATGCAAAGGGGACTATTTACAAGTTGGGTTAACACATGGTTTACCACTGTATCGGCAGCAATAAACTGGAAGATTTTTTTATGATTACAAGGGTGGTTCCTGTGATTAGTCCTAAAGACATTGAGTAGTAGTCTTAGACTTAGGGGTTTGGTTTTTTTTTTTCATTTCAATAATACTGATCTGAGATTCCATGTGCGCATATTTCATTGTATAATTTAAATTTCAATTGGGAAATCATTTGTGAATAGCACTTAAATCAAAGCCAATAATTTTATTCTAAGAAAAGACGGATCTATTATTTGCCTTTGCAATGCCAGAGATCTCTAGTCATCATTGTTTTCATTTCATGTGATTGTGATTATTTGTTTATCTGCTGGATGGGGAATTAATTTATTTTTTTTAAATTTTAATAATTGTGGGTGAGGAATATTCTTGTGTGGCTTATTGTAACTGAATTCGTTTGTATTTGTATGGCACAGCCATGAAGTTGGCCTCAGCCTCGGAGTTCTGGTGATGTGTAGCTAGTGGCTAGTGATGAAGGAGGGACAGCCCAGGAGTTTTTATTTTTATTGTTTCAAACAATAAACTTGAGCTCTTGATTTAGAAAAGTTTCAACTTATATTGTCGTAATGATGAATTCGAAATAATGTCTTGTTAATTATTAGAACACAGAGATCTCGATCTCAAAGTCATACGGGTCGTGGTAACAGTAACGGTAAAGGTTTTCATTCACATTCATGATTCATTCGATACGTGTTGTTGACAATCCCAACTCTCGGACCATGAGGAGCGGAAGTCATTCACTTACCAAGAGCAGTGCCCAATCCAAAGACACGACATGCTGCAACCAACCCGTTCCAGCATCTATCATCACTTCTGGTATTCATATTTACAGTAGATCAAGTTCTTCACAAAATAAATAAAGTCATAATAATCGACCGTCTACTTTTCATTTCAGTCAGATGAAGCCATGCAAGCAACTAAGGGCAACAACTTTGACCCGGAACTGAAAGTTAACCCTTGGCGTTCATTGGTTCAACAGTGTGGGGACATTTGGCATGTGCAGGGTTGCCAGTTTGGCATTTTAAATGCCAGATTCCAAAAATCTGGCATTTTTGAAAACCGTTTGGCATTAGAAAAATCATTTGGCATTTGGCATTTTCATTTGGCATTTTCTTTTCTTGTATATTATACTTCAAATGACACCTTTTCTTAATTAAGTTTCATAAGAAACACGAAACAGTAAGTTTTCTTAATTGTCAATAATTATTTAACTGTTTACGTATTTACCTTTCATGTTAATGTATTTCTTTTTCACTCTTAAAATCCAACCGTGGTGTAGTGGTTTAGCACTCCACTTAGTAGTCAGTAGGTAAAAAATTACCCCAACAGGAAATTTAGTATAATTCAAAAAAAAAAAGAAAAAAAAAAGAAAGAAAAGAAAACACGCAAGCCACCAGGATTGGTAGTAAATTGTCTATCAAAAGTGAGTAGTTTTCTTAGTGGGGGTGGGAGTCAACAGACTTTGGCATTTTTTTGAGTGTTTTGGCATTTTTTGAGTCTTCCCCTGGCATTTTGTTGAAAAATAATCTGGCAACCCTGGGCATGTGTTGAGTTTTTCGAAGTAATGGAATGTGGTGATGCAATAATCTGAGCTTGACATTATGTTGACATGTAAGTGAATAATAGGGTAACTCGGTCTGCATGTCTTGTCGGACAATAAACTTAATTCACAGAAATGCACACACCTACACGTCATCGATGACGCAAATTACCCTGTATACAATGAAAGGAATGAAAAGACGCGAATGCCCCAGCCCCAGGTCAAATGAAATTATGAAGTGCCGGTATGACTGGGTTCAAATTATGAATAATGAATAGAAAAAGCTAATTATAAAAATTAAATATTTTCATAATATTATTATGAAACGCCTAGTAACTTGGAGATATAGTCAATATGTGGAAGTCTAGTGGTAGACACCACTCGCTTTCGGATCGGAAGGTCCTGGGTTCGAGCCTCGCTCGGCGCATAGTTTAGTCCTTGGAAAAGTTTCTTTACTCACAATCTCCCACCGTACTCAGGTGTAAAATGAGGACCTGGCCGTTAACTATGTCAAAAAAAAAAATATAATATCGCCAAACAGGCGTTATGTCTTGTTCTACATGTTACGTGTTGCTGTTGGTCTGGGACCCTTTGTAAAGCGATCTGAGCATGTTTAGTGGATATTTCACTATATAAAATCTCAAGTTAATACAAAATCCTGATACCATGATTCAATCAATGGTTAGCAGTTCCCGTTGCTAGTTCAGGATTTCCAATTGCGCTATGCTAACGCTTGAAACAATATTGTAGAAGATCATAATTATACTTGAAATGTTATCTATATAATATATATAATATTTCTACTTCTGGCACGTCCACCCTCCGGTTTTGAGACAGCATTTTTCTCACATAATATGCCTATATCACCACAAGTGCTAGCCTCAGCTTTTATCGTTTGAACAAAAACAAAACGGGATGTCCAGATTGTGATACAGTTACACACGCTTTTGTATTGGGTATGACACAAACACACACACACTCACACACACATACACGGAGAGTGTGTGTGTGTGTGTGTGAGAGAGAGAGAGAGAGAGAGAGAGAGAGAGAGAGAGAGAGAGAGAGAGAGAGAGAGAGAGAGAGGGAGAGAGTAGTGCGTATTTATTCCCCATGATATTCGGTTTGAGAGATTTGGAGGGCCAAATCAGACATAGTTTGTTTGTTGTTGTTTTTTTGCGGGGTTGTTTACTTTTCGGTTTGTTTGTTGTTTTTTTGTGTGTGTTTGTTGTTTTTGTTTTGTTTTATTTTTTGTTTGTTTTTGTTTTTTTTGTTTTTTTGTTTTTTTGCTGGACTCAATTGGCCCAAAGGAAGAAGGAGATAGGAAGAATGAAGATAAATGTGAAACGCTTTTAGCATGGTGAAACCCATGATATGGCTTTGTTCATTTATAAGTGCAAATAAGTGCACGTCGGCCCTAATCCGACGTATGTGTATGTCATATGTATGTGTGTATGCGCGCGCATGCGTGTATTATGTTGTGTATGCGATATGTGTTTGTATGTGTGTATTTAAATCGTAAACCATTAAGCACGATGAATAGTAAGCCTATTTTGTGTGGTTCGAACATCGGTTCCTAATGATTGGTAATCCGATATTACACGGGATCCGGACTACGTCCGATAAAAAGCACCGGTGCTCTAATCGTAGTCGCCGTCTGGGTTATCGTGACCTTCACACGTGTTGACATGCTTTATGTTGTGTTACTTATGTCAGCTTAGCCTATCGAACGCAGTTGGTGGAATTCCCCAGGATGGGTGAACGCTGGTCTCTCTGAAATGGTGAATTCTGGGTACATCAACAGTCCTCACTTTTACTATCTCTGCTGTCCCACTATATCATTAAATCAGTATGTCCTTGTTTTTGTTCTGGAATGAGGCCAATTCGTTTCGCTTAGGTCCTGCCTGGAGTCTTTTTTTTTTCAGACAGGGAGACAGTCAGATGGAGATACTCAAAGATACAGTCGGTCGTTACTAAATTTGTTGATTTTATGTATCTTTGCCATCAATTTTATTATTATTTTATTTTTAATTTACACGTAGATCTAATTTAATATTGCTTTTTTAAAAATGTAAATAGGCCTACATATATTTGATGACGCCTTGCAATTCACGTTTGTAAAACCAATTTCCTTCTGAAGAAATAAAGTTTATATATTTATCATTTTTTTAAAAATATATATTATCAGATTTTTGTTGTTGTTTTCTTTTTGTTTTGTTTTTGTTTTGCTTTGCTTATGGCTTGTTTTACTTTTATTTATTTATTCAATTATTTATTTATCCATTTAATCATTTATCTATCTATCATTATCATCATCATCATCACCACCACCACCATCATCATCATCATCATCATCATCATCATCATCATCATCAACAACAACAACAACATCATCATCATCACCATCACCATCATCATCATCATCATCATCATCATCATCATCATCGTCATCATCATTATTATCATTATTATTATTATTATCATTATTATTATTATTATTATTATTATTATTATTATTATTATTATTATTATTATTATTATTATTATTATTATTATTATAATCATCATCATCATCATCATCGTCATCATGATAATTATCATTGTTATTGTTTTTGTTGCTGTCGTTGCTTTTCGTTAGTTTAATCATAATCATAATCATTTGAGTCCATCCCTTGTGGCGGAGATCATGTACTTGTAGGTGTGACTTATACGCATAATTCAATCTATAACAATAATATAGACAATGGACGATAGATTGCTTCTAAACGACGTGAACATGTATGTAGGTCTGACATCCGAACGTAGTTATGGCTTTATTTTAATCAATAACATTGTTCTAAATGACATTGGGTTATCAGACCTGCAAATAAGTGCATGTCACTTGTAAATAATCTAATGTATCTAGTCCCCTTGTTTAAAATAAATAAATAAATAAATAAAAAAACATAACATACTCGGGTATCTCAACTCTAAAGTTTTTGGGTCTTTTAGTTTTACCCTCTTTTCTTCCTCAATCGCTCCACCTCCAACTATTTATGGACCACCATGGTCTTCTTCATCCTTAGGGATTCCACAGGTTTTCTTAGAGTATGGCCTATCCATCCCCACCGATCAACAACCGACCGTACCCCTGCTTGTCGCCCACTATAATTTGACCAAATACGTTGAGATTTCGATACGATTTGCTTCAGCCGTGCCTGTCCCTAGATCGTCACAGGTAAAAATCTCAACATGTATGATGACCCTCTTTAAACGATGGTGGAATGACCAAAAAGTGTCGGATGGGCTGTAAAAATAAAACCAATAAAAACAAACAAAAAAGAAAGAAAAAAATCAGAGAGCATCCGATCAACAAACAATTGACGAATCTGCTTCGATTCTGCGATAGGTCGGATTTTTTTTTCTCTGACTCCATGGCCAAAGGGCATAAATCAGGTACTAGTTGGGTTAGATGTGGTCTTTATTTTTTTTAAAGTTTGAGCATTTTATAGCACAATATCCTAAACATGCTCAAGGCACTTTACAAGGGGTCCTAGCCAACAGCATCGTTTAACACCTCAAGACAAGACAGGACGTCCGACACAGACAACGCTGTTAACGGTCAGGAAATTATTTTATACCCGAGCACGATGAGAAAATGTAAATAAAAAGCCCTTTCCAAGGACTCAACTTGAGCTCCGCTCAGAGCGGGACGTCGGATTTGGACCTTCCAATCCGAAGGCGAGTGCCATACCACAGGACCATTACAATAATGTATTTTTTTTTTTAAATCATGCCAAAATCGTATTTGAATTGCATCCTTCCAACCTTCATGTATGGGTTAGAATCATGGCCCACACTAGTTGCGTCATGGTTAGAATGCTGGCTCATGACAAAAACAGATGTCGACAAATTATCTTTGTACTACACTATCAATCTGGCGAATCTCCTGGATCCAGTGAGGGTCTGCTCCAGCAAAGGACCTCCTCCAGAAACCATGATTATCACCAGACGGAGATGAATCTCGATGATAGAGCATGTTCTCCGGATGCCGGATTTCGCGATACCAAAGGTTGCCTGCCCCTTGCTGGACACCCGAAGCCAAAAGAAATTGAGGCGAGCTAAATCAGACATGTCGAAGAAGGACAGTGAAGGGGGAGATTCAGATTCTGGAACGAGTCCTGACATGGGTCTCTAGTCTCTGCGCCAAACGGTTCTGTGGCGGAAACAAATTAGTACATACAGAGACCTTTCATTTCTGCCATAGTTAGAGCAGAAGGCAATAACTAAGCATAAGTATTTAACAATAATCTTACAGAATGACGTCAGAGGGAATGAATTGATAACAATAATCGAATGGTTGGAACGCAGGCAACGCGATGTCAAGGGAAGAAAATCCAAAATCGTATCAGGTAAGAGAGTTAATATTTCATCGATTATCTCCCTTTTATTTTGATTTATTGAGCACATCAATGGGCCCGATGTGTATTTATCCACTAAAGTCTGATGTGAATCGAGGGCTGATTGAAGAGGAGGAATAATAATAATAATAATAATAATAATAATAATAATAATAATAATAATAATAATAATAATAATAATAATAATAATAATAATAATAATAATAATAAATAATAATAATAATAATAAAAAGAAGAAGAAGAAGAAAGAAGAAGAAGAAGAAGAAGAAGAAGAAGAAGAAGAAGAAGAAGAAGAAGAAGAAGAAGAAGAAGAAAGAAAGAAAGAAAGAAAGAAAGAAAGAAAGAAAGAATTATGAAAGAAAGAAAAATGAATAAAATAAATCAAAACAGATATTGTAACGGAGCAATACAGATACTCGTTATCATGTGGTGTAGCCAACAATAGAAAGTTGATTCTGTTTTGCGTGTCTGCGAGACAGATACAGTGAAGTTCATTGTGCACCGTTGAAAAGGAAAGAGCAACCTTTTAAAATGGCTTTTAAAATGATATGTCCATGATATTATAATGATTGATACTATTTTCAAAGTTTATTAGAGGTATTTTATTCCAGTTATTTATAAGTATCAAAATTGCGTTCATTTTACATAGTAAGATGTCAAAACACTAGATATCACTGAAAACAAGGAGATATTA
>NC_088364.1:69754915-69772415 GCF_034508935.2 Berghia stephanieae
CGTCTTTCCTTTTATAGCCTTCCCTCGAATTAATTTCTAATTAGTGAATACTTTTCGTTCTACATTCTGTCACGTAGCCACTTATTATAAAAGCTGATAGGTCTAACATTCTACACTCACTTCTCTCCACAATCTATGCCGGACGGCCAGTCGCTCTATTCCTTATATATACTGGAAGATTTTTATCTTTTGGGACTTTGTAGATATTATATCTCCACCATTAAGACGCCGGAGCTTTTAACTTTGATTGTATAATCTTCAAGGATCAAACCTGAGCCCGCTGTCAAGGAACCATACAATAACCCCTTACCAATTGCCTGGAAGTGGAATTTTACGAGCCCGAGTCTGTTATCAGAGGAATAGATCATCCAAGCCCGTCAACTGCCTGGAAACGTAAACTTACGAACCTGACATATTATCATAAGTTACGTAATATATTCATATCTCTATTTGTAACTGCCACGATCACTATTTATCTTTTTAAATTAAATTTCATCATTATTTTTATTTCATTGTAAACAAATCGTTAATTGTTTTTCATTTATAGTAACTAGTAAATCCTGGGGCCTCATTCTACATATATCTTTATGCATAGTCGAGTAGCTCTTTACTCACTTGAGACCATGACAATAATAACAATAATAACAATAATAATAATAATAATAATAATAATAATAATAATAATAATAATAATAATAATAATAATAATAATAATAATAATAATAATAATAAAGATAACAATAATAATAAAATGAGCTTTTATATAGCGTAATATCCACTAAACTTGGTCAAAGCGCTTTTCAAAGGGTCCCTGACCAACAGCAACACTTAACATGCAGAACGAGACATGACGCCCGACAGAGACAATGCTGGTAACGGCTCGGTACTCATTTCACATCTGAGTACGGTGAGAGAATGTGAGTAAAGAGCCTTTTCCAAGATCTCAACTATTCGCCGAGCGAGACTCGAACCCAGGACCTTCCGATTCAAAAGCGAATGTCATACAACAAGACCACACAGCCGTACATCAGCAACAGCAACACAAACAACAAAAACAACAACAACAACAACAACAACAACAACAACAACAACACAAATAACAAAAACAACAACAAATCCAGCAGCAGAAAAAAACAACACAAGACAACAACAAAACAAAAATAAACATAATAACAACCCAAAAAACAAAACAAAAACAAAATAAAACAAAACAAAAAAAAAAAAACAACCAAAAAAAAATTTATTAAAATATGTATAAGTATTTTTGAAAGCTTGTGGGTTTTACAAAGTTTCTTAAAGACACAATACCCAACCTTGTGGGACTCCAAACATTAGGATAGACTATGTAAAAATCAACTATGATCTGATACATTAAATTTTTTAAAAATTAATAAAGTGGTTAAGTAAAAAATTCAGCTTTATATCGCGTAATATCCACTAAATGTGCTCAAAGCGCTTTACAAGGGGTCCCTGGTCAACAGCAACATTTAACCTGTAGCAAGGAACATGACGCCTGTTAGGCGATATAACAATTTTTTGGACAAAGACAACGCTGTTAACGGCCAGGTACTCATTTTACACCTGAGTACGATGAGAGAATGTGAGTAAAGAGTCATTTCCAAGGACTAAACTATGCGCCGAGCGCGAGGCTCGAACCCAGGACCTTCCGATCCGAAAGCGAGTGTCATACTACTAGACCACATAGCCACAAAAGTAGGTACAATCTTATGCAGTTTAGAACGTACCTACCGGTGCGCTATGTGGTCTAGTGGTATGACACTCGCTTTCGGATCGGAAGGTCCTGGGTTCGAGCCTCGCTCGGCGCATAGTTGAGTCCTTGGAGAAGGCTCTTTACTCACATTCTCTCATCGTACTCAGGTGTAAAATGAGCACCTGGCCGTTAACAGCGTTGTCTCTGTCCCAAAAATTGGTAATATCGCCTGACAGGCGTCATGTCTCGTCCTACATGTTATGTGTTGCTGTTGGCCAGGGACCCCTTGTAAAGCGCTTTGAGCACGTTTAGTGGATATTGCGCTATATAAAAGCTCAAGTTTAAAAAAAATAATTTTTTACCGCTTAGACAAATTCATAAAACGCAACATTTCTACTACGAATTGAACTTTGATCAAAGTACTTTCCAAATACACTCAGTACCAGTTTCATTCAACCAGCAGCCAAATCACTACAAATCAGAATTTCAATTTCATACAAAACACGAAGTCTGTAATTGAATAGTTGAGTCCTTGGAAAAGACTCTTTACTCACATTATCTCACCGTACTCAGGTGTAAAATAAGTACCTGGCCGTTAACAGCGTTGTCTTTGTCCAAAAAATAGTGCGGCTATGTGGTCTTGTGGTATGACACTCGCTTTCGGATCGGAAGGTCCTGGGTTCGAGCCTCGCGCTCGGCGCATAGTTGAGTCCTTGGAAAAGACTCTTTACTCACATTATCTCACCGTACTCAGGTGTAAAATGAGTACCTGGCCGTTAACAGTGTTGTCTTTGTCCGAAAAATTGTAATATCGCCAAACAGGCATCATGTCTCGTCCTACATGTTAAATGTTGCTGTTGACCAGGGACCACTTGTAAAGCGCTTTGAGTGGATATTTCGTGGATATTGCGCTATATAAAAGCTCAATTTTAAATTTTTTTTTTTTAGTTGGTTGCCTGTGATGTCTTTGTGACTAATACATTCAAACAATCACGACCTTTAGTGATATTTAGGTGACCAGGGTTACCGATTTTCTGTATATTTAATTTCAGTAAGTTAAAAAAAAAAAAACAACCCAGTATAGATAGAATGAAATTGATGTTACTCGGGTCTTTGTTATTGTTTTTGCCATCCTCGTTTATGAGTAATTCTCACTTGACTGTATTAACCAGACTATAAAAGTTCAAGGTTACACATAGTTTTGTGTGTTGGTCCGTTATACTTCCGGATTGCACTGTTATGAGCTTCTTAGCCAAGCGCATACTATCTATATTTTAAATCCAGAGACGAAACACAAGGGACATAACTCATTTTATACCGCTATGTTTATTGCGTGCGAATTATTTCCCCTGACTATTTCATTTTCTTTGTTACAATTTTACAATGTTTTTATCTTATCATTTTATTTGACAAATGGATTTTTTTGGTAACACTAAATTTCCACTTGAACCATTGAACTAATAGTCCCCAAATATTTCAAGTTGTTTACTATTGACACGGAGATATTTTGCGTGTATTATGAGATTGATAAGACATCGTGATAATTTTATCGAAAAATCAAATTTGTTTCGACAAATCCTACCGAATACAAACGCGATCATTTTTAGCACGTGGGTTGTATGCATTGTCTACTGATATATAAGAAGTCACTGGTTGTATGTCATGTCACGTCCTACATGTTAAATGTTGTGATAGACTAGCGTCCTATTCAAGGGGTGACAAGCAATTGCTACTGTCCGTTTAACTCTACAGAAACTGGGATAGTCCCACAAGGCTATGGTGTTGGTTATTGTGTCTTTAAGAAACTTTGTAAAACTCGTACGTGTTGCTGTTGGGTAGGGACCTAGGACTTCATATACAGGACTGATCGCCACCCTCTTATTAAATCCTACGGGGCCGTTCGTTTTTTTCCTATATAACATTACCCCTGTCGTCAGGCTTTAATGATAGATGTCACTGATAGGGACCCATTGTAAAGCGTAAAGCGCTTTGGGTACGTTTAGCGGATATTGCGCTATATAAATGCTCAATTTATTTTAAGATTATTGAGATTAATTTAGATATAATTCAATAGGTTTGATGAATTAACATAGACTGTTCAAACGCCAAAGTAGTCCTTTAGAGCCATAAGCCCCGCGGAGCCGTAGTCTATCCCAGTTTCTGTAGAGTTAAACGGACAGTAGCAATTGCTTGTCACCCCTTGAATAGGACGCTAGTCTATCGCAAAGTATTTTCAGTCAGGTCTGATACCAAACCACTGATGGCTGGGTGGACAAAGAAGGGGAGGGGGGTTAGAAAAAAATCTCGACTTCGCCCGGGATTAATCCAGATCTATGTGTACATATTATCAGGTCTGATAACTGAACACAATTATGGGCCTGGTTTAACATTGTCATGATGGACCGTAATTTTAGTTGGTTTGGGTGAATCAACAATGGGGCCATGTCAAGTTGAGTTATCAGACCTGCAAATAAGGACACGTCGGTCCATGTCCATTGGCATGTAAAGTGAGTGCACTAACAATTGAACTATCGTAACACCTTCAAAAACGCTATAGCAGCCATATACACTTGATCTTGTCCGGCCTGTCACAGAAAATAATCTTTCAATCTTGTAAGTATATATTATGCATTGTTACCTTATTACGTTTATCTTCTATATGCATGCGTGCGTGTGCGCGCGCGCGCGCGTGTGTGTGTGTGTGTGTGTTTTGCATGTCACGGTTAAAGATATATGTTTGTACATCACATATACATGAGTACATTTAAGTTGAAATACTATCTTTACACGTGTATCATTATTGTAATCTTTAATCAATAGATTTATAGCATTACTATTAATATTAAGGGCATTCAAGGGATTTAATCCTATTTTGCCCTATACCATACCATATGTTTTGTTAAAACATTTTTTAAAAGCCGATCTTAAACTATCATGGACAAGTGGAATAGCGATAATTCTTTTTATAAGTCATTTCAAATTCACTTTTATAGCTTTAAAAAAATGACCAAACTTTGTTTCTTTGCAGCCTTCAGCACACGATCTCAATTTGTCATAGTAAACCCTTTAACTTCAACCTTTTAAAAACCCCATTCAGAAAAGTGAGTGGAGCAGGCATTTATGTTGGTAACAACAAGAGATGAAGTGCGTAGGAAAGTGCCAGAAGACAATAGAGAATTAAAAAATGTCGCGGCGGTGATGGGGGTTTGAACCCGCGACCTTACTGGTAAGACAACTCCGCCTGGCCGGTGCGTTACATCAGTGGGGTCTAACTTCCTGTCCAATATGTCCACGCTGTGGGCAAGAACCCGAAACGGCAGAGCATCTAGTCGAAAGGTGTGTTGTGACGATGCTACCAGGCGGGTTCGCGACGGTGCACGAATGCGGACCGGACTTTGCTGATTGGGTCGATCGTCATAACATAATAGTGTGAACCATAAGAAGCTGCTGCTGCCTGGCCGGTGAGAGCGTGACTCTACCGTATGAGCTATCCACGATCAATCCCCATCACCGCCGCGAAATTTTTTTAATTCTCTATTGTCTTCTGGCACTTTCCTACTCACTTCATCTCTTGTTGTTAAAAAAACCAAAAAAAAAAACAATTAAACCGCGAATGATCTTTAAATTCAACAAGAAGGCGAATAAATATCGTCTAATCAAAATCAAAATTTGCGTTCAAGTATCTAATTTTGTTGCAGCATTTTTTTATCATGTGAGATACCACCCTCGTCTTTGACACTATCCAACTCTGGGAATTCGACTTTTAACTTTATATTATCAGATAATGCAATTTGTTAGGTTAAAATTGACGGGGGAAAAAAAGACAATTCTTAATGCTCATAAATAGGGATCGCAATGTTAACTGAAATGGACATTTAGGTACACAATATGCCTCCGTTCCTTTATATAGGACGTCACTATGTAATCATCCAAGTAGCTACTTTCTGTGAAATCTATGATTAAATCAAGAAACGCATTCGAAAAAAAAGACAGGGACCCCCCCCCCCTTTTTTTTTTTTTTTCCCCATCCCCCGCTCCCATAATACAACAACAAAACTAACAAAATAAAAATAAAACGAGCAAAAACAAAACAAACAAACAAACATCGCCGCCCCCCCCCCCCCCCCTTTAACATAAACAACCAAAATACAAAAACAGTACAAAATAATTAAACTTGATGGGCTATAACTAGAGAGGCCAGAAATAAAAACAAAATAGAACCATGTCAGAATCGAGCTCGATTACTTTTCCGATACTTCGACTTAGATACTGACTGCTCTATCGAATGAATCCCAACGCCACCTCTTGACTATCATAATAATTTATTGCTGGAGTTGGAAAGTGAATCAAGTGCAAAGAGAAAAAAAAATCAATATAATCTTAAACGGAATTCTACAATTTATAATTGCTATGGAAATGCCACTAGGTCGGAAAATGCGACCAATTTCTGTTTGATCAATAAATGTTATTATAATATTTCGTCATCCAGTGAACTGCCGTACTCTGGAAAGTCACGTATTTAAAAAAAAATTAAAAATGGCCAGAAAAAACCTGTCCCTCATCTTGGCAAAAACTCTCAAACCTGGGACTGGATGGAAGACCTGGCGAGGCCCCAACTTTGAGAAATGTGTTTTTCTAAATGAGGGTAATTTAAATCGATCGATATTTGAAGGACGTGTTTTCTGGCCAAATTTTTTAATACTTGAATTTCCAGAGTACCTCAGTTAACTGGTTAATATTTTTATTTTTTTCTTACGCAATAATAATGAAAAGAAGAAGATGGAAAAGCAAAATAGATCGATTTGGACAGAATTACGCACTGAGGCATAGTAGAAAGTCGCTCGCCATTGGATGGAAAGATTTTAGTCTGTACTTTGCGATAGACCAGCGTCCTATCCAAAGGGTAGTATGAAGCAATTGTTCCTGTCTATTTGTGACCCAACGGATCATAAAGGCTATTATGTCTGGATCGTTAAGATAAAGAAAAAGAGAATTAGAACCAAAAATATGGGACATGACATTGTGACAACATTTGATTTAATATGTAATCTTTCTTCTCAAATGGTATTGTGTTGGGGTGAGCTAGGCACGAGAAAATGCATATACAGTATATATATATATATATATATATATATATATATATATATATTATAATATATATATATATATATATATATTGTGTGTATGTGTGTTTTGTGATTTGCTTTATATGACGGATTCCTAAGTGCGCATGTGCAAAATTATGAATTGCAACCTGTGCACATCTATTTGCAGGCCTGATAACCGAACACAAATATAGGTTTAAATTGTAATGAACAATATCTTGCGTTCGTTTGAGAGTATTTTTTTTTTCCATTACAACCATGAGACCATAACAATTTGGGTTATTAGACCTGCAAATAAGTACACGTCAGTTGCAACAATTCATATTAATTACTTGGCTATAATTAGAAGTTTTTTTTTTGTTTTTGTTTTTTAAAGATAAACATTAAATTCGTGATGCAAGTTTTCCAACCCTATTCTTATTTCCTTTCTTTTTACAGATGCCAGTTTCAAACTATTTCACGCCTGCGCACTACGTGCTGATGGTTATCAATTTCTTCCTGTTTTCCACTATCCTGACGGGAATGATCTTCCTTTTGGTTCGAGATTTCAAGCCTCGTCTCAAATTCAAATTCAAAAAATTCAGGAAGAAATTCTTTTCGAGAGTACCTGCAGATACCATCGTCATCAACGTTGTACCAAAAGATTCTCCTGCTGTCTCGAATTGAATACTAGTAATATTTTTAAACAACACATGTCGATGATCCTTTAAAATCACGTGAGCTGTAAGGGTTATTCCCGATTATTTATTAACGTATCACGTGATTTCGACGTCGGGTTGCGTTTATCGTGTTGCCTTGCGCAATGTCAGTAACTCGTCACCGAAACAGTAATGCAGCAAAAGAGAACTAGAACTAGAACTGAAAAAAAATTGTAATATCGCCTTACAGGCGTCGTGTCTAGTTCTACACGTTACGTGTTGCTGTCGGTCAGGACCCTTTGTAAAGCGCTTTAAGCACGTTAAGTGGATTTTGCGCTATATAAAAGCTCACCTTTTATTTTCATAGGAAATGACAAATCTGTTTCATACGCACTTTTTCAGATCTTTGATTCATAAATTATACAAAATGTCGAGGATCGTCTGGACATTCAGAAATACAAATTATAAGGAAGTGATGGAGATGGCGGGTTACTCAAGATCTTTGAGGAAGATAAGAAAGGGTCAGGCAAAATTCATGGGATTATTATTATGAGAAAGTAAGCATAATAACGGGGAAGTTCGATGGAAAAAAAAGCACCTGAACGACAGCGTCTGTTATCAAATACAGTCCCTTGATTAGTGACCAAACAATAATAGACACGCACATAGATAACCACGCCTCTCGGACAGTCGTCATAATGTAAACAATGGTAGTGATTGGTTAAAATAAGAAGCTTCACAGATTATGCTCTCAAAAAACTTCTAATTATAGCCAATGCAAGTAATCATTATGAATTGTTGCAACCGACGTGTACTATTTTGCAGGTGTGATAACCCAAAACATAGGAAAACTTGATAACAACGGGGAAGTTGGACGGAAAAAGAGCACCCGAATGACAGCGTTTGTTATCAAATACAGTCCCTTGATTAGTGACCAAACAATAATAGACACGCACATAGATAACCACGCCTCTCGGGCAGTCGTCATAATGAAAACAATGGTAGTGATTGGTTAAAATAAGAAGCTTCACAGATTATGCTCTCAAAAAACTTCTAATTATAGCCAATGCAAGTAATCATTATGAATTGTTGCAACCGACGTGTACTATTTTGCAGGTGTGATAACCCAAAACATAGGAAAACTTGATAACAACGGGGAAGTTGGACGGAAAAAGAGCACCCGAATGACAGCGTTTGTTATCAAATACAGTCCCTTGATTAGTGACCAAACAATAATAGACACGCACATAGATAACCACGCCTCTCGGGCAGTCGTCATAATGAAAACAATGGTAGTGATTGGTTAAAATAAGAAGCTTCACAGATTATGCTCTCAAAAAACTTCTAATTGTAGCCAATGCAAGTAATCATTATGAATTGTTGCAACCGACGTGTACTGATGCAGGTCTGATAACCCAAAACATAGGAAAACTTGAAAACAACGGGGAAGTTGGACGGAAAAAGAGCGAGCACCCTTGATTAGTGACCAAACAATAATAGACACGCACATATATAACCACGCCTCTCGGACAGTCGTCATAATGTAAACAATGGTAGTGATTGGTTAACATAGAAAACTTCACAGATTTTACTATCGATGATATGTGTCTAAGTAAAATACCCACTGTTCTACCGCTTGATCAATAGAACCGACACAGAAAACTATGTGTAAACTTAAACGTTTTTTAGTTTGACAGAGAAAATCTTGTGATAACTAGTCACCCATTTGGCGGTATAAAAACAACAGTGATCAGAGAGAGGTCGATTTCATTCACGTGATTGTTTATAGATAGTATGCGCTTGGCTAAGAAGCTCATTACATTGCCATCCGGAAGTATAACGGACCAACACACAGAACTGTGTGTATCCATGAACGTTTATAGTCAGGTTGATACAGTTCAGTGAGCATTACTCATAAACGCGGATGGCAAAAAACAATAACAAAGACCTGAGTGACGTCATCTTCGAACTATCTATAAACAACCAAGTGTGTTTGTCCGAACACGTGTGAAATTGTGTCACAAAAACATTTTGAGAGGTCAAACATCTACTGGTTAATTGGCTTCAACAGTCATGACGTCACTTCCCTCGTATTGACGCATAGTAACTTAGCGACTGGCTCTAAACAATCGAACAATGGCGGACGCCCTTATGAAATATTTCTCCGACGAGTATAAAAGTGTATCCAGAGGAGAAAAACATTATAAATCTGATCATGTTTTGACTTTTGCACATTCTGATCACAAGACATGAAAAGTTCTAGCCAGCATGAAGAATAAAAAGTACAGATTTTATTTGTCTAGAACCACGATGGCCTCCGTTGCTGGGCAACGTGACATCAGACTATTGAATCCTATTACAAAGATCGACATACAAGGGATTGATATTTCAGTGTTGTGACTTTTTATGTTGATGAGTTGTCCCATTTGTGAGTTTTCTTCACTGGTAACATTGCTTTACAAAATATAGATAGAATAAAGTTGACGTCACTCGGGTCTTTATTATTTATTTTTTTGCCATCCACGTATATGACTAATTATCACTTAAATGTATAATCCGACTATAAAAGTTCATGGTTAAACAGAGTTTTGTGTGTTGGTCCGTTAAACTTCCGGATTCCAATGTTGTGAGCTTCTGAGACAAGCGCATACTATCCATAGATAGTATGAGCTTGTCTCAGAAGCTCACAACATTGCCATCCGGAAGTATAACGGACCAACACACAAAGCTATGTGTAACGTTTAACGTTTATGGTCTGGTTCATTCAGTTTAGTGAGAATTACTCATAAACGCGGATGACAAAAAGCAATAACAAAGACCCGAGTGACGTCATCTTCGAACTATTGTTTCCATGCAAGTTTTCATGGTGATGGACACAACAAAAGGTCAGATTGCGTGACAAACGCATTCCCATCATATAGAGGTGCTACTGCTTTTTTTTTACACCGACAATGGCAGTGTAAATAAAATGAAGAGAAAGAGTGGAGAGAGAGAGAGAGAGAGAGAGAGAGAGAGAGAGAGAGAGAGAGAGAGAGAGAGAGAGAGAGAATAAAAAAAGAGAACTGTGCATGTGTGTGCGTGTGTATTGGTGTGTGTGTAGTGTGTGTGACTGTGTGTGTATGTAGTGTGTGTGTGAGAGAGAGACAGGGAGAGCGAGAATGTGCGTATGTGTGTGCGTGTGTGAGAGAGAGAAGAGAGAGAGAGAGAAAGAGAGAGAGAGAGAGAGCCAGTGAGAGAGAGTGTGCATGAGAAAGAGAGAGAGAGAGAAGAGCGAGAGAGAGAGAGTGAGTGTGTGTTTGTGAGTGTATGTGTGTGTGTGTGTGAGAGAGCGAGAGAGAGAGAGAAGAGCGAGAGGGAGAGAGAGTGTGTATGTGTGTGTGTGTGTGTGATAGAGAGAGAGAGAAAGAGAGAGACAGTGTGTGTGTGTATCTGTGTGTGATATAATATATATATATATATATATATATATATATATATATATATATATATAGAGAGAGAGAGAGAGAGAGAGAGAGAGAGAGAGAGAGAGAGAGGAGAGAGACAGAAGAGCGAGAGAGAGTGTATGTGTGTGTGTGTGTGTGAGAGAGAGAGAGGAGAGAGAGACAGAAGAGCGAGAGAGAGAGAGTGTGTGTGTGTGATAGAGAGAGAGAGAGAGAGAGAGAGAGAGAGAGAGAGAGAGAGAGAGAGAGAGAGAGAGAGAGAGAGAGAGAGATTGCAGTTATGGGAATTGATCGATAATGCGGCGATTGATCCTCGTACGGTGCTCCGTTTTGGTTAATTTTGGCAGATATTATAATTTGTAGCGGTCGTATCTGGAATGTTCTTTGTGTAATATTATATTATGCCGACGTGAACATATATGCAGGTCTGACATCCGAACCCACTTATGGGCCTAGTTTAACATTGTTGTAATGGACAATAATATGATTACCTATAATTATATAAAGTAAATGTTGCTGCTCGAGGATCGAAGTAATAAATAATAATGTGAAATTGAATGTAAGCTTCAATCTAATTACAAAAACAGATCAAATGAACGTTTCGGGTTTCCCCTTTTTCAACAAAACAGGATGAATGAAACACCACAGATGAATGAGATGAAGTGGTAGTGGCGTAGTTAAGATGAATCTTAAACCCGAAACGTTCATTTGATCTGTTTTTTGTAATTAAATTGAAGCTTACATTCAATTTCACATTATTATTTATAATTATATAATAACCTATGATTTTGCGTCATTTTTGTGTGTGCAGATTTCAACTACAACAATAATAAGCCCATAAGGAATTGGGTTATCAGACCTGTAAATAAGTGCACGTCGTATTCTGCCATTCGCGGTGCTATTGCCACTGTAGCTGCTTCTAAAGTTAACCATTGCAAAATATTAAATAAATTTAGTTGCCTTCTTATATTTGTGAATGTTTGTCTGTTTAATTTATTTTACTTTTAATTGTTTTTTTTTTTTTTTGGTTCTGTAATGAAATTGAAATTGATCTTTATATAGCGCAATATCCACTAAATGTGCTCAAAGCGCTTTATAAGGTCAACGCATCATTTAACATGTAGAACGGGACATGCCGCCTGTTGGCGATATTACAATTTTTCGGACAAAGACAACACTGTTAACGGCCAGGTACTCATTTTACACCCGAGTAGGGTGAGAGAATTTGAGTAAAGAGTATTTTCCAAGGACTCAACTATGCGCCGAGCGAGGCTCGAACACAGGACCTTCCGACCCGAAAGCGAGTTTCATACCACTAGACCACATAGCCGCACAAAAGAATCGGAAGCGCCCCATGAATTTGTTTAATAATGCTTACAATGGATGGAAGAGGAAAACTCGAGATGGCTCATCGTCTAGCTAATATCTCAAAGTAGTCGTAATGAGAATTTTCCTGTATTTTTCAAGATAAAAAGGATAGCAGTAATGATGATGTTGATGATGATGGTGATGATAATGATGATAATGATGATGATGGTGATGATTATAATGATGATAATGGTGATGATGATGGTGATGATGATGATGATGATGATGATGATGATGATTTCAATAAACACTGATATTTTGATATCCAAATGCATCTTTTATAAAAAAAAGGTTCAAAGGTTTAGTAGCCATCAGACTTACGCCAACGAATGTTTGAACGGCGTAATGTAATAAAATGGGTAACTGGTGCACCGTAGCTAAGAGGAGAAACTTGCAGGATGAGAGTGATTTAGAGACATACATACATGAGAACACACAAAAACACACAAACACACCGACACACACATAGTGGCACACACTTAACACACACAATAAATGCGTTTTACCATAAATGCCCATACCTCATCTATCTATCTATCTATCTATCTATCTATCTATCTATCTATCTATCTATCTATCTATCTATCTATCTATCTATTTATCTACCTATCTTTCTATCTATATATCTAACTATCAATCTATCTACCTACTTACCTGCATATTATAAATCTATCTATTTTTCTATTCTACTATATATCTACCTATCTATCTATACATCCATCTATCTATCTTTCTATTTATCTCTTTTGCTCATACAGAGACACACAACCAAACTCTCCCGATATATATCAATCTCTCTATCCCTATTTCCTCTTCTTTCACTCTATCTTTCCCCCACTCTATAACTGTGGGGGTTGCTTGAGCCTGGGATCGTAGAAATATTTCGAGTACAAACTCTCCTCAGCAAAATAACAAACAGAGGAATGTTGAAAACAAATAAATCAAAATGTGAGAATTGTAACGTCTGTATTCCTCGGTGGTTGGAGTCTTTGTTTATTGTTTTGTTGAAGAAGGATTTGTACCCGAAACGTCTATTATTTGTACCGTTTCCATCCGAAGTCTTTCCATTCCACCTTTCTTCATAGCTAGCTATCACCTCAGGAGAGAGAAACAAATAGAGAGAGAGAGAGAAAGAGAGAGAGAGAGAGAGAGAGAGAGAGAGAGAGAGAGAGAGAGAGAGAGAGGGAGAGAGAGAGATAAAGTCAGAATGAGAGATAGATAGATAGATAGATAGATAGAAAAGTAGACAGAGAGAGAGAGAGAGAGAGAGAGAGAGAGAGAGAGAGAGAGAGAGTCAGAAAGAGAGATAGATAGATAGATAGATAGATAAGTAGATAAGTAGAGAGAGAGAGAGAGAGAGAGAAGGAGAGAGAGAGAGAAAGAGAAGGAGAGAGAGAGAGAGAGAGAGAGAGAGAGAGAGAGAGAGAGAACAATTACTCACGTTTACACTCTCTCACTCTCACTCACTCCACTCACTCAGAACAAGGATACACATACACACGACTCACACAGTATGTCAGATCGAAGCGCATCGGGGAAGGGTGGTGGGGAGGCGGGAAGGAAGCGCCATTCCCAGATCGAATCAGCCCTGTTGTCGTTCGATTCTTTCACAGAAGATCGCAATGCCTTCGTGTTTACATAGCGTCGCTGAGACCCAAATGCTGCGGGCTTCTTGTGCTTTTATACGGTGGACACATTCGACACAGGAATAACACAGTTGCAGAAATAAAAAAGAGGAGACTGCTCTTGTAAACACGCAAAGATGGACTAAAAAGAAGTCGCGCGAAATTAAATGATTAAGCTAGTTAGCTACCTATGACATTGGCTCAAAAGAGCCGAGAGACAAAGTGAGTAGGTACTGAACTCCGAGGATGTATAGTATAGATGTGTCGTTGTGATGTGTGTTGCATTAACCATTTGATTAAATTGTAATTTGACAACACATCTTTTCATCCAGAGCGTTGACACACACAGTGATGGGACTCATCCTCAATGTTCCTTGGATATATTATATTTTCTCCTATTGATCTGATCAGGTTTGTTTACAATCATTTCAATCACTCTGTTATCATCGATAACTATAATATTGTCACCAGTACCGCGATCACTGTCATTGTCAGTGTCAGTCTCATCATGACTAATACTGCAAATATTGTCGTCGTCGTCGTCATCATCATCATCATCATCATCATCATCATCATCATCATCATCATCATCACCATCATCATCATCATCATCATCATCATCATCATCATCACCATCACCATCATCATCATCATCATCATCATCATCATCATCATCATCATCATCATCATCACCACCACCATCATCATCATCACCACCACCACCACAAGAGCACTCGCTTCACATGCAAAAGGATCGGGATCGAACCATTTTGAAGTTCACGGAAAGTACTTCTCGGTAGACTAGTGTCCTATCCGAGAATAGCAAACAATTTCTATTGTCCTTTTCACGCTAAAGAAACTGGAATAAACTCCGGCTCCAGATGGGCAGCGCCCCGTCTAGATATCGAACGTATGACCTCCAGGTTACCGGTCATCAATGATAACAATTTAACCAGAGATTAAAATATGAAGACGTGAAACTTAGGGGCTCCTTTCGTATGTAAGTGTTCCATGTCAAGTCGGTAAACATGGCATTTATGTATTGATAGTAAATAGTAAATAGTAAATAATGCATTTATATAGCGCCTAAACAACCACGTTAATCGTGCTCTGCGGCGCTTTACATAATAAAAATGTTTTAAAACAACAAAATTAAACATCACGACACTACATAATAAGCATTAATACAAAAACAAAATTTAAGCAACATCTATCATGAAAAATAAGCCTCACAGATCAACTCAGTGTTCAGACATTTCCTGAAAGATGATAAATTTTCATAGGCCTTTGTCCGAGGACATGAATGGTGTGTGTCTAATTAAAATACACACCATTTATTCCCGCTGTATTAATCGTACATATAGATAGTATGCAGATGACGTCACTCAGGCCTTTGTTATTGTTTTTGCCATCCGCGTTTGTGAGTTGTTCTCACTAAACTGTATTAACCAGACTATAAAAGTTCATGGTTACACAGAGTTTGTGTGTTGGTCCGTTATACTTCCGGATGGCAATGTTGTGAACTCCTTGGCCAAGCGCATTCTATCTATAGATAGTTCAAACTTGACGTCACTCGGGTCTTTGTTATTGCTTTTTGCCATCCGCGTTTATGAGTAGTTCTCACTAAACTGTATTAACCAGACTATAGATAGTATGCAGATGACGTCACTCAGGCCTTTGTTATTATTTTTGCCATCCGCGTTTGTGAGTTGTTCTCACTAAACTGTATTAACATGACTATAAAAGTTCATGGTTACACAGAGTTTGTGTGTTGGTCCGTTATACTTCCGGATGGCAATGTTGTGAACTCCTTGGCCAAGTGCATTCTATCTATACAAACGTTCGAGGATAAATATAGTTTTGAGTGTTGGTTCGTTTTACTTCCGGATGGCAATATTGTGAACTTCTTAGCCAAGCGCATACTATCTATACACAAAAAGTTTAAAGTCTAAGAGAATTTAGTGAGCAGAAATACAACTGAATACATTATATATAGAAAGCAGCGAAAACCCGTGCAAATTTCAATTGTATTACACTTTATAAACATGAGCGTGAGGATGTTTACCGACTTGACCCGATCTGACATAGATAATAATAATAATAATAATAATAATAATAATAATAATAATAATAATAATAATAATAATAATAATAATAATAAATGGCATTTATATAGCGCTTTACCCCGTTGTCACAGGCTCTAAGCGCTTTACAGTGATATAAAACAAAACATATTACAGTGAGACAAGTGTGAAGGAAACGTGATGCGAATTCAATTTAACAACAACAAAATATGAAAATAATATTGCAACCTTATGACGTAAAAAGATAAAACTTTAAGCGAGATTTGAACGTTGTCAACGAATCCGAGCATCTCACGTGTGATGGGAGAGAGTTCCAAAAATACGCATCGTCTGCTATTAAAACCCTATTGCCACTTAATAAACTCTGATTAAACCAAAGAGGTTAGCTGATACCGAATGGCAACATTGATAGAAGTTGTCATAATAATAATAATAATATAATGAACTTATATAGCGCCTAGTTCCAATTTGGAATTGCTCACTGGCGCTTTACATCAACACATCATGTATGATATACAAATATAGAACTGGCATGTTAAAACCACACAAATTCGATGATAACATAATATATTATAATAAAATACATACTAAGAGTCCAAATTATATGCCCTACAGAAAAGCTCAGTTTTTAACCGTTTTCTAAAGATAAGTGGATTTTCACTATTTTTAGTTTCAATACTGATGGAGTTCCACAATCGGGGGCCATGGTGGTCAAAGGATTTCTCATGAAAAACTAACGATTTTGGGGGTTCCCTTGGGATATTTAAATTAGCAGATCTTAAATTTCGACTGGGTTCATAAAGGTGGATAAGTTCCTGAAGGTAAACAGGAGCGGAATTGTTTAAGCAATTGAAAACATGGGTGAGTATTTTAAATTCAATCCTAAACTTTACAGGTAGCCAGTGTAGGTCCTCCAAAATCGGTGTTATATGCTCGCGCTTTTTAGATAACGTTACCAATCGAGTTGCTTTGTTCTGTATCTTTTGGAGTCGATTAATGACATTATTATCACAACCATAGAGCAAGCTATTGCAATAATCAAGGCGGGTAAGAATCAAAGAGACCACAAAAACCATAAATATATATGTGCGATATTTGCTAAAATATAAATAGGGTCCAGTTAAAATCACGATAAGCTGTGAATAAAAAAAAGTGTCGGACAAAGCAGAATGAAATATACATTAAAAATCCAAAAATTCTGCCCACCCCCTCGACTCAGATCTCTGGATTACTAGTAATAAGTGAAAATATAACATTTAATAATAATACTAATACTAATAGTACTACTACTCCTACAACTACTACTACTCCTTCTCCTCCTCCTCCTTCTCCTCCTCCTCCTCCTCCTCCTCCTACTACTACTACTACTACTACTACTACTACTACTACTACTACTACTACTACTACTACTACTACTACGACTACAACTACTACTACTAATAATAATATTAATAATAATAATAATAATAATAATAATAATAATAATAATAATAATAATAACAATAATAATAATAATAATAATAATAATA
>NC_088364.1:69779915-69784915 GCF_034508935.2 Berghia stephanieae
TCAGAGGATACGCTGTGTTATCGTCAAGGTGTTTATTTAGGCAATTAGAAGCGGATTAATTTGGTTCCAAGACGGAATCGATCAGGGAAATGTTTGGTCAGTCAAATAAGAACATCCAATATCCAACTCTTTGGTGTGCTTGATACCAGAACGATTAACATTATAAATGCCTGAGACGGGGAGAGAGCAGGAAAGGAATTAAATTGAGCTTTTATATAGCGCAACATCCACTAAACGTGCTCAAAGCGCTTTACAAGGGGTCCCTGGCCAACAGCAACACGTAACATTTAGAACGGGACAGGACGCCTGTTAGGCGATATTACAAATTTTTGTTTGGACAAAGACAACGCTGTTAACGGCCAGGTACTCGTTTTACACCTGAGTACGATGAGAGAATGTGAGTAAAGAGCCTTCTCCAAGGACTCAACCATGCGCCGAACGCGAGGCTCGAACCCAGGACCTTCCGATCCGAAAGCAAGTGTATTACAACTAGACCACATTGCCGCACAAATAATTCTCTCTCTCTCTCTCTCTCTCTCTCTCTCTCTCTCTCTCTCTCTCTCTCTCTCTCTCTGTGTGTGTGTGTGTCTGTGTGTGTGTGTGTGGGCGAGTATGTGTGCTTATTAACAATTCCTTGCGAATTATTAGCTAAAGATATTGATTAATTTTGAATCGAAACGTGGAAAAACATCATCAACAGCCTTGTTTGTTTGCTCTTCAGAGGAAAAAGAATTATTTCCGGTGTGACACAGCAATCAGCTGATTCGCCCACGAAATATCGAGCTATCGGCTGTGTAAACTCTAGTGAAATCTATGGACAAAATAAAGTCCGACTCGTGAACTTTCTCCAATTACACACCCCGTTTAACGGGAAAATAAGCCTATTAAATAGTGTTTCTATCATAATACATAATACAAGTTGTAGATTTTAATTAGGTACTTTTGTAAAAAAAAAAAAAAACGAGAAAAAAAGTGGTCTCTGTCGAGCGGAGTAATTTTACTGATGTTTTGTCTATCAATCAGGTGGCCACATTGGATTTTTTAAGAACTTTAAAAAATTTCTTTCCGAGACAAGGATTTTTTTGAGTTTTCAAAAAACATGTAATCAGAAAGGGGAAAGTGGTGGCCTACAAATCCCGAGTTATATTTTCACTATTATATTAACCATCATTTTCGTTGAGACTCATCGCAATTTAAAAAAAACTATTTTGGACAACATAAAAAAATTGGCTGCTCTTTATTTTGAGCAACATAAAACATTTGGCTACCAAAATAGTGGCAACATTACTCCACTCGGCAGGGACCACTTTTTTTTCTACGAAAGTACCTTTAATTCTAAATTGGCCACAAGTTTCTAAAATAATCATGCTTTTGAAAGTTCCCGTCTAGACTAAATTTCGACGTATTTAGATCTTTTAAAATGCTCCTGAGACTTTCACCGAAAGTTTCGTCAGTTTTTTTGAGGCGAAATAACCAAAAAAATCGTTCCGATTCAACTTTTAAAAATTTAGACTAATTATCATTGTTGTTTTCATGATTATTATTGTCATTAATATTTCATTATACTATGAACTTTGTAAATTTATGATTCATTCGATCATGACCAATTTCTTATCATCAGTTACCTATGATAGAAAATGTCGATTTTACATTGCCGTATTGATTTATATTTCCTTACATTCAAACTTGTGCAAAACTGTATGTGAATGATACAATGGAAGCTATATGAGATTTTGTAATTATAAACTATTGTACAGGTCATTTAAAGGATAATTCCTGTATTCAGCCTTTAGTAAGATACGAAGAAATATAAGATGCAAAGGCTCCTGACAACGTTCTATTCCTTTTTTGAAGAAAATGAGTGAGACGATTAGAAAAAAAGAATTTAATCCGGTCTATCAATAAATGAAACAAACAAAACAAAAACACACTCACATACATATCATACACATTAATACACACAAACACACGCACGCACACAAACTCACTCATAATATACTCAAACAAAATGTAATAAGCACTATCAGTAAAAAAAAGTAGTCCTTCAGAGATCATGTTTTGACTTTTATACATTCTGATCACATGACATGTGAAAAAGATCTAGCCAGCATGAAAAATAAAAAGTACCGATTTTCTTTGTTAAGAACCAATCTGCTGGTTGCTGGGCGAACGCGACATCAGACTATTGAATCATATTGACAGACAGACAAATAAACTGAAAGACTGACTGATAGACAGACAAATTACCTAAAAGACCAATTTACCAACAGACAAAATTGGTCTAAAAAAGCTAAACTGACAAACAGACAAATAATCTGGAAGACCAGCAGATAAACATACCAATGATTTGAAAGAATAACTGAAACAGACAGACAGACAGACAAATGAACGGAAAGGCACACTAACAGACATACAAACGACCTCATTATGCCACTTCACGGGTCCCCGAACATCTCTTGACAACGATTCTGTTTTCAATTTACACCGGATGTCGACACTCTCCAGGCGTGAAAACTATTTCAGTCTGTTTGGTCGTCTTTCTTTCTAATCGCATTTTTATCGCCTCTGTCCAACAGGACTCAATAGTCTTTAGGTCGTTTTTTTTTTGTATATCTAATAGTGTGCCTTTCCGTTCATTTGTCTGTCAGTCTGTCTGTCTGTTTCAGTTATTCTTTCAGATCATTTGTATGTTTATCTGTTGGTCTTCCAGATCATTTGTCTGTTGGTCAGTTTAGCCTTATAGACTATTTTGTGTGTTGGTAATTGGCCTTTTAGGTCATTAGTATGTCTATCAGTTAGTCTTTCAGTTTATTTGTATGTCTGTCAATAAGATTCAAAAGTCTGATGTCACGTCCGCTCAGCAACCAGCAGCTTGTTTCTAAACAAAGAAAATCTGTACTTTTTATTCTTCATGCTGGCTAGAACTTTTTCATGTGCCATGTGATCAGAATGTGTAAAAGTCTAAACATGATCATATTCATAACGTTCTTTTTTTCCTCTGGATACACTTTTATACTCGTCGGAGATGTATTTTTTAAAGGAGTCCGCCATTGTTCCGATAGTTTAGAACCAGTTACTAAATTACTATGCGTCATTACAAGGGAAGTGACGTCACGTCTGTTGAACCCTATTCTCTATATAGAATTCCCCTCCCGTATTCTTTCTACATAGACACGTACTCACTCTCTCTCTCTCTCTCTCTCTCTCTCTCTCTCTCTCTACCTCTCTCTCTCTCTTACACACACACACACACACACACACACTTTCACACCGCAGCCTTCGTAAACATCTAGCTTGGCACTGACCAAAACAATTACCTAGGTCACAATGCAAGGGGACGAATACCAAAAGAACTGAACAATAAGATTTAATCAACATTGCAACCAATGGGATCACTAACTTTGTGTCAAGCTAATAGTTTTTGATGCTATGCGTATAGGCAAAATATTTACAAGATCCACCAACCGGTTAAAGCGTACAACATACAAATTTATGTGTAACCTTAAACGTTTATAGTCTGATAGATGGAATTTAGTGAGAAAAAAATCACTAAAACGGCTGTCTAAAAACAATTAGGAAGAGATGAGTGACGTTAGTTTCGTTTCCTCCATACGAATGCTCCACTTACACACACTACGTTTATTACAGGGAATGAGATTAGCGGAAGAGTAGCGTCCCTTGATTGGACGTCACCCATAGTCTGTGACGTCACCGGCGGAAAGTTATTAGAGAGAGAACGTCATGTTGGTTGTGCACATGCATCTCTCGTTCTCGCGGCGAGGACGAGAGATGCATGCGCACAACCAACATGACGTTCTCTCTCTAATAACTTTCCGCCGGTGACGTCACAGACTATGGGTGACGTCCAATCAAGGGACGCTACTCTTCCGCTAATCTCATTCCCTATTGTGGCCTTTGAGACACAGTCATCAACAAGTAGTCTTTGGGTGTCATAAAGACTAATGCATGGGGTAACAAAAGTTAATCCCAGGGTCAAACGGGCATTGGCAATTTCTTGTTATCCTTTGAATAGGACGTTGATTTACCATCCAAATTATTTTACAGGTCCAGCTACACATTAGTTGCTCAATGGACAAAAATATATGCGCTTAGAGTCTGGTATCTCGGAGTTATAGCGCTATCAGCATTATTATTATGATTATTATTATTATTATTATTATTATTATTATTATTATTATTATTATTATTATTATTATTATTATTATTATTATATTATTATATTATGATGATGATGATTTTATTATTATTATTATTTATTATTATTATTATTATTATTATTATTATTATTATTATTATTATTATTATTATTATTATTATTATTATTATTATTATTATTATTATTATATGCTTAATCTTAATCCGAGGTCGAAATCAATATCTTTTTTTTTTCATGTGTGTGAATCAAGTGCTCTAGCAACGGAGCGAATGGGACCCTCAAGACATGTGTTGGAGAGGAACGAGAAAACCATTTTCTGAACAAAACAAAACAAAACAAAACAAAAAAAAAAAAAAAAAAAAGAAAAAAATGGATGATGACGTCATTGAAAGTCGTGCTATTGTTTTCCTCAATCAATAATCGCTTTTTCAAATCTCTCTCTCTCTCTCTCTCTCTCTCTCTCTCTCTCTCTCTCTCTCTCTCTCTCTCTCTCTATCTATCTATCTATTGGTCAATCAATGTCTCTCTATCTATCTCTATCTATTCTATATCAATCTATCTATCTATCTATCTATCTATCTATCTATCTATCTATCTATCTATCTATCTATCTCTCTCTCTCTCTCTCTCTCTCTCTTCTCTTACTCACTATTCTCTTTCTCTCTCTCTCTCTCTCTCTCTCTCTCTCTCTCTCTCTCTCTCTCTCTCTCTCTCTCTCTTTCAAGATCGTATGAATGGAGCATGTAGCATCAACATTTTTGAAAAACATCAAATTATCAAGTGAAAAAAATACACGTGACATTTTTAAAAGCAACAATTTGCG
>NC_088364.1:69789915-69797415 GCF_034508935.2 Berghia stephanieae
AAATAGCATACACGAAATCACCGTGTCCTATATTATGCCTTGAATTCGGCCAGACGTATTTCCATTACACCACAACTCTGACCGCTTTTATAATCAATCAATCAATCAATCATCATCATCATCATCATCATCATCATCATCATCATCATCATTATCATCATCATCATCATCATCATCATCATCATCATCATCACCACCATCACCACATTCATCACTCTCCTAAATCTCTAATAAAACCCCCATACACTTTTCAACCATTCAACATACTACAACCTTCCTCCTACCAGCATCAGCCATCGACTCTCGGTTCGAGTTCAAGCCTGGGGAACCGATACGCTACACCATCCTACTAGGCAAGGCATTTCCACAACTGGATGCTTTCACCATCGCCTTCTGGATCAACGTCAGCAGCGCGGCACACAGAGGTATGATAAAGTATAGGGAATGAGATTAGCGGAAGAGTAGCGTCCCTTGATTGGACGTCACCTTACAGAGAGAACGTCAATTTGGTTTTGAAGTGTCTCAAGCCGCTTTCACCGGAAGCGAGGACGAGAGACGCATGCGCACAACCAACGTTCTCTCTCTAATAACTTTTCCGCCGGTGACGTCACAGACTATGGGTGACGTCCAATCAAGGGACGCTACTCTTCCGCTAATCTCATTCCCTATAGAAAGTATGCGCTTGTCTAAGAAGCTCCCAACATTGCCATCTGGAAGTATAACGGACCAACACACAAAACTTTAGTAAGAATTATTCATCAAAGCGGATGTTTTTTGCCATCCGCTTTTACGAGTAATTCTCACTTAACTGTATTAACTAGACTATCAAAGTTAATGGTTACCTATATTTTTGTGTGTTGGTCCGTTAAATCCGGATTGCATTGTTGTGAACTTCTTAGCCAAGCACATACTATCCATACAGCAAGTTGAGTTAAGCTTTTATATAGCGCAATATCCACTAAACTTTCTCAAAGCGCTTTACAGGGGGTCCCTGACCAACAGCAACACGTAACATGAAGGATGAGAATTTCTTTTCGACAGAGCAACGCCGTTAACGACCAGGTACTCATGTTACACCTGAGTACGTTGAGAGAATGTGAGTATAGAGTATTTTCCAAGGATTCAACTATGCGCCGAGCGAGACCGGCTCGAACCCAGGACCTTCCGATCCGAAAGCGAGTGTCCTACCACTAGACCACATAGCCGTATAAAGTATACAGTACTCGTCGGATTTATAGCAAGAAGGCACGTTGGAGCTGAGTGACCAAACGATTTACCTCATGATAAGTCGATGAGCATCGGTTTTCGACACGCTAGACTGCTAGCATGCTTGCTTTTTTTTTTTGCTTCCTCCTGGTGCGTGCTAGAACTCAGCGAGTACTGTATGTCAAGTGATATAACTAATTCAGTTAAATGCTTACGAGTCTTGTTTTGAAAAAAAAATAGATTAAAAGAGAGGCGGTAAAACAAAACAAACAAAAAAAAGTGAGGAAAAAAGACATTTGAAGATATAAGCCGAAAAACAAAAACAAAAATGAAAAAAAACATAATTTAAAAAAAAAACAAAAAAACAAAACAAAGTAAAATACAAAAACAAAAAGAAAAACATTTAAAAATTCCCAAAACAATACAAAAACTTAGCAACAAAAACAGTTACTAAAACCTCCACAAATAGATGTAATAACCCTTTTAAGTCATATTAATGTTCACCTCTCTAGATGCATTGTCTTTCATTATTACCTCCAAATACCACCATCTATATTTTTAAATAATATTCACAGGAACAATCCTTTCTTACAAACACGAAAAAGGCGACAACCTAATACGCATGCGCAGTGGCCCAACCTTGAGTTTCGAGATCTGGGGTGAAACAACATCGACGGACGTCCCATTAATCGACAAGAAATGGAGCCACATCGCCTTGACATGGCAGTCCAAAAGTATGTCAATTAAAGCCCTTTCTCTGTTTGGTTAAACGTTCTTTGGAGAGAAATGTATGTCACATTTATTTTGAGCTTTGAGCTTTTTTATATAGCGCAATATCCACTAAAATGTGCTCAAAGCGCTTTCCAAGGGGTCCCTGGTCAACAGCAACATTTAACATGTAGGACGGGACATGACGCCTGTCAGGCGATATTGCAATTTTTCGGACAAAGACAACGCTGTTAACGGCCAGGTACTCATTTTACACCTGTACTCATTTTACACCTGAGTACGGTGAGAGAATGTGAGTAAAGAGCCTTTTCCAAGGACTCAACTATGCGCCGAGCGAGGCTCGAACCCAGGACCTTCCGATCCGAAAGCGAGTGTCATACCACTAGACCACATATTTACTCACTTTATCTTTCTCTCCATCTTATTGGCTCATTTAGGCACCTCTAGTTTTTGGTTAAACGTTCTTTATTGTAAACACAGTTGTATTTCAAATATTTACGTATCTTACGCTAGTCTTGCTATCATGAATTAGAGTGTATAATATGTCATTGTTGGCCAAAAACACATTCGAATGTACCAAAAAGATATATTAACAGAGGATATGGAGGCAGCGTGGCTCGGCGGACAGTCTTTGCTTCGTACCCGAAAGGTACCGAGTTCGACTACCCGCTTCGTTGTGTGGCCTTGAGCAAGTCACCTCGACCTAGCTCACTTTACAGCGCCGCACTGCGGCTGACGCCTGGGTTATACCAGTCTTCCATTGGAATAGACCCTAAAGATAATTTCCCCTTGGGGATGAATAAAGGGAATTTTATTTTATTTTTAAATATTTTTTATATGACATGAACTAGCGTTTTCATATTTACGTTCGATAACCGACCATTGGTCGAACAGATCTATGTATTGTCTTCTAACACGGTCAAGCAATATTGAACGAGGTTAGTGAACTCATCGATGCCGATGATTACAAAACTTTGGCCCATGTTAGAGTTATTCAGTTTGGAACTCTGTCTCTCTGATGTAAATCAGTTGCATAGTAAGCTATAAGAATTGAGATATTGAAAAAGAGCTATTACAAGAACGGCAAGTGAAACATTTGGAAGCTCATTTTTCATGGAAAATCAGTGGAAATACATGATAAAGTTTTGGAATTTCAAAAATATCGTGTTTTAAAATCTTCTGAATTGAATATTTCAATGGGCCAGTGTGGCTCAGCGGTACGGTCTTTGCTTCGTACCCGAAAGATACCGAGTTCGAATACCCGCTACGTTGTTGTGGCCTTGAGCAAGTCACTTCGCCTTAGCTCAGTTTGCGGCGCTGCACTGCGGCTGACGCCTGGGCTATTCCAGTCTTCCATTGGAATAGACCCTAAAAACAAATTTCCCCTTGGGGATGAATAAAGGGAAATTTAATTTCTTTTTTTTTAATATGACATGGACTAGCGTGGCTCAGCGGTATGGTCTTTGCTTCGTACCCGAAAGGTACCGAGTTCGAATACCCGCTACGTTGTGTGGCCTTGAGCAAGTGCTCTCCACTGCGGCTGAAGCCTGGGTTATTCCATTCTCCTTTGGAATATACCCTAGAGACAAATTTCCCCTATGGGATGAATAAAGGGAATTTTATTTATTTATTTTTATTTAAACTCATCAGAAACTCGAATTTTACTTTTTCAGCTGGTAGGACGGAACTCTACATCAATGGAACTCGAAGTGGAAATCTCCAACAGAACAACTATAGGAAAAGACTGCGTCCGATACCCTCTGGAGGAGAATTTGTTCTGGGTCAAAGTTCAAGAGGGAAGGCGACCTTTGACAGCAGCCTCGGTTTGGATGGCGATGTGTCTCATTTGAATATCTGGAACTACGCCATGAGTGAAGAAGAGGTATGATATTTTAACTTTCTATCAAATTGAATTTTATGCATGGCAATTATAGATTTTATTTAATTCTTCCTTTTCCTCCTCCATCATCATCATCGTGATCAATATCATCATCACCACCGCGTTCTTCTTCGTCTTCTTCTTCTTCTTCTTCTTCTTCTTCTTCTTCTTCTTCTTCTTCTTCTTCTTCTTCTTCTTCTTCTTCTCTTCCTCTTCCTCTCCTCCTCCTCCTCCTCCTCCTCCTCCTCCTCCTCCTCCTCCTCCTCCTCCTCCTCCTCTTCCTCTCCTCATCCTTCTGAAGTCAGGAAACAGCCCACGTTGAAGGATAATACATTGCACACAATGAGACGTTCACAATAAATATGGTTGTAGAATATCATGTAGGCTGCCAGGGATGAAATCAATTGAGTTGCATATGCTCAAATATTCCACCCCTCTCCTTAAACAGTAACGCGTAATGATATTATGTGTACAATAATAATAAAAATGTTTAATAAAGTTTATTTAATACTAAAGTTTATTTGTATAGCGCCCAATCCCGTTGACAAAACAGCTCTAGGCGCACAAAATTGTAAAACATCATTAAAATATTTTTTTACACACACCCATTTATACAAGCGCGCGCACACACACACAGACACACACATACACACTTACACACACATACACTCACAAAGACACACACATTCACCAAATTAATTAATAATAATTTGTGACGTCAGATTAACAAGCGAAAATTTAACTCAAAATTAGATTCTTTAAAGAGAAGTATCGTTTGAATATTTTTAAAGATGTCTTTTATTCAAAGATGACGAAATAGGAATTGATTGAGGCGTTTTGGAATTCGAATTTGTTCCCAACGCGCACTCGCGCAACCGTTGGGAACACGTCCGGAATTCCAAAAAGCAAGCTTGTAAGAATCGTATATTAATGAATTGTGAATATTCTCTTACTCCTTCCCTCCCTCCCTCACTCCCTCCCGCCATCCAGATCCTGTACATCAATTCATCATGCACGTTCATGTATTGTGGCAATGCGGTCCAGTGGGTAGAGTTCAGGTCTGGAACGAGAGGGGCCATGAAGATGAGGTGGCCTTCTGGAATATTTAGTAAGTTTTTTTGATTCAAGGTCGATCTCATTTCAATGCAATTTGGTGCAAGTAATGTAATGTAATGTAATGACATGGTATGAGATAAGAGAGCCCATGAAGATGAGGTGGCCTTCTAACATATTAATTGGTAAGTTTCTGGATTCAAGATGGAACTCATTTCAATGCAATTTGGTGGAACGTAATGTAATGAATTGTTATGAGACAAGAGACGCAATGAAGATGAGGTGGCCTTCTGGAATATTTAGTAAGTTTCTTGATTCAAGATGGAATTCATTTCAATGCTATTTGGTGCAAGTAATGTAATGTATTGTAATGCATTTGTAGGGGACGAGAGCGGCCATGAAGATGGGGTGGCCTTCTAGAATATTTAGTAAGTTTCTTGATTCCAAATGGAATTGGTTTCAAAGCAATTTGGTGCAATGCAATGTAATGTGGTTAATCTGTCCAAAACAAGCACCATCAAAAATACAAACAGAATTTCAACGAGTCAGAGTAAGGTCATATTATGGTGGGGCGAATTAGTAGGTTCTTTATTTGTGCGGTTATGTGGTCTTGTGGTATGACACTCGCTTTCGGATCGGAAGGTCCTGGGTTCTAGCCTCGCTCGACGGATAGTTGAGTCATTGGAAAAGGCTCTTTACTCACATTCTCTCACGTACGCATGTGTAAAATGAGCACATGGCCGTAACAGCGTTGTCTCTGTCTGAAAAAATTATAATATCGCCTTACAGGCGTTATGTCTTGTCCTAAATGTTAAATGTTGCTGTTGGCCAGGGACCCCTTGTAAAGTGCTTTGAGCACGTTTAGTGGGTATTGCGCTATATAAAAGCTCAATTAAATCTCAAGTCATTTGTATTTATTTACGTATCTAGTGACGAATAATTTTTGATCCACAATCCATACGATTTTCATAATATTATCAAAATGTCTCTAATCCTCAGCCGGGGAATGCTTTACACATAAGCAGTCAGCCGTTTCTTGTGACAAGTTTTGTAGTGACTTAATTGGTGAGTAAATAAATGATGCTAGTGGAGGGGAGAGGAGTGGAGGTGAGAGGGGGCACTCATCAAGTATTTCCATTATCCTGCTTTTAAAAAAGAAACACAATGAAGCAAAAAATAAATCAATTCTTTAATTTGTAATGAGAAAGACCTTATATTTTTGCAAAAAAATTATCAACGTAATATTCTTTTAATTCGAAAAACAAAAGCAACAACAAATCACATACACACACACATGCACACACACACATGCACACACACACACTCACACACACATACACAGTGACTTAATTGGTGAGTAAATACATGATGCTAGTGGAGGGGAGAGGAGCGGACGGGAGAGGGCACTCATCGAGTATTTCCATTATCCTGCTTTTAAAAAGAAACCCAATGAAGCAAAAAATAAATCAATTCTTTAATTTGTAATAAGAAACACTTTATATTTTTGCAAAATAAATATCAACGTAATAATATTTTTTTTTAATTCGAAAAACAAAGGCAACAACACATCACATACACACACACACACACACTCACACTCACACACATACACAGTGACTTAATTGGTGAGTAAATACATGATGCTAGTGGAGGGGAGAGGAGTGGAGGGGAGAGGGGGCACTCATCGAGGATTTCCATTATCCTGCTTTTAAAAATATTCCCAAGGAAGCAAAAAATAAATCGATTCTTTAATTTGTAATAAGAAACACTTTATATTTTTTCAAAAAAAATTATCAACGTAATAATCATTTTTTTTTGATTCGAAAAACAAAAGAAACAACAAATCACATACACACACACACACACACACACACACATACACACACAAGACAATAATAAAAAGTAAAACGAACAAAAAATTATGGAAGTCCAAAAATAAATAAAAGACAAAAAAACAAAACAAAAAAAAAACAAACAAAAAAAAACAAAGAAAAATACAACAACAACAAAATAATAATAAAGGAACAAACAAAAAGCACTAGCGTTATGAAAAGATTATACTCAGATGGATTTAAGACTTTTTGACAAGTAATGTGTCATTTTATCCACCGATAGATACGAAATATATCGTAGATAAATTTAAAGTTTAAAGGCTGATTTCAATTTGTCGTTTTCTTGTATTTTTCATTACGCCTTTTCTGCAATTGTATCATTGAACCAATGTTGAGATCTCTGTCATTTACTGTGTTGTGGACTTCACGAATAACACACCTTCCTCGACTTAATTATATGGATGAGGTCAGGAAGTACATTTACGGTTACCATTAATTACTATAATGGTAGCACGTCTGACCTATAATCAGAAGGTCTGAGGTTCGATCCCCATTCGAGGTAGACTGACTTGTTGGATTGGATTTGTCATCTATTTGTCTTTCTTGCTTTGTCTGGCACCTTTCATACACACTTGTTCAGATCTTTATCATATTCGAACTGCACATGTCTTTGAACACAGATCTGACCCCTCGCCTCAAAACGGTATTATGTCGGGATGATAAAGATGCTGAAAATTGAATTTCTAGCCAGAAATCTCTGACTTGCGTTGAGTTTATATGTTTTATAGATGAGAATGAATG
>NC_088364.1:69799915-69804915 GCF_034508935.2 Berghia stephanieae
TTATAGACAACTGTATATCTGAAGAATTGTTGCAACTGAAAAAGAAAGTAAGATTGAACGCAAGTTATCTCACTCTTTGTCGTTGTTATCATCATCATCATCATCATCATCATCATCATCATCATCATCATCATCATCATCATCATCATAATCATCATCATAATCATCATCATCATCATCATCATCATCAATATCGTCATCGCCATAATATATCATAATATCACAACCATCATATTTCTCACTCTAATATCCATCGATAATTTCAGACAGTTCTCTTGCAAGAACTACAAATTGCCACGATATGTCGTTTTTCTCTATTCCCCACAGTTCATGGAGCTGGAATCAGGGGGTATCAATGAGATTTACGTCCTCCAACTGGCGGACAGGTTACTGAACCACACGGAGGAGAATGTCTACCACAACCCTATAGATATCGCCACAGTGATCGACTTGATCTCCATACTGGTCAAAACACAGGTAACGACACAGAAAGCTTATCTAACCACCCTACTGGGTGGGTTCCTGACCTCCCATAAGTGGGCAGGGAGGTACTTGGTGTGTCTTCTATACCCCTATATCTGTTTTCTAACTTGTTTTCTGTCTTTGCCTTGGAATAAGATTACTTGGTTTTGTCGGGGTGGGGTTCCTGACCTCCCATAGTGGGCAGGGAGGTACTTACTATGTCTTCTATTCCCCTATATCTGTTTTCCAACTTGCTTTCTGTCTTTGTCTTGGAATGAGATTGCTTGGTTTGTCCTGGTCCTAACCGGATACCCTGGCTGTGAGGGAGACTGAATTGAGTTGAATGTATAGGTAGTTTAGGGAAATGATTTTTTTTCCGTGTAAGTCATCTCTCTGTTATGCACTGTATTATGTTTTTTTAAAAAACATATATATGATTTGTAAACATTTGAATGTATTCCTCGTAGTGGGGACCTGTGCTTGTGTCTGGATGAGACTTTTAGTACTTTGATAGTGTGCTCTTGGAACTTAAATCTGTTTCCTATTTGAAACAATTCCCTTTTGTCCTACCCTTTCTTGGTGCTTTAATTGTAATTCTAGATCATTTTACTATCCCATTTTCTTCCTTTTTACTGACGTTGATATAACCTAAATGTGTTGCAAGCGTCGTAAAATCCTTGAAAACAAAAACATTGACCCCCATTGAAGATTGCTCAGTTGGAAGAACACTCGCTTTACAAGCAAAGGGATCGAGGTTGATACGGGATGAAGTCGAGATTTTTTTATTGACCCTCCTGTCCACCCAGCAGTGATTGGGTAGCTGGGTCTATTGGCATGTTATGATTTCAGAGAAATTCATTCTTTTCATTAAAAATCATTTGCGTTTTAATGGTTGGATGTTTCGTCTTGTGACAAATGCAAGCGATGTTAATTAAGCGCGATAAGTGACCGAATGGGTGGTAATGATCGCAAAATGTTGGTCTCGGCTTTGTGCCTTTTGGTAAGGCACTTCACTCTCAATCCCTCATGCTACTTAGATGTGAATAAGTACCTGGCTATGGGCAGCGATGGATATTGTAAGAGTCCTAATACAAAATAAGGACTCATGAAAAGGCATGTGAAACATTGTAGACCGCATTGAGCTTGATCAGCTCGTGGATGTGAGTTCAATAAAAAAAACCCGAACATTTATATAGAGCAAAATCCGCTAGAAATGACTCAAGCGCTTTACAAGGGGTCTGTAGCCAACAGCAACGCTTAACATTTAGGACAACACATGGCACATGTAAGGCGATTTAACAATTTATTTTCGAAATATACAAAGCGGTTAACGACCAGGTACTCATTTTACACCTGAGTCCGGCGAGAGAATCTGAGTAAAGAGTCTTTTCTAAGGACTCAACATTTCCCCATCACAGAAAGCGTAAATCGAACCCGGGACCGACAGATCCGAAGACGAGTGTCATACTTTAGACCACAAAGACCACATAATATGACTATTCAAAATAAGAAAAATAAATAAGATGCTCAAACTCAAACCATTACAGAAACGCAGACGGACAAACCAAATCCTTTTTTTTTTTTGGCTTGCGCGACCGAAGAGTTTCTGGAATGGATATACAGAGAAGTGATAAGACATGGAATGAGATAAAAAAGTTAGCTCAGATAGAGAAGGATGGAAACTGTTTGTCTGTGGCCTATACCCTGACCCAGGGTGAAAAAGGCAATGATGATGATGATGATGATGATGATGATGATGATGATGATGATGATGATGATGATGATGATGATAACTAATTCTATTCACCTTCCCCCCCCCCTCCCCCACCCCCATCCCCCAACCACACATGAACTCAGTCTATCGTTCCCAAGACAGTGACCTGGTATGCTGACGGCAATCAATACTCCAGTGCCAGGAGTGAAAAATATCCTACGTTTAACCAGACCGTCACTTTTAGCGAGGTAAGCTATTGTCGTCGTTATCATCATCTTTATCATGCATCATCATCATCATCATCATCATCATCATCATCATCATCATCATCATCATCAACACCACCACCATCAATACTCTCATCATCAGTAACAGCGAAGCAGCAGGATCACAAGCCCCATCATCATCATCATCATCGACATTAGCTCTTCCATAACCGTCACCACTACTACCACCACCACAACCGGCAGCTGCAGCAGTACCAGCATCACCACCACCTCCACCACCGCCACCACCATCACCACCACCACCATCACCACCACCACCATCACCACTACCACCATCACCACCACCACCACCACCACCACCACCACCAACACCACCAATGCTATCATCACCACCTTCATCATCCTCACCATCACATCCTCCTCCTCCTTCTCCTCATCATCACCATCAATCTCCTCCAGCTCCTCATCAACATCGTCAACAACTTGCTACACCCACGTAACGAAGCAGGCTGGAATGCCACCCAGCCCTCAGGCGCTGAAGGAGACAGCCTGATGCAGGTCATGCATGATTTTGCCCATGTCATCAGCTGGGACATGAACTATCATATCAGCGATTCCAAGCTCACATACAAGAAAGCCCGCCTTAATATCAGCAGAGAATATATAGGTAAGTACCAAAAAAATATTCGCCTTCCGCCACGGCATCATTAGGCCTAGGCATTCCATGAAGGAATATAGATAATCCACCAGACAAGATATCTGATGTCAACAGGAATCACCCATGTTGCAAAGTGAGCAAATTGGTGGTTAATGACTTATTGCCAATCGCCTTCTAATCTTCGGACTGGGACATTCTGCAGCTTCTCTGATTTGTTGAGTAAGTCCTTTCCACTGATGACGGTCTGCTGCGATGGATCTCGGGTATTCTAAATCATTTTCGCATCTCGCATATGGGACTGCGTGGCTCAGCGGTACGGTCTTTGTTTCGTACCTGAAAGGTACCGAGTTCGACTACCCGCCGCGTTGTGTTGCCTTGAGCAAGTCACCTAGCCTTAGCTCAATTTGCGGCGCTGCACAGCGGCTGACGCCTGGGTTATTCCAGTCTTCCCTTGGAATAAACCCTAAAGAAAAATTTCCCCTTAGGGATGAATAAAGGGAATTTTATATATTATTTATCTCAATTCTTGTGTGTGTGTGTCGAGGCGCTTGAGGACTTTATTCATCGTAGTCTATATGCTTGTTGTGGGTCTGCCTTTTTGTGTTTGTTATGTCCACTTGGTGTAAAGAATAACGCCATTGCCTTATTAGCTGGAATTTCCGCCTCTCCTTAAATATTATGTCCAAATAGTCTCCATTTTGTTTCCAAAATTTGAATCGATAGCGGTGTATTTTCGCATTTTATATACAGCGATTGTTACTTATTTTGGTTGGGAAATGGATGTTTAGAATTCTCCTGAGCTGTTTCCGATTGAAGGCATCTAGTTTATCTTCTTCGCTTTTTGTAAGTGCCCATGTTCCACAGTTGAAAATAATAAAATAATAATATTATTGCCTAAGGAAAAAGACGAACGTGACCTTCCGGGTCAGAGTGCAATGCCGTAATCATTCGGCCACTTCTCATTCGTCTTTAGTTTTTCTTTCATCGTGTTTTGTTGATAAAGGGGAAACCGGAAATGTCCACAGTATCTGTGTCTACGTCTAATTGGATTCAGTAGTCTGATGTCACGCGCCCGGCAACGGCGGCCATCTTGGTTCTAAACAAAGAAAATCATTACTTTTTATTCTTCATGCTGGCTAGAACTTTTCATTCCCTTTTCATATGCCTTGTGATCAGAATGTGTAAAAGTCAAAACATGATCAAATTTATGGGGTTTTTTTTCCTCTGGATACGCGTTTAAGCTCGCCGGATAAATATTTCATACGGCGTCCGCCATTGTTCCGATAGTTTAGAGCCAGTGTTACTAAGTTACCATGCGTCATAAGGAAGGAAGTGATGTTACGACTATTGAAGACTATTGTTACTTATTTTGGTTGGGAAATGGCTGTTTAGAATTCCTCCTTTATCCTTAGGCAATAATATTATTATATTGTTAAATCAGTACTTATTTACAACTGTGGAACATGGGCACTAACAAAAAGCGAAGAAGATAAACTAGATGCCTTCAATCGGAAACAGCTCAGGAGAATTCTAAACACTTTTATTTATACCCGATTTCAAAAGTTTAACTAATGACCCTCGTATTACCATACAGACTTGATTTTGCCCTCTCTCTCTCGTCTCTATTTTACAAAGAGTACAGGATTGAAACTCAGTGGATTGAAAAGCTTTACGGAATGGAATTTCCCGATTCGAAAGTTTTGGACAAACATGGCCGGAGAGCTCGTGACGGAGGATATATCAAGATATCTGAGGAGGCGATTAGATCCATCAACTTCTCTAAATCTATAGGTAAGATGCTGTAATAAGTGGCTCTAACCTGGGACTGGTTAAATGCGATGTTTTAGGCATTTAAATTAAACCTTTACAACAACAAAAAAAAAGGAAATATTAACATTTTAAACTCATTTAATTTTATTTCATTTCTATTATTCAATAC
>NC_088364.1:69809915-69819915 GCF_034508935.2 Berghia stephanieae
ACCCAGCTACCCAATCGTTACTGGGGGGGGGAGGCGCAGTGGGATCAGAGCTTGTAATATTATATAACATGAACATTTGATTTCATATATAACTGTCTGTTTCTGTATGGTTGGCGCTGAAGAAACCAATTGTTTGGTTGTATTTCAGCGGCGTCCTCATTGGGCGCGGGCCCATGTCAGTCGGACCTTGAAATCGTTTAGGTGTGGTGCCATGATGACCAGTTCATCCAGCCCATTCCACTCCGAGATAGTTCTAATAAAGAAAGAATTTCTGTAGTTTTGTGTTCTTGTCTGTGGGATTTTGAAGCAGTTCGAATTGTTTGTGGCGTATCTCTCAATGGGGTTTTCGGTTATGTGGTTGGCAAAAGTGAGAGCTCGGATTTTTCTTTTCTTTGGTCGTGGCGTGTGCCTTTATTGATGGTATTTGACCTGTTACAATCTTGAACATGAATAAATTCAAAAACAACAAAATGGATACAATATAACATGAACATTTGATTTCATATATAACAAAATGGATACAATATAACATGAACATTTGATTTCATAGATAACAAAATGGATACAATATAATATGAACATTTGATTTCATATTTAACAAAATGGATACAATATAACATGAACACTTGATCCACAGTGGGATAAAGGTGACAAGCTGCCTCAGCTGATGAACTTCGCGTCCTACTTTGGTTGTACTATTTCTGCCATGCTATGCCTTACCGTCTGTGGGATCCACACCTACCTCAAGTAAGGAGTTATCCTGGCCTGAAGAATAACTGGATCTATTCTCCATACAGTCAGAGTTTAAATGGCTGAATCCCACAAAATAGAATCTGTTCAAATCGGGCTATTAGCTCATAAGTTATGTACAAAAGAGTGAGTGATCCACACGTACCTCAAGTAAGGAGTTTTTCCTTGTCTGAAGAATAACTGGATCTATTCTCCTTTTTGGAATATTTTGAGATATGACATGCGATACAGTCGGATTTTAAATGGCTCCATCCCAAAAAATAGAAACTGTTCAATAATAATAATAATAATAATAATAATAATAATAATAATAATAATAATAATAATAATAATAATAATAATAATAATAATAATAATAATAATAATAATAATAATAATATTAATAATATTTATTGTCCAAATAGGCAAATCGGGTTATTAGCTCATAAGTTATGAACAAAAAGTGAGTGAAGTTAATATACAGTTATGAACTAGATAAAAACAACTTTGAATTTATTTTTCTCGATTTGAGGAAATATGGAGATTGAACCAGTTAATTCTCAGCGCAAAAATGACACATGTGACCCATCGACTTCATCATGTAGCACGTTGTTGTAAACTATGTAAGTGTTGCTGCTGGAAGCTCGAAGAAATAAATAATATAAAATTGAATGAGTAAGCTTCAATTTTATTACAAGAACAGATCAAATGAACGTTTCGGGTTTCCCCTTTATCACCAAAACAGGATGAATGAAACACTACTCATAATATCTCATTCATCCGTAGTGTTTCATTCATCCTGTTTTGTTGATTTGATCTGTTCTTGTAATAAAATTGAAGCTTACATTGAATTTCATATTATTTATTTGTTGTAAACTATGTAAATCCCCCCCCCCTCTCCTCACCCAAAATAGATGAAGTTAAAATTAAAGTGATCATCAGAATAATAACGGCATGGCCACACACACAAAAACAGAGAAGGAAAAGTCAGAATTGCTCAATAATTTATTTTCTAGTGTCTTTGCGAATGAAGATTATAGAAATATTCCTAACGTAACCAATTTTGATATAGGTAACAACTACTTGTCTGATGAATTTCTAGAAAAATAAAACTGCCTTCATGAAATATTATAACAAAAATTATGGGCCCGAACATTATTTATCCTCGTCTTTTACGAGAAATTTCCAACAGAACAATTCTATACCCTGCCTGTCATATTTGATAGGTCAGATTGTTTGGGAGTGATTCCAGAAGACTGGAAATTAGCAAATGCCAGGATTTTAGAAGATACGATAAGATCAGTTTTATAAGACAAGATACGATATGTTTAATTAGAGAAGTTTTATAAGAGGAGATAAGATTTATAAGATAAGATAAGCAGAGCTTGATATTACAAGATAAGATATGTTTTATTAGATAAGAGAAGTTTTATAAAATAAGAAAAGATACGTTTTATAATATAAGATAAGATAAGTTTTATAAGATAAAATACATTTTATTAGATAAGATAAGATTACGTTTTATAAAATAAGTTAAGAAAAAGTAGTTTTACATTTTTCCAATTTAATCAGTATTTATGGCGATTACTCCGAAATATTTCATTGCCCAGAATGGGCTAATCCAATTCTGCCTTACTCTGGATAGACACGTATTAAAAATTTGGCCAGAAAACTCGGCCTTCAAATATGAATCGATTGAAATGATCTTCATCTTTACAAAAACTCTCAAACATGGGACGATGCGGTCTTCCTTGAAGTTTTCTATCATAATGTCATATTTACAATGTCATCTTCAGAACATCTACAAGTACTGCTGCTCTTCATCGGAATCTATCTGTCTCTATAGCGCTGAGTCAACTTGTATTTATGATTGGGATCGACAGATATGAAAACACAGTAAGTTAAATATATATATATATCATTACAACAACAAGAGATGAAGTGAGTAGGAAAGTGCCAGAAGACAAATTCGCGGCGGTAATAGGGGTTTGAACCCATGACCTTACTGGCTCTACCGTATGAGCTATCCACGATCCCAAAAAAAGATCGCCTCTAACTCTTAGTCATTATTAGAGCTATCACTTCCCAACTAATTGAGAGCGCGGGTCCAACACACATAAAAAATCCGCGAAATAAGTTATATCATATATCCGGTTTTTTGTTTGATCTGTTATTATATGTGTGTATGTATGTGTGTCTGTGTGTGTGTGTGTGTGCGCGCGCATATGCGTGGTTATGTGTGAAGTGCATGTGTGTATCTGTCTAAGTCACCTGGTATTGATGTTTGGGATCAAAAGATAAGTAAAAAAATCTATTTCACATGTTTTAATGATTGATTATTTGTTTGTGTTCACTTATGTGTACCATGTAGACGGCTGGGGTTTTTTGGGGTTTTTTTTTGTTTGTTTATTGTTGTTTTTGTTTTTTTACAATACCCCACTGGATTCTAGCAGGCTCTCGGGAGAAGCCAAAAGGCATGCCGAAATCCAATGCTCATGGGAGGTAACCAAAACATTCGGTCACCCAGCCCCAGCGTGTCGTATTGCAGATCATGCAGGAATTCAGCGTGCTATTATTCAGCGAGCAGTGTATGTGCGCTTGTTCCGAATTTAATGCCAGAAACTGATAAAAGCAATCTGTGTTAACCAATTGCATTAAACATTATGAAAGGTGAAGTGTGTATGGTGCATCATCACCATCACCATCATCATCATCATTGTAATCGTCATCATCTCATTATCATCATCATCATCATCATCATCATCATCATCATCATCATCATCATCATCATCAGCATCACCACCACCACCATCATCATCATCATCATCATCATCATCATCATCATCATCATCACCAACATCAGTACCTACCACTATTTGTTATCGTCAATTATATTGAAAATTCATGTCTGATATTTCAAATACAAATCTTATTATAAATTTGTTGTATTGTTAAATTGGATTTAAAAAACAGATAAACATAGAAAATGAAATTATCCACGATCCTTCTCCCTCCACAGACAGTGTGTCATGCATTCGCCATTCTCATCCATTACTTCTTCCTTGCCACGTACTCCTGGATCATGAACGAGGCGTTCAACCTGTACATCGTCATCACTTACTCGGCACGTAACCCCAGTGACCTCAACGACTCAGGTTCGATGATTCGGTACTATATACTGGGCTGGGGTAAGCGCCATCAGTCTAATTCTATTGTCTGTTAGAATATTGATAACTTCTTCTTCTTCTTCTTCTTCTTCTTCTTCTTCTTCTTCTTCTTCTTCTTCTTCTTCTTCTTCTTCTTCTTATGCGGCCATGTGGTCTTGTTGTATGACACTGGCTTTCAGATTGGAGGGTTCTGGGTTCGAGCGTCACGCGGCGCAGATTCGAGTCCTTGGAAAAGGCTCTTTACTCACATTCTCTCACCGTACTCAGGTGTAAAATGAGTACCTGGCCTTTAACAGCGTTGTATTTGTCAGAAATAAATTGTAATATCGCCTAATAGGCGTCATGTCTCGTTCTACATGTTACGTATTGCTGTTGGTCAGGGACCCCTTGTAATGCGCTTTGAGCACATTTAGTGGATATTGCTCTTTATAAAAGCTCAAGTTTTATTCATTTTATTTTCTTCCTCGCGTTCGCTAAGATGGTAAGTTTGCTCTCCACCAGATATGCTGATGTCTTCTGAAGATCCTCCAGGCTCCCGTGGAGCTTACTCCTTCTGCTAGTTGGGGCAGTCGGTGGCCAGTATTTTCTCTTAGGTCAGAGAGGGTTGAGCAATTCTGTAGGATATGTTCACCTGTCATACTTCCTGTTCCACAGGAGCACTGACTTGTAGTTCCCATCTTGAATTTCGTATGGAGGTGGTGGTTTAATCTATTATGACCGGTTCGCATCCTATAGATTATGAACCCCAGTGACCTCAACGACTCGGGTTCGATGATTCGGTACTATATACTGGGCTGGGGTAAGCGTCATCAGTCTAATTCTATTGTATGTTAGAATATTGACATCTACTTCCTCTTGTGCGGCTATGTGATCTTGTAGTATGACACTGGCTTTCGGATCGGAGAGTTCTGGGTTCGAGCGTCACGCGGCGCAAATTCGAGTCCTTGGAAAAGGGCTCTTTACTCACATTCTCTCACCGTACTCAGGTGTAAAATGAGTACCTGGCCTTTAACAGCTTGGTCTTTGTCAGAAAAAAATTGTAATATCGCTTAACAGGCGTCATGTCTCGTTCTATATGTTACGTGTTACTGTTGGTCAGTGATCCCTTGTAAAGCGCTTTGAGCACTTTTAGTGGATATTGCCCCATATAAATACTCAAGTTAAAAATAATATATTGAATTGTCTTTATCAAGTTAAAATGGTAAAAATTTCTCTCAAATGGCCTACTTCACTTTTCATTCATCTTTCTTTTTCAGTACTGCCTGGTGTTTTAGTCGGGGCTTTTGTGGGCGCCCTGGATGATTACTATGCTGAGGACATGTGAGTGTTATACTTATACTAGTGACAGTGTTAAAAAGATAATAATATTTACTTAAAGTCGTTGATGCCGAAAACAAATAATATTATGGTACTCGTTTTAATCTAGCACGCCGCAACCCAGCACGCTTTGCAAAACGACACGCTAGAGCCGGGTGACCGAATACATTGAACACGGACGTCAGGCAAAGCACCTACATCACATCGATGTGCGCCAATCGTCGCGGATATTCTTAAGAACTGAAAATTCTTACTGGTAGATTTTTTAACCAATGGAAATACTTGTTAATTTGTGATTTTATTGTGGTCATGAGTGAGAAGAACATGGACTTAAGCGAAATCGACTTATGTGGAGTTTTTTTTTTTTGTTTTTGTTTTTGTTTTTACTAATGTTATATAGGAAGAAGGGGGAGGGACCTAGAAAAAAAAATCGACTTGGGTAAAAATCGACTTAAGAAACGTCGACGTATACAGAGTGCACTGTATATTAGTTATCTCCCATGAGCATCGGATTTCGGCACGATCAAATTCTAGCTCTAGCACGCTTTGGCTTCTCCCGAGAACGTGCTATAATCCAGCGAGTACTGTACTATTTTAGAATATAAGTTGGTCGAAATCACGTGTTGTTATATATCATAATAAAATAGTTCATGCATTCGTTTTTAACCGATAAACTGATGTGCTCTGGTAAGACAAGTATTTATACATTTGGCCAGAAAAGTCGTCCTTTAAATATCGACCGATTCAAATGACCCTCACCTTTGCAAAAAACTCTCAAACCTGGGACATTTTCAAGTCTTCATTATGAAACAGAAAAACAATACCGAAAGTTTTCTTAAAGAGAAACTACATCTTTTAATAGTATTAAATCGTTGTTAAAGCACTACCTTTTTAACGGGTAATGTAAATGTTGCTGCTCGAAGCTCGAAGAAATAAATAATAATGTGAAATTGATTGTAAGCTTCAATTTAATTACAAAAATTAATCAAATGAACGTTTCGGGTTTCCCCTTTATCAACAAAACAGAATGAATGAAACACTCCAGATGAATGAAATGATGTGGTAGTGGCGTAGTTAAGATGAATAAACAAAACCAATGTTTTCATTCATCCGGTTTTTTGATAAAGGGGAAACCCGAAACGTTCATTTGATCTGTTTTTGTAATTACATTGAAGCTTACATTCAATTTCACATAAATATTTATATCTTTTTAACGTTACATTTTTATGATATTGATACGATATTACATACCCTGCTGTTATTATCTTTTATTGTGAATATTTATTTCTATTTTCCTTTCAAAGGTGTTGGTTTTCTAAAGATCACATGTGGCTCTTCATCGGCCCTGCCATTGGTATCATCTCAGTAAGTAGTAAAAAAAACCCACAAAAGACCCCGCCCAAAAAACTGGAGTATTTATATTTATTATTGAATGTAAACTTCAATTTTATTACAAGAACAGATCAAATTAACTTTTCGGGTTTCCCTTTTATCAACAAAACAGGATAAATGAAACACTACAGATGAATGAGATGTGGTAGTGGTGTTGTTACGATGAATGTACATCCTAATATTCATAATAATATATATATATATATATATATATATATATATATATATATATATATATATATATATATATATATATATATTATACATTGTCGCCATAGATTCTCAACTTTGTGTTATACATTTCCATTCATGCCACGTCTGTAAAACGATAATAGTCATATATTATTTATGAATAATAGTATTATATTATTATTAATATTATTATTATTATTATATTATTATATTATATTATTATTATTATTATTATTATATTATTATATTATATTTTATTATTATATTATATATTATATTATTATATTATTATTATTATTATTATTATTATTATTATTATTATTTAATTATATTATTTATTATTATTATTATATTTATTATTATATATTATTATTTATATTATTATTATTATTATTATTATTATTATTATTATTATTATTATTATTATTATTATTATTATTATTATTATCTCATTTTTGTTTTCTGAATATTTTTCCCTTACAGATCACAATTCTCGTGCTCATCTTCACCGCCAAAGAACACAATGAAAATTCTTACACAAAGAGTGATAAGACAAACAAAATCATCAAGTAAGTTTCCCCACCTGGTAATAAATCCATAACTTGATACCCCTTAGTCACACACCCAGCCATTCATCCTTCCATCCATCCACCCATCCATCTACCAATACGTTCATCCAACCACCCATCCATTCATCCTTCAGTTCAAACATCAATCCATCCATTTATCCATCCAACCGTCCATCTAATCATCCATCTTTCCATCTATCCATCCAATCATTCAACGATCCATTCATTCGTCCGTCAATCCATCCATCAATCCACCCATTTATCCATCCAACCATCCATCCGTCCGTCCATCAATCCATCCATCAATCCACCCATTTATTCATTCAACGATCCATTCATTCGTCCGTCAATCCATCCATCTGTCAAACCATCCAACCATTTATTCATCCAATCACCCATCACTGCATCTGTCAATCCATTAATTCAAAATTTTATCCAATCACCGATTTTGCCATCCATCTATCCAGCCATCCATCCATTAATCCCTGATCCTTTTGTCTATCCAACCATCCATCTATCCATCCATCCGCTCACTCATCTTTCTCCGCATTTGTCAACCCATTCATCTATCCACCAATCTATTCATTCTTTTGTCTATCCATACATATGTTCACCTATCTTCCTGCCTATCCACCAGTTCCTCCCTTTATCAACCTATACATCCACCTATCCATTTATCCATCCATCCATCCATTCACCCATCAACCAATCTAGTCATCCATCCATCCAATCATCCATCCATTCACCCATCAACCAATCCAGTCATCCATCCATCCAATCCATCCATCCATCCAATCCATCCATCCATCCATTCACCCATCAACCAATCCAGTCATCCATCCATCCAATCCATCCAATCCATCCATCCAATCCATCCATCCATCCATCCATTCAACCATCAACCAATTCATCCACCAATCCATCCATGTATATATTTATCCACAGTATCCAGATGAAGGCTGTGTGGACACAGGTCATCCTGGTTACCGTGTGCTGGGCCTTTGCTCTCATTTCCATCAAGATATTCGTAGACAAAATACTCAAGTATTTGTATGCTCTCTTCACGTCCTTACAGGTGATGATTCTACGTATTATCCTTCTTCTCATTCTTCTTCTTCTTCTTCGTCTTCTTCTTCTTCTTCTTCTTCTTCTTCTTCTTCTTCTTCTTCTTCTTCTTTTTCTTTCTTTCTCTTTCTATCTATCTTTCTCTTTCTTTCTTCTTTTTCGTCTTACTATTATTGTTAATATTGTAATAATTGTTATTATTATGACGACGACGACGACGATGATTATGATTATGATGATGATGGTGATGATAATGATAATGATGATAATGATGATGGTAATTTTATGAGTATGGTGATTATAAAATGATTAGGATGTAAATGAAATTACAAGTAAAATTAATGACATCTTTATAATTTCATATTTTCCATCCTTGCTCTCAACAGGGTGCTTTCTTCGTCGTCTTCTATATGTTCCTTCACGAGGAGGTAAGACAATCGTCTATTTGAAGCATTCTCTTTATGTAGTTAAAACATGAAATGGCACTGGATAAAATCTATGTCTTCTTCTTCTTCTTCTTCTTCTTCTTCTTCTTCTTCTTCTTCTTCTTCTTCTTCTTCTTCTTCTTCTTCTTCTTCTTCTTCTTCTTCTTCTTCTTCTTTCTTCTTCTCTTCTCTTCTTCTTCTCTTCTTCTTCTTCTCTTCTCATCTTCTTCTTCTTCTTCTTCTTCTTCTTCTTCTTCTTCTTCTTCTTCTTCTTCTTCTTCTTCTTCTTCTTCTTCTTCTTCTTCTTCTTCTTCTTCTTTCTTCTTCTTCTTCTTCTTCTTCTTCTTCTTCTTCTTCTTCTTCTTCTCTTCTTCTTCTTCTTCTTCTTCTTCTTCTTCTTCTTCTTTCTTCTTCTTCTTCTTCTTCTTCTTCTTCTTCCTTCTTCTTCTTCTTCTTTCTTCTTCTTCTTCTTCTTCTTCTTTCTTCTTCTTCTTCTCTTCTTCTTCTTCTTCTTCTTCTTCTTCTTCTTCTTCTTCTTCTTCTTCTTCTTCTTCTTCTTCTCTTTCTTCTTCTTCTTCTTCTTCTTCTTCTTCTTCTTCTTCTTCTCTTTCTTCTTCTTCTCTTCTTCTTCTTCTCTTCTTCTTCTTCTTCTTCTTCTTTCTTCTTTCTTCTTCTTCTTCTTCTTCTTCTCTTCTCTTCTTCTTCTTCTTCTTCTTCTTCTTCTTCTCTTCTCTTCTTCTTCTTCTTCTTCTTCTTCTTCTTTTTCCCTTCTTCTTCTCTTTCTTCTTCTTCTTTCTCTTCTTCTTCTTCTTCTTCTTCCTTCTTCTTCTCTTCTTCTTCTTCTTCTTCTCTTCTTCTTCTTCTTCTTCTTCTTCTTTCTTCTTTCTTCTTCTTCTTCTTCTTCTTCTTCTTCTTCTTCTTCTTCTTCTTCTTCTCTTCTTCTTTCTTCTTCTTCTTTCTTCTTCTCTTCTTCTTCTTCTTCTTCTTTTCTTCTTCTTCTTCTTCTTCTTCTTCTTCTTCTTCTTCTTCTTCTTCTTCTTCTTCTTCTTCTTCTTCTTCTTCTTCCTTCTTCTTCTTCTTCTTCTTCTTCTTCTCTTCTCTTCTTCTTCTTCTTCTTCTTCTTCTTCTTCTTCTCTTCTTCTTC
>NC_088364.1:69824915-69847415 GCF_034508935.2 Berghia stephanieae
TGTTAAGCGATTTGAGAACATTTCTGTAGATATAGATAGTATGCGCTTGGCTTAGAAGCTCACAACATTGCCATGAGGAAGTATAACGGACCAACATACTAAACTGTGTGTAACCTTGAACGTTTACAGTCTGGTTAATACAGTTTAATGAGAATTACTCATAAACGTGGATGGCAATAACAATAACAAAGACCTGAGTGACGTCATCTTCGAACTATCTATAGATAGTATGCGCTTGGCTAAGAAGCTCACACACAACATTGCCATCTGGAAGTATAACGGACCCACATACAAAACTGTGTGTAACCTTGAACGTTTATAGTCTGGTTAATACAGTTTAGTGAGAATTACTCGTAAAAGTGGATGGCAAAATGCAATAACAAAGACCTGAGTGGCGTTAACTTCATACTATCTAACGTCAACTTCATACTATCTATAGATAGAATGCGCTTGGCCAAGGAGTTCACAACATTGCCATCCGGAAGTATAACGGACCAACACACACACTCTCTGTAACCATGAACTTTTATAGTCTGGTTAGTACAGTTTAGTGATAACAACTCACAAACACGGATGGCAAAAACCATAACAAAAACCTGAGTGACGTCATCTGCATACTATCTATAGCTGCTAAAGCTCATTTTAAAAAGTCATGACCCATATCATAAACAATTTGAAATAACAAGGATGTGTGGGTGAAAACTAACATTAACAATAAATTAATTAACAGCAAACGCTCTATGTTTTTAGAGGAGTTTTTTTTTGTATTTTTTTGTATTTTGTTGTTTGTTTTTGCTTTATGTTTGGGGTGTTTTGGGGGGTTTATTTTCAATTACTTAGCCTCCGGATTAAGACGAAACAAAATCTGGTCATAATTGCTCATTGGGCCTATTTTGTTCCCAGTTTTATTCTATATTCCTATTAACTTAATCCTCTATCACCGCGTCGATAGTTAAAATCGGTTAACTCAACATTATTTGCTTGTCCAAACGAATCCTCTCTGTAGTTACAAGGAAATTTGAGGTCAAAGTTCAGGTAAAGTCTACTACAACCCCACTTATACCTTTTCAATTCATGATAAAAAACACACTCCTTTATATTCATCTATATCCATAATATAAATATAATACCGATAACTTATTTCCCGTTGTCATGTCTGGCCCTAAGATACAAGACAACTGTGGGTTTTCTTTTTGCCGCGTTTCTATAACCTTTTACTTCCGATTGATAATAACTAACCCAGGGTCCCACTACATCAACGATTACAACCGCTCCATCGACAGAGGACAAGCTCCACCGAGCACTAACTCATATCGCAAACGATGCAATATGGCAGCCAGGGCGCTTCCAGAATCTTCCATGACAAACTTTCGCCATTTGCGCGTCTGTCCAAGACAGTTAACTCCGAGATGCTCGGATCGTAAAACGTCCAAGACTCTCCTTTTTACGACTGCTTTTTAATCTGCCGGTTGGAGCGGCACCCACGGCTTTTTCCTTTTATGGATGTCCCGAATCGCCGGTCATTTCCGACCGTTTAATTGGATTAGGAAATATGGTCGGCCGGAAATGAGGAACCACGTGACTGTCTTTAATGGCGGAGCAATCTCTTCAGTCGTACTCCGGCCAAATCATCCGCGAAAATCGCTCATGTTTTCTCTTGAGCCGACATATTACAACAATAACAATAACAATAAGAATAATAATAATAATGATGACGATGATGATGATGGCGAAATTATTTTTATTAATTCTGGTGTCTGGAGAAGTTGAATGTTCGGATTTTGTTGGCTTAGAGTTATCTTCCAAAAATGATATAATAATTTTAATCATGTATTCCTTCTTGTGCAGCTACGTGCCACAGCGGTGTTGCCTTTGCTTGGTAACTAGACGGTGCCGAGTTCGAACCCTCGAACCTGGCTTTACGCCGCTGCACTGCAGCTAACGCCAGAGTTGTGCTAACAATCCCTTGGAATAGACCCAAAGGCGATTTTCCCATTTGGGATTAGTGAACAGAATAATATCATGCCTATCTATACGAGTGTATTATAGATTTAAAAGATCATTGGGTTTTGCTCGACATCCACTTATTTTCAGGTCTCTAAAGCAGATCTCTTTACCTCAAAATGTATAGATAGAATGAAGATGACGTCACTTGGGTCTTTGTTATTGTTATTTGCCATCCGCGTTTAATGAGTAATTCTCACTAAACTGTATTAACCAGACTATAAACGTTGAAGGTTACACATAGTTTTGTGTGTTGGTCCGTTATAGAGAGTATGCGCTTGGCTAAGAAGCTCATAACATTGCCATCTGGAAGTATAATGGACCAACACACAATACTCTGTGTAACCATGAACTTTTATAGTCGGGGTAATACAGTTTAGTGAGTATCACTCACAAACGCGGATAGCAAAATACAATAACAAAGGCTTGAGTGACGTCATCTTCGAACTATCTATACTTCCGGATGGCAATGTTGTGAACTCCTTAGCCAAGCGCATTCTATCTATAGTTTTACCTTTTAGACAGGTCGCTGATCTATCGGCAATACTTCTCGTTAACACCTACAATCATCATATACTTGACCATTGGAGGGTGGGATATTGGTTGTGTAAGCTTTATCTTCCCTTGGAACCACTGATTTCTTGTATTTCTCTCTATGTCTCTCTCTCTCTCTATCTCTCTCTCTCTCTCTCTCTTTCTCTCTTTCTCTCTCTCTTTCTCTCCCTCTCTCTTTCGCTTTCTCTCTCTTTCTCTCTCTCTTTCTCTCTCTGTCTCCCTCTTTCTCTCTCTATTTCTCTCTCCCTCTTTCTCTCTCTCTCTATCTCTCTCTCCCTCTCTCTCTCTTTCTCTCTCTCTCTCTATCTCTCTCTCTTTCTCTCTCTCTCTCTTTCTCTCCCTCTCTCTTTCGCTTTCTCTCTCTTTCTCTCTCTCTTTCTCTCTCTGTCTCCCTCTTTCTCTCTCTCTTTATCTCTCCCTCTTTCTCTCTCTCTATCTCTCTCTCCCGCTCTCTCTCTTTCTCTCTCTCTCTCCCTCTCTCTCTCTCTCTTTCTCTCTCTCTTTTTCTCTCTCTCTTTCTTTCGCTTTCTCTCTCTTTCTCTCTCTCTTTCTCTCTCTGTCTCCCTCTTTCTCTCTCTCTTTCTCTCTCCCTCTTTCTCTGTCTCCCTCTTTCTCTCTCTCTTTCTCTCTCCCTCTTTCTCTCTCTCTCTCTCTCTCTCTCTCTCTCTCGTTTTTTTTTCTTTCTCTTCTCTTTCTCCAACCATCTCACTCTATGTAAGCATTTATGATATGATTTAGATAGTTTACATACATATTATAACGTCCCCCGCCAAATGAATGATCCTGTCAAAAATCGCTTGATCTTTGATATAATAAAAGATGTGATCAAATCTTTTCTTTCATTAAGACTAACTTCTAAAAAAAAAAGCTGGAAATATTTTTAGTCTTTGGACTGATTGCAAAGCAGCTTTCAATTCGATCTGAGGGTGATCCGTTATAAATATCAGATCTCTCGTCAAATTTGACCAGATCGCCGCGGACATAAAGTCTTCTCGAATCTTCCTCGATATCAATCAACCTGCTACATCTCCCCCTTCTCCCTCCCCCCCCCCCATCCCCCATATCCCCACCACCCACCTTTCCCCATCTCTCCCCCCCCCCCACCCCGACCTCCCCCACACCATCTCTTTACTATTTTTGTCTCTTGTCCCCCGCCCCCATCTTCTTCATCACGGTGACCTTATTGCACCCTTCTCTGAGCATTAAGTAGAAAGAAGCATCTCACTTCTATTCATTCCCTTATAGAGAGTTCTCTAAAAAAAAAACTGTCGGTGACTTGAGAGTCGAAATGTTTGAAACGTTTCTTATTTGGTGGAATTTATCTCATGTCCAGTCAACTAAAGTTATTTTAAGATCGTTAAGATCGGTCGGTCCCTCTGTATTAAGTTAAGTCTCAGATAAATGCGTGGGATGAGGTCATGAAAAAAAAGTTTTAAAATATGATATGATTCTGTTTATTATTTTTTTTCTTGTCTTTTTTTTATTTGTTTTTTTTTTTTTTTTTGGTCTTCCTTTCTTTTTGCTTTTATATGTTTTGTTTTTCCCTATATTATTTAACATTTATCTACATTTTCCCCTTAATTTGTGTATCTATGTCTTTCTGTATGTTTTAAATATTTATTTTTGCTTTGAAGAATGTAATTATCTACGTATTAGGTCGTTCCAACAATCGGGTGGCTTCTGTGGTGACGGAAAATATGGAGGTCTGAGGTTTGAATCCCATCGAGGAAGATTGATTTATTTATCTATTTATTTATTTATTTATTTATTTATTTATTTATTTATTCATTCATTCATTAATTCATTTTATTCAATTATTTATATATTTATTTCTTTATTTATTTATTTGTGACCGCCCCTTCAGAAGGATGTGACTGAGCCCTTGTGAATAAAACACGAAAGACAAATGAGAATCGACGCGTCAACTTTGTCAACAAAACGCGATGAATGAAACACTAAAGACACATCTCTCATTCGCGGTTTGTTGACAAAGGGGAAACCCGAAACGTCCATATAATCTAATTCATCAATTAGATTCACGCTTCCATTCCATTTTACTAATGTTATTTATTTTTTTTCGAGCTTCCAGCCGCAACATTTGATTTATTACGATATTTTAACCATTTCCTTACCAGCCATTTTCAGAATTTTCCCTAAAAAATCACACCCACCCAACACAAAAATAGTTCTTACTCAAACAGAAAAGCAACAAATACATTCTAAGCATAATATGTATCAGCAAAATGAACTCTACAACACAGTGTCACGTTTTTATAGCTAATTTTTTTTTTTAATTCTTTAAATTGTGTGATTTACAAAAGAAATCTGAATGATAAAAGTGCTGGTTGGATCGTAATAAATGTGACGATTTTCCTGTGGTTGGTAAGGATAGGGTTAAACTTAAAAGCATTAAAGACAAAAACAAGAGTAAAACGTGTCCTTTCACATAGTTCGAGCTGACATAAACTAAGCCAGTTAGTTATCCAAAAGCAAATTATGAGCACATAGACTCTCGTAAGATGAATAATAACAATAATGTATCAATGACTGGGATTGTAAAGATATTCTCAGCCAGATAAAGCTCGTAAACGTCCGAGGCGCTGCCCGTGCTATTCCATCATACAGGGGAGATAGTGAGGCTGGGAGACACTTGCAGATTCTACAGATCAAATACACAGATGGTGTCGGGGTCCAGGATTGGGTGGAAGGTATTAATCATGTGTCTTCTGGATTGGGAATGAGATAATTCTGGGATAGAAGGGGAATGGGGCGGGGGGGGGGGGGGGGGGGGTGGAGTAAATTGAGGAGGATGAGAGGGAGAAAATAGAGGAGGTGGTGGTGGTGGTGGATGGTGATGAGGAGGAGGTAGTGATGGTGGTGGTGGTGGTGGTGGTAGTGGTGGTGTAAGGGGAAAAGGCAAGAATTTGGAAAGGAGGAGGGGGAGATTAAAAGCAGGAGAAGGAGAATGAAATAAAATAATATAAATACGAAAATAAAATTCCCTTTTCCAAGGGAAGACTGGAATAACCCAGGCGCCAGCCGCAGTGCAGCGCCGCAAATTGAGCCAGGGCGAGGTGACTTGCTCGAGGTCACACAGCCCAGCGGCGGGTGATCGAACTCGGTACCTTTTGGGTACGAAGCAAGACCGTACCGCTGAGCCACGCTACCCCCTAATGGAGGAATAAGATGATGAGGCGGAGCAGGAAGATAAAGAAGATGATTGATAAAACAAAGGCGAGAATTCGGAAGATGAGGTCGACGAGGAAAAGGAGGATAACGTATAAAAAAAAGAGGAGGAAGATGATGTGAAAGAAATGGAGGTGGGAAGGTTGAGGAGGAGATAGAAGAATATAAGGAAATGTGAAAGGGAAGTGGCTGGAATGATCAAATCGTAGCTTTAGCGCACGGATATTTTTCAACAATGACTTTTATTGCAAAGATTCTCATACTATTAAGTGCGGCTGATAGTTGAGTCCTTGGAGTACTAAGGTGAAAAAAGAGTACCTGGCCGTTAACAGCGTTGTCTCTGTCCGAAAAACATTGCCATGTCCCGTCCTAAATGTTAAATGTTGCTATTGGCCAGGGACCTCTTGTAAAGCGCTTTGAGCACATTTAATGGATATTGCGCTATATAAAAAAAGTTCACTCACTCATTCATTTTCCAGTCTTTCCTTAGAGTATACCCTAAATATAAATTTTCCCTGGGGATAAAAAAAAGAAACTTCTATAAACCACTTCTTCTTCTTCAAGTACCAAGTCTGTGCCAGACATCGGTGATCATGGTACGCCATTCATCTCTCTGATAAGATAACCTCAGAAAACTAATATTACTCTTCTCTTTCTTTGTCACCCAGCTGTTCAAACTATTCAAATATGTTTTTCTTGGTCTACCTTTACTCTTTTTACCATCTTTCTTTCCTGTGAGAGCATGATGTTCAATACATTTATGTCGATTTAGGTGCCCTAAAAATTGCATTTGTCTTTTTCTTAATGTACGAATTAACCTTTTAGTTTCAGCTTGCTCTAATACTTCTTCATCAGTTTTCTTCTCTGCCCATGAGATTCTTAACATCCTTCTAAGAAACCACATTTCTGCTGCCTCCAGTTTCTTTCTAATGTCTTCTATAAACTACTACAGTAAGAAATTCGCTTAGGTTTATCTGTGAGGTGTTTGATGGAATGAGTACTCACGATTATAAAACCGTCAGAGTGAGCACACATCCATCACTCCAAGACATTGAACATGAATTCTGGTTTTGCGCGTCCAAACATGGTTTACATGTCAATACACGGCAATGAAATGAAATCCTTTTGGAACCTCCCCGAGTGAGTCAGTCAAGGTTACTCTCATTCCAGCAGGCCGTTGTCACTGGCATTGACAGCAATCAGTCATGGCGTGTGTTGGGAACATGGGGATAGGTAATGACAATGATGATGGTGATGATGGTGATGATGCTAATAATAATAATAATGATAATAATAATAATAATAATAATAATAATAATAATAATAATAATAATAATAATAATAATAATAAATAATAATAATAATAATAATAATAATAAAAATAATAATAATAATGATAAAAATGATAATAATAATAATAATAATAAAAATAATAATAATAATAATAATAATAATAATAATAATAATAATAATGATAATAATAATAATAATTGAAAAAAAATTAATACAATAAAATTTAAAAAACAAACAAACAAAAAAAAACAAAAAAAAAACTATAATAATGATTTTATACACACACACAACCACACACACCACACACACACACACAATATATATAATATATATATATATATATATATATATATATATATATATATATACATATATGTAAATAATTTCAAACCTGTATAGTATTATTCTTTTACAAATTTCCCGAAATGGGACAGTGATTCGAAACTATCTCAAATGGAATCCAATATTTATTTAGTTTGGTGGTCAATATCACTGTATATCTACGTGTCGTTAAAAAAAAAATCTAATGGTTTTTCCACGTATCATTTAGGTTATAACATTACTTCAGTCTTAAGTCGTATATAGGATAATTATAAACGATATAAGATGATTTAACAATTTACTCTGATTATAAACCATCGATCATTTCTTTCATTAAGAAAATTGTCATGGAAAGCAAAAAGACTGTGAAGAGCCATCATAGTTTTATACAATGTTTCTAACCAAACTCTAAAGAGTATCAGACGAGACAGTCGTAAACTTCTTGGAACTTTCAACCCCCATTGTTTGGCCCAAGTCCATAACAGCTAAACCCAAGACTCCTATTGTCTCGTCTCCACCTCGACACGCGTCACAAAATCTGGTCCCTCCGCTGGGACTACTTTCTGAGGCGGATTCTTTTCTGCATCGGCACACTTCCTTCTGCTCATCACGAGCGTCTTACTGCAGTTTTAATGTCAAAACTATTTCGGCTATTCCTTCGCCTCCGTCCGAGCATTCGCCCTTCTTTTGTAATGAGCCGCCTTAAAAACAAAAGACCTTGTGAGTCCCTGTGGGCGCCATATGTGTCAGTGCAAGGAAGACAGGAAGGCACTTGGTAGAATATAGTTCTAATGCCTTGGTGATAACGTGAAATGAACAGTCTTGTTCAAATCTCTATCGAATAATTCATTAATACGTTGTCAATATCGCGTCCAAAATTTTGAAAACAATAAAAACAAATGGTTGATATTATCAAGAATCGGACGATATTATAGTAACAAAGAAAGAGCCCATGAGGTATATAGAGCCGGAGTTTATCCCGGTTTCTGTGACTTTGAACGGACAATATCAATTTATTTGTAAAATAATAATATTCTATGGCAAAATATTTTTGGCAAGATTTATCAGATCCATCTGCCCAATCACTGCTGGGCGAGCGTACGTTTTTCATGCGAGGCAGGAACATTATATTATTGTATAATGGTTTCGAAACCTCATTCCGTTTCTTTTCTTCTGTTTTTCGTTCTCTCTCTCTCTCTCTCTCTCTCTCTCTCTCTCTCTCTCTCTCTCTCTCTCTCTCTCTCTCTCTCTCTGTGCGTGTGTGTGTGTCTATCTCCCTCTCTTTCTCTGTCTGTCACTCTCTCTCTCCCCCTCTCTCATCCTCTTTCTCTCTCTCTTTCTCTCTCTCTCTCTCTCTCTCTCTCTCTCTCTCTCTGTTTGTGTGTCCGTGTGTGTGTGTTTGTGTGTTTATCTTTTTTTTTTCTTGTTTCTTTGTTTGTTTGATTGTTCTAAACGTCAAACATCAAATCGTTTATGATTGTGACACACCATCTGAAAACGGTTATGTTTTGGAATGATTATTATCCTAAAAACTAAATTATAGCCCAAATTATATGGATTGGCCTTATTAGGTGTATAATCGACAATGGATATTGCTTGTCAACCTGACAAAAACTGCAACCTCTCATTTCTGATTATTTTGACTTTAATGTTATTTATTTTTGGCATTTAGTTGCCCCTGACAGATTACGGAGGCGAAGTGGCCGAATGGTTGAGGCATTGTATTGTAATCCGGAAGGTCCCGGGTTCGAGCCCCGCTTCAGACACTTTCGTTTGTTTTCCTTGGGCAAGATTATTTATTCACATTTTGCTCACTTGGAGAACATGGGTAGTAATTTCTATTGACGTCAGCCATCCTGTTTGACGGATTATCTATATTCCTTCATGAAATGCCTAGGCGACGGGATCTAACGGTGCCGTTGCAAAAGGGTGTAATTTTAAAATTGACATATTATTTCCATTTTAAGACTATACGTAACAATTTATTGTTCTCTTATCACTACAAGAAGGATTTTATTCAAAACAAAACATAAAAAGTACCCGTACAATCTTAACTAGTGTTTTAACGTGAATTTCATGGGGTGCCTAATTACCATGTAAATGACACCAAAAAACCCCGCAGCATGTAGGACCACCATCCAAGCATGTTGTAAACGAATGAATGGTGTTTTGAATGACAGATCGATTTCCTCCAAAATGAAACTGTCGCGTATTCACTTTAACTTGTCAACTTGTCAACGCCCTCAAAGAGCAGCTAGTTAGCTCCGTCAAAGAACAATTTAAGCCTCGTCAGATCGCTGAAAGAGCGAACATCAAACGTATTTTCATGCCTTTCAAGAGTGCGCCATTGTTCTATTCTCGCCATGTTACAAAAGAGATTCTCGACCGTGCCGAGACTTTTAAAAAATAACAAGGGAGAAAGGGGAGATAAATGAACGTTAAAGTGAAAGTGGCGCGATGGCCTTCCTGTAATAGTGTCTTTAAATAACCAAATAAAGGGGTTGGGGGGGGGGGGGGGGGGGGGGGGGAATCAGCTTTTATTGCAATATCCACGATTTATAATATTATGTGCTCAAATCACTTTATAAGGGGTCCTTAGCCAACAACAACACTTAACATTGTTGGACGTGACGCGGATTTACAATGGCGTTTGGCTTTATATTTGGCGGATATAACACAGTTACCTGCCGTGCATTCATTTTTACGCTGGAGTGCGGGCAGAAAGTCTGCATGAAGCGTTTTTTTTTTATTTTTTTTTTGTTGTTTTTCTCTTTTTGTTGTTGTTTTTGTTCTATGTTCTTTTGTTGTGTTTTTTAAAATTATATTATATTATTATTATTATTATTATTATTATTATTATTATTATTATTATTATTATTATTATTATTATTATTATTATTATTATTATTATTATTATTATTATTATTATTATTATTTATTGTTGATGTTGTTGTTGTTGTTATTGTTATTATTATTATTATCATAAGTAGGAGTAGTAGTAGTAGTTGTAGTAGTAGTAGTAGTAGTAGTAGTAGTAGTAGTAGTAGTAGTATAGTAGTAGTAATAGTAGTAGTAGTAGTAGTAGTAGTAGTAGTAGTATAGTAGTAGTAGTAGTAGTAGTAGTAGTAGTAGTAGTAGTAGTAGTAGTAGTAGTAGTAGTAGTAGTAGTAGTAGTAGTAGTAGTAGTAGTAGTAGTAGTAGTAGTAGTAGTAGTAGTAGTAGTCGTAGTAGTAGTAGTAGTAGTAGTAGTAGTAGTAGTAGTAGTAGTAGTAGTAGTAGTAGTAGTAGTAGTAGTAGTAGTAGTATTTTAATTGAACCAGTCCCATATGTTTCACTATGACAGTTCAAATCCTTAAATCATCAAAATCACCCGGACAACAATACCGTTTTGACACGGTGGGTCACACATAATATTTGCTTTGGTTTGTTGAAGAGTATTTCATCCTTATTTCATTTTTTAAAATTCTTTTTGTTAGAATTAGTAATTCCGAGTAACAGATTTGTGTCGAGAGTCATAATGGAACATATTTCTGTACAAATCTTTTTACAGGGCTGGTCAAACACGTACAATCTCCCTCCTTCTTCATCTCAATATCCGGAAATCTGTGTAAAAATCTTGCAAATCTTTAATCTTAATCTTTTTCGATTGAAGGAAGATTCGGTGATCAAAGATCGCAATGATGAGGACTCATGGTTGTAGAGGTTATGGTAATCAAGAGGTGTAACTCGGTAAAGACAAGCGTGATTTTTGTCAGGACGGGAATTCTGTTCTGTTTATTTGACTAATTTAGTTTTAATAGATTTAAATTGAAAGTTCGCAACGAAGAATATATTTAAATATTTTTATTGTTGAATTTCTGACTTGGTTATTAAACTGAATTTTTGTAAATGACGAAATTTATAGATTTTAATTTGCATAGTTAACATAGATAGCATCAATAATAATCATTTATATAGCGCCCACTTCCAAACTGATAAAATGCAATCGCAATCACAACACACACACACACACACACACACACACAGAGAGAGAGAGAGAGAGAGAGAGAGAGAGAGAGAGAGAGAGAGAGAGTGGACATGCATACCACTGTAACTTAATAAATTCAGTCTCTTGAGTAAATCCCCGATATATTCAAGTAAAATCAGCACATACGTCACTCATTCACAACTAGAAAAAACAAGAAGATTTCACCACATTTTACTATAATATTATTATTTCTGTATTTCGATAAAAACGATCGTTTTGACTATTGACAATGCCGATGCGAGCCAAATCTCTTCGTTCCTTTCTACCTCTTTGGCGAGCGAGGCATCGTTAACGGCCTCTGTTTCCCTTTTAACTCGCTCATTTCGCTCGTGCGTCAAGACTGCTCACCCTAACTATTGTTATATGGGGTGATTTGAGACTCATCACATTTGAATTCAAACCCCTTTAACTACCCCGCCCTACCCCACCAACCAATTCTCTCTCTCTCTCTCTCTCTCTCTCTCTCTCTCTCTCTATTCTCTCTCTCTCTAATTCTCTCTCACTCTCTCTCTCACCCCCCCCCCCTTATTTTTTCTCTCCACCAATCACAATCCCTACATCAACCCCCCCCCCCCCCCCCCCCTTTTCCAAAATCATCCCACCACAGCCACACACATCACCCAGCCTGACAAATTAGCAACGCCAGCATACGCCGTTCAAACACTGTCCTGTCACCCTAAACAATGGACGACGCTTAAACCGGCTCACGTGCCCATCTGCTCGGGATTTCGTTTCTAGTTTCTGTTGCTGCCTACGACGAGGTTTTCCTCTCTGATGGATGAAAAATGTAGCTGGTCCGATCTCTATCCATACTTCATTCCCCATCTCTCTCTCTGTATCCCTCCTTCGCTATTCATCTCTCTCTCTCTCTCTCTCTCTCTCTCTCTCTCTCTCTCTGTATCCCTACTTCGATATTCCTCTCTCTCTCTCTCTCTCTCTCTCTCTCTGTATCCCTCCTTCGATATTCCTCTCTCTCTCTCTCTCTCTGTATCCCTCCTTCGATATTCCTGTCTCTCTCTCTCTCTCAGACACACACACACACACATTCACTCTCTCTCTCTCTCTCTCTCTCTCTCTCTCTCTCTTCTTTTCTTTTTCTGTCTGACTCTTTTTCTCCCCCCCCCCTTCCTCTTTTTCTCTGTCTTTCTCTCACTCACTCTCTCTCTCCCTCTCTTTATCTCTCCATCTCTCTTACTCTCTATCCCAGTCTGTCTTTCAATCCCATCTTTCTCTCTCTGACTCTTATTATTATTATTTTAAAAATCATTAAATTCCCTTTATTCATCCCATAGGGGACATTTTTCTTTAAAGTATATTCCAAGGAAAGTCTGGAATAAGCCAGGGTCAGCCGCAGTGCAGCGCCGCAAACTGAGCTTTGGCGAGGTGACTTGCTCAAGGCCAAACATAACACCGGCTTGAAGCGAGGAGGCAGGAGGCACATTTCCTTTCTTTCTTTCTTTCATTATTTTATAAAATTCATTTTTATGTCCACCAGGTTCGGGCGTGGATCAAAAGTCGCCAGAAACGTCGAGCTTTACAACTTCATGGATTCGAGTTCCAGGACAGCCGATCGCTGGACTCCTTCGCATCCAACAGTCTCATTGAGCGTGTGGTAAGTCATCCCATCCCACCTTCTGCTGACCATCGGTCAGTTATACCCCCTTGCAACCCACAAATTTCGGGTTGTGGTGATGTTTTTTTCCCCTTCGTATTATAAATAATATAGGTGAATATCCATTGCTCACTTCTCCCTTCCCCACCTACCTCCAATTCCTTGCTCGATATGAAAATGCCAGTACAGTATTGTGATAATGTACCGTTGAGTAAAAGTAACCCGCCCAGCCGTGCCCATGACTGGTAGGGGTGCTTAATGTCGTAAAATTGAATGACTCATTGATGCTTATGAAATATTTCTTAGTATTCATAACTTTCTATTGGCTCATAGCATAATATAATAAAAATGGTTTCCAGCCAGTCTGATAAATTTATGTGACACACTCAAAGACGTTATTCACTCAATTTTACGGCACTAAACACTCTTAGCATGTACTTGGCTGGGCGGGTTAACAAAAAGTTGCAACTTATACCCATTTTGCCATGTCCTCTCCCGCCGGTGTTCTCAAAGTTGCCTGAGTGAAAGCATCACCTTACAGCATTACCCTTCACATTCAAATGAAACCTCACCCTCCCCCTTCTCCCCAGTCCAACCTCTGTAACCCTTCACACTTAAACGTTTCAAAGTACACAGAGATAAAAGAATCATTTTTTTTTTCTCGACCAAAATTTGACGTTATCGCCAAATGCAGCAGCATTTTGCAAAATGTTGCCTTAAATGCACGGCTTGTGTGCTGTAACAAAAAAAATCGCTTTCTTGCCCGTTAAAATCAACATCTTTTGTCCCTTTTGGTATTGTATGCAAGGGCCAAGACATGGTTTTAGGTATGTGAAGTTATTCGTTAAATTTTTTATTAAAACAAGGGATTATGAAAACATATTTAATTAATGACCTTTGAATTTACCTAATTATTTTTTGGTACTAAGTAGTTCATTTAGTAGAAGAAAAAAAAAACAGTGACAAAATTATGTCATTATTGGATCATAAGTAGTAAGCCACGTGAAACTGTTTTCCTGAGACACTTTTGTTTCTTTATAAAATTTATTCCTTTTGTTTTGTTTTTTTTTTTAAAACAATTGTTTCTCTGTATGTTTATTACTTGATGGTTTGTATTTTTGGATTCAAAAAATTTTACATATCAGAGGTTTTCCATAAAAATGATAGAATGCAGTAAATATTTTAGAAAATAAATGGAACTTAATGCATTTTATTATATTTTTTGAAATGATCGTTGTGTCTTTTAGATCTGTTAAACGCTGCATTGTCACGATAGTTATATAATTTCAATGTGTTTTGGGAACGAAGACTTTAGTGACGTACATAGCTTTAGACCATAATTTCACAGTAGGATTCATTGTACATTCATGAATTGGTGGAGGCTTATGGTATTACAATCGTACAGATATCAGTCTTAGAGTCATGGACAATCTTACAATGCTAGAGTCTCTGAGTTTCATAGTCTGACAGAATTAGAATCATTAAATCTTAGAATCCAAGATAGAGCTTTGGAGTTTTATGGTCTGACAGAATCAGTGTTCTACAGTTATACGGTCCTAGATAGAATCTTACAGTTTCATAGTCTGACAGAATTAGTGACGTACAGTCTTACTGTACAAGATGGAGCCTTAGAGTTTCAGAGTCTGTTAGAATTTGGATTGTATCGCCTCACGGTTCTAGATAGAGTTTGTTTCATAGTCTTACAGATTAGACTCATACAGCTTTACAGCCCTCGATAGTCTCATAGTTTCATAGTCTTACATAGTCATACAGCCTAGCTTTACAGTCCTAGATAGTCTCATAGTTTCATAGTCTTACATAATTAGAGTCATACAGACTTATAGTCCAAGACAGTCTCATAGTTTCACAGTCTTACAGAATTAGAGTCACACAGACTTATAGTCCAAGACAGTCTCATAGTTTCACAGTCTTACAGAATTAGAGTCTTACAGACTTACAGTATTATATATTCTCATAGTTTCATAGTCTTACAGAATTAGAGTCATACAGCTTTACGGTCCTAGATAAAGCCTTAGAGTTTCATACTTATGCTGAATTAGAGTCTTTGATTCTTGTATTCCTAGAGTTTTAGAGTGTCATTGTTTGAGTTTCAGAGTTTTACAGTCTGGCAGAATTGAAGTCTTGCCGTCTTACAGTCCTAAATCGAGTCCTTAAAGTTTCATTGACTGACAAATTTAGAGTCGTAAAGACAGTCCTCGATAGAATTTTAGAGTCATATAGTATTATTATGAGACAGAGTTTCATAGTCTTGCAGAATTAAAGTCCTATTGCCTTTTAGTCCTAAATCGATACTTAAAGTTTCATAGACTGTCAGATTTAGAGTCGTACAGACCTACAGTCCTAAGTGGAGTCTTTAAGGTTGATAGACTGACATAATTAGATTCACACAGTCTTTATTTCTTACAGTCTCATAGTGTCGTTGTGTCTCATAGTGTCACACAGACTTCCAGGGTATTAATAGTCTGATAGTTTCTCAGTCCACTTACATTTTAAGAGTCCTCTATTTTAAAAAGTTGTTCGATCTTTATGTCCATCAATCTTAGTGTTTAACATATTTTTCAGTCATAGACTTAAAGAAGTTTTAGGTCGTATAGAGTATGCAGTCTCAAACACGTGCAATCTCACGATATGGTCACATAGACTTGAAGTATTTTAATGATATTTTAATGACATTGTCTTGCATTCTTATTTTCTTACACTTTAATTGTATTTTTGTATTTCAGTCTAACAGTCTTTTAGTCTTACAACTTTCATTTTCACAGTTTTATAGTTCTATAGTCTAGCAGTCTTTTAGTCTTGCTACTTTTAGTCGTATAGTATTTTTGTTTTAAAGACTTACTGTCTTTTAGTCTTGCAACCTTCATTCTTGCAGTCTTATAGTTATAAAGTCTTAAAGTTCTGTAGTTTTTCAAAACCCAGTCTAACAATCTTAAATTTTAGCGTTATTTTGTCTTATAGTCCAACAGTATCACCAGTCTTATAGTTCTACTGTCTAGCAGTCTTTCCTCGCAATTGTTCAAGCTTGTAGCCTTAAAGTCATATTGTAAGAAATCGAAGTTTATGTCTAGTCATTTTTTTTTATTTTCGTCCTATTTGAATTTTTTTGTTTTATATTTTTATTAAGGATGAGATTAAAACTCGCTTCAAGAGATGTTTGGTCTTTGGACATTGTAAATGTGTAAAAGTTGTTTAGAAAATCATAGAACGGAATATTGGCATTCAATATCGTCTGCTTCAAATTGATTCATTTGCAATTTTTGATTGTATATATAAATCAGGTTATAAACGTAGAATATTTTTGATTCTTTATGTTTTTTATAGATTTATATTGTAATAGCCAATGCTGTCATTTACATCGTCATCCGTGTCGTTATCACCTTCAAAAAAAAATCACCACCTCTTCATTGTCATCAGCATCATCAATTCATAGTCATCTATCTTCTAACTGACATCATATTTTTCATATTTTTATTAACAGTCATTATTATAGATAGGAATAGTGGTATGTCTCGATAGCATGGGAACAATTCTATGTCTAGCTCTTGTCCCTGATTATAACTGGGACAGAAGAGTTTTGAATGTGACATTTGTCATGGTATTCAAAAGATACGACACTGTTAGTAGTACAGATAAATATTTGTATTTTTTTCGTCAAAGCGCTAGGAGAGGCGATGTTTTTTGTTTTTTTTAAATGTTGCCACAGACTAGATACAGAGGTAAATTTCTTCCAACGTCTAGTTTCTCGTGTTCCTTATTTTATCGAATCCTTTTGTCTTATTTTCCCTGGCGCTTTAATATGCCTCATGTATGTTACAAGAGTCACTAAACTTCTCAAAAATAAAACAAAGAAACATTTTTGACCAACAATTTCAGATTTAGGGAAATCTTATCCTAACGGAGTCATCAGTCTGTAGAATGCATCGTGTCAGCTCCCTGCAGCTTCAATCCAAACGTGGTATTATATTGTTGCATGAACTGCTTTGATCACCATGACCAGCGCGTGCATCACCATTATCATCATCATCATCATCCTCATCACCACCTTTGCCCATAACCTTCACCACACGTCACCACCATCACCTCACCAAACCCCTTCCCTTGTCCACCATACCGTACCTTTATATTTCCTCCCTGCTAAATTTTAGTATTATAGATTTCGCAAATTTTGGGCAAGAAATTTTGGAGGGCCCCCACCTGGTAGAAGGGGCCCAAACTGTCGTCGGGGCCTTATGAACTACAACAGAAGAAGAAACAACAACAACAATCCTAGATTGTATCAGGATTCTGTGGAGATCAGCAGTTTTGATAACAAGAGGGTGAGTAATGGTAACAGCACGACTGTGAAACGCTCAAATTAATAATACTGTGCAACCCGCTTATAACGACGTGTCAGGAAACGACAAAATAATGTCGATGTAACTGGATGTCTTTATCCAATTATTACGTACAATTATGCAATAGTTTATGGATACTATTATATGTGTTTACAATGGAAAAGATGATTGAACTTGGCGATTACGGGAGAAGCCAGTCAAAAACTGGTGTCTGGCGTTTAAAAAAATGCTGGTTTAGAGACTAGGACCTAGTACATGTTGAAATTCATTTGGTCGATGAGCAAGCGTTTTAATTGGACAGCTATTTTACTCTCAAGATTGCTGAGTCGGACTATGCGGGTGATGGTGCCGTAAGATAAATTGCCAAACTGTATGTTAATTTTGATATTTCCTCATCTATGACATATAAGATAGAAATGAGGATCTCACATTCCATCGTTACAAGCGGAAAATGGTTTGTCTGGTGTCGTTATAGGTGGGTTGCACTCCGATTTAAAAACAATAGATAAATTGCCAAACACTTCCCTGGAGGCAAACATCATTTACACCACAGTTCCGTAATGTATATTAGTTAAACAGAACAGGTGTAATACAAAGAATAAACAAGAAAATCGAGAAATGTTTGAGTCTTGCTCACTTATCTCAATTCTTTTGATTTTTAAGTCTGCAGTTACAGATATCAAAATCTATTGACATACTAAGAAGGACAGCTAATCCCACCACCACAAAATTCTGACACATCAAACGACTCAATGTGTCGTCCCAATGCGTTTTCTGGATTTCGTTTCACCAACTTTCATGTTTTTGAAAAATTGATCTGATGGGTCAAATATTTTCCATTTTTCGAGACACTTCATTATCTTTCAATAGCCCGAGAGCACTTTGATTTTCATTGTATATTTGTATTTGTCAGCAAAATGTAAATGAAAAACAAAGAAAAGAAAGGACAGAGTCATTTTTTTTTCGAAACTTATTTTTAAAATTTAAATACAACATTCGAAATTATGAGAAAATATAATAATTTCAAATGTTTTACCAAATTTAAAATGTCTATCTAAAACTGCTATCCACTACAACTCCTCTGAATGATAATTTGAAATAAAAATAGATACCTACATAAATATGTTCCTCCACCTCATCCAAAAATCAGAAAGTGATTCTGCCCTTTTCCACCTTGTGATCTTATTTTTACAGAAATTTAGTTCAATCAAATCTTTGATAACAGAACTTGTCTTTGGGTTTGTAATATTGCTTACCAATAACCTTGGTCATTCATGATTTCAAACAAAATATTACGTATTCTAATTTTTTTTTTCTAATGTTCCTTTTGGTGTTTCAATACAGTGATGTTTGAATTCCCCTTTTCTGTATAACTGGTATACATGCATTATTAGGAGTTTTAATCGCACTGCACATAAAACAAAATTGCATATATTTAGCGATTTAACCATGATAGGCACCATGCTCTGAGCGCTTGACTTTTTTTTAGATAAGGAATTTGATGACATGCCAAGTGATGGTGGTAGTTTTAGCTATGTGACTTAGAGAAGGAAATGCAAAAATGTTTTTAAATAGCAGGTGGGGGGGGGGCGGAGAAGAAAGCAGAAGAGAGGAAGGAGAAGAAGAAGAAGAAGAAGAAGAAGAAGAAGAAGAAGAAGAAGAAGAAGAAGAAGAAGAAGAAGAAGAAGAAGAAGAAGAAGAAGAAGAAGAAGAAGAAGAAGAAGAAGAAGAAGAAGAAGAAGAAGAAGAAGAAGAAGAAGAAGAAGAAGAAGAAGAAGAAGAAGAGAGGAAGGACGGACGGAAGGAGGAGGATGAGGAGGAGAAGGAGGAACAGGAGATGAGAAGGGCAAAGGAGATGAGAAGAAAGGTGATGGAGAATACAATAAATATTGAGAAGAGAAGAAGGTATGGGAAGGAGAAAATAATAAGAAAAAGAGAAGACGAGTGATATATTATTCAAATGCATATTTTAAAAATATTATATATGAAATGAATTGTGGCGGCTGATGGTCATATATTTCTATGCTAACATTTGCATGAGAGATTAAGCTTGCTTGCATGACTGCACGCGTATTGGCGTATTTCTTTTATCTTCTCTAGATATCGTGACTAATATATTATCACATTCTTATTATTATTATATCATTGCTATGCAAATTCTATATTGTTTGATATCATTCATATCTTTTAATATTCTGTATGTTTAGTTTTGTTGTATATCTCATTGCTGCCGACATACGAAAAATTGTATGAGTGTCTATCAATCTTACATTTTTTTAAAAAAAATGAAATGGTACATTGCTGTAAGCACATTCGTATTGATATCAAGTTTCATAACCGAGATTGTTATGGCTATTATTATGATTTAAGGAATTACTTTAGCTAACTTATTTTGCTTGGCTCATACCGAAAGATTAAAAGTTGTGCATACGCATGCGTTCGTCTCTGGAGGCACACTTGTATTGATATCAAGCCTCATAACCGAGATTTTATGTTATGAGCTCATTGTGTTGTTAAGGAATTAGCACTCTCAGAGATTTTTATGCCATTCTTGGTCGTATTTATGCGTTAAATTTGTGAGTGTCCAGCCAGTGTACATTAACAACAAAAAAAGAGAAAATAGAATGGTGCAATTGCATAATGAGCACACATATACAATTTCCATAACCGAAATATTTATGAGCTCATTGTTTTTATAGAATTACCCTCAAACTTCTTTTAGCTTTGCCTACAACAACAATACACACACACCACACACACACATGTGGAAATGGTGTAGTGTTCACCCAAAGGCGTAGCAAAATAGAAAAACAAAAAGAAGGAAAGAAAATAGAAATGGTGCAATACATAAGAAATAAACACATATACAATTTCCATAACCGAAATATTTATGAGCTCATTGTTGTTATAGAATTACCCTCAAACTTCTTTTTGCTTTGGCACACACACAAACAAACACACACACACACACACACACATGTGGGAAAATGGTGTGGTGTTCAGCCAAGGCGCTAGCAAAAAGAGAAAAAAGGAAAGAAAAGGGAAGAAAATAGAAATGGTACAATACGTTATGCACGTATTATTGGCATGTCTCATAACCGAGATTTTTATGAGCAATACGCTTCAACAGTCATGACGTCACTTCCCTCGTATTGACGCCTGGTAACTTAGTAACTGGCTCTAAACTATCGGAACAATGGCGGACGCCCTTATTAAATATTTCTCCGACGAGCATAAAAGTGTATCCAGAGGAGAAAAACATTATATAATATATGATCATGTTTTTGACTTTTATACTTTCTGATCACATGACATATGAACATTTCTAGCCAGCATGAAGAATAAAAAGTACCCATTTTCTTTGTATAGAACCAGGCTGCTCGCCGTTGCTGGGCGACGTGACACCAGACTAGTGAATCCAATTACTCTCAAACTAACTTCCTTTTTCATAAGCACTTACACATGCGTTGAATATTGTAAGGTGCCCAGCCAATGTATAAAAAAAATATAGTAACGGTATACTAATATATTAAGCACAAACGTATTAGCAAGGCTCATAACCGAGTTTTGTTAGCTTAGTGTTGTTTTTTGGAATTACTTACTCTCAGACCAACGTAAGTTGGAGGTAATCCATTACAACAATCTTCAACCAAGCCCAAGGTTGTGTTCAATCATAAGACCTGCTAATTTGTGCACGTTAGTGCAATCCAATTATGATTGACACGAATCACGTTGATTGTCAAGTTTAATATAAAAAAAAAAACAAAAACAAAAATACAAAAAAAAACAAAAACAACCCCAACAAAACACAGATCCTGGTCTTGAAAAAATTGATCAGCTATGCTTTATAAAAATCTGTCGATCTCTGAACTGAGATGTATTATTGGCTGGGAATCACAATATTAGTTTCAAATGCCAAGGTTTTTTTTATGATTAGTTCTCGCCATTAACTCTCTCCTTACCGATCATTTTCAGAATTTTCCCCAAAATGGCAGGCTTACCCAGCAGAAAAATTGATATTTTAAACCCAAACTAGCTCTCTGCAAAACAATTTTTGATCTTCTCAACTAAACAAAGATTATTCTTCAAAGTTTGTGATGTACAAAATTAATTTGAACAAGAAAAATGTATATTGTGTCGTAACAAATGTGACGATTTTGCTGTAGGTGGTAAGGACAGGGCTAACAGTACAAAGCAATGCCCGACAATGATGGCGGGCGAGATGATTAGTTTTAGTTGATGATTGGTTTATGACTTAGGTGCTGGAGTTCTAAATTCAACAGAAACGACTTTCCGAAAGTCAATAACAACAAGCTTTATATTAGGGGAAAGCGGTTGTTACCGATTCTGTGCCCTCAGTTGTGTCCAACACATTGACCACTATTATATGGACAACCTAGATATACACAAAAATTCTGCCGTCCTCTGGAAAAACCCAAATTAAAAAATGTGGCCAGAAAACTTGTCCTTCAAATATCGATCGATTTAATTGATCCTTATCTTGGCAAAAACTATCAAACTTGGGACTTCGCGAAGTACCAGGTTTTGAGAGTTTTTGCCAAGATGAGAGTCCTTTTTAAATCGATTGATATTTGAAGGACGAGTTTCTGGCCACATTTTTAAATATCGTTGTCTTTTTTCCCGGCAGAGTACGGCAGATTTCCCAAGACTTGGTGACTTCTCCGCGTGAATAAAAACCACTTTTCACGTGCACAAGCCACGGGAAGTCCCGTGTGTTTTTACCGTACCTTTTATTATGTCACCAATGGGAACGATCTATATTCATATTTTCGTCCAACCTAATAGTCATTGATCACATGATTTGTTGCTGTACAACGATTGGTTATTTCTCAATAGATAGTATGCGCTTGGCTAAGAAGCTCACAGCATTGTCATCCGAAAGTATAACGGACCAACACACAAAGCTATGTGTAACCTAGGACGTTTATAGTCTGGTTGATATAATTTAGTGAGAATTACGTATAAACGCGGTTCGTAAAAAGCAATAACAAAGACTTGAGTGACGTCAACTTCATACTATCTATAAATGTAAACACGCTGCTTTGCTTTTGTAAGTTGTAAACATACCCATGTCATGCTGAGCAAAATGACCAATTGTAACGTTGACATTTCTCAAACTGTGAACT
>NC_088364.1:69852415-69864915 GCF_034508935.2 Berghia stephanieae
CAATCAGAGAATTTGGTTTGAAATTATTTAGGAATTTACTGCAATTTGATTGGTTAGAGGAAATGAAAGGAGGAAAAGTCGCCTACAATGAAAGCAATACGGGATGTCTCGAGCACAACATCTGTACTTAGAAAAGCACTTATGTGATATACATAATATAATATATAATATGTATTTTTTCTTGGATATATCTTACAAAATCATTAAAATATCGTTTTTAAAAATTGTAATATTTACATACATTGAAATTGGTTAATGTTTAATTAAACAAACCGTTGAAAAATTGGATGTCCAATTAACACTGTCGAGTTAATTGAAACCGAAAGTCGAACAAAGAACGTCGTGTGACGCCTGTATTATGATTTAGTCGAGTTACCCCCCCCCCCCCCCCACACACACACACCATTCCCTAACCCTACTCTCCAATGAGACTTTGATAGTTTTGGAAAAAAAAAAAAATGGAGCATTCATATGCGCAATTTTCACTAAACATCATCAAAGCAGTTTGTAGTTGGTTATATTATTTATTATCTTATGAAAAAAATGTCTAGAGCATCCATATGTGCAATTTGCTCTAAACATGCTCAAAGCAGTTTGTCGTTGGTTATATTATTTATTATCAATCAAGTATACATGCTACAATCAGACAGTCATGCTGTCTTCTTCCATTTCTTCTTACAGGATGTCGGTGATGGTCAAAGCAGTGCTGGAACCGGAAACGGCGGAGGTGGTGGTGGTGGAGGAGGAGGAGGCGGAGGCGGAGTTGGTGCAGACAGTGGAAATGTAAGCACAGCCGGAAGTGGCGGCGGTGGAGTTGGCGGCACCGGAAGTAGAGTAGGTTTAGCATCCGCCACAAACGATGCCATCAACGGTAAGGGTGAGCTTCGCCCACCTCGTCTTCGGGAGCTCTCTGGGCGGAAGAACCGAGCTCGAATTGAAGCCAGCAGTGACGAGGGTTCGGATACGGAAATGATTTCCAGCGTCTGAGAGATGACAAGAAGTACTGGTGAAAATTGTTGGAGAGTGGACATCAGGGTTATTTCAGTCTTCCCTTGGAATAGACTCAATAGACATAATATTATTTCCCCGTGGAGATAAATCAAGAAAATGTATTTGTATATTTTGTTTATAATACTTTATGTAATGTCATGAGTTGCACAGCAGCAGCAATAATCTTTGGTGAAAGAGCATTGTGTGATCTGAGATGGGAGTTGGAAATCCCCCAAAGATTAACGAATAAAAACCCAGTAATGTTCCTCCCCTGTGATACTGAACTTTAAATACCATATAATCATAATATTGTAATGTAGAAATTGGACCCAAGATTTAGATATTTAAAAAAATACATGTACTTCTTTAACATTTAGAAATGCAGTAGATATGCCTTGATTTAGAATTCCATTCCCTTCCATTTATATTAAATTCTTATAGGGTAATTAATTATCGAGTTCTGACTATTTGCTCATAAGAATCATTTACGTGAAGGACGGGGAATTTCTACTTCGCTTCGTCTTTAACTTGTTAATGGGTGAAACAAACTACTCTTCTAAATCAAATGTCATCGTCGTTTAATTTATAATGGTTCTGATCACAGACTTATCGTTTTTACCAAGAGAACATTAAAAGCGATACGACACGGGCTTCTATCAAGCACAGGTAGCATCGTTGTTACTGCTCTTTTAGTAAAAAATTATGAGTTTCTTATATATATATATATATATATATATATATATATATATATATATATATATATATATTATATATATAATTATATTATATATATATATATATATATATATATATATATATATATATATATATATATATATATATATATATATAAAAGGTTAGAGTTAAATAGAACATCCGTCTTTAAATTATCAATTCATATTGCAAAGCAATAACTTTTTTAACGGTGCTCCGATATAAATATTCCCAAATAACATAATATGATATTTTTGAATTAATATATAAGTTTGACTGAAATAAAAGGCCCGTACATATGATCCGAATCCACTTAGGATGAAATGGATTTGACGTACTCAAGGAAATCGTTTCAAACCGACGTGTAATTATATGCAGGTCTCATCACCCGATTTGTTATGGCCTCATTGTTTTAATGGAAATTATACTCTCAAACCAATGCAAAACAAACAAAAAAATGTTCATTACAACAATGTTAAATCAAGCCCAGACTTGCGTTCGGTTATCGGACCTTCAAATGTATGCACGTTGGCTGTAACAGTAAAGAGACATACCTAATCATGAGAGGTTTCTCCCATTAATACAATTCCTCTTAGAAATTTGATGACCTAACGAGAATCAGGTAGAGAATTTTCAAAACGAAAATACTCTCTAGTCTTGATTGTAGTAAAATGTATGCATACATTGATATAAGCTGTTTCGAGGTACCCAGTTTGGCGTTTTTAATGCCTCTTTTAAGTCATCTAGCCACTTCTCTACTCTCTGCATTTCTTGTTACAGTACCAGCTGGATCATAGCACATCGAATTCCAGCACGCCATGCAACACGATATGCTGGAGCTTGGTGACTTCCCATGAGCGTCGGACTTCGGCGCGCTTGGATTCTAGCACGCTTTTTGGCTTATCCCAAGATCGTGCTATATTCCAGCGAGTACTGTGTATTTAAGCGGTTAATAACTCATAATGTTTTAATATGTGGCTTGTCGTCTCAAATAGCTATTATGTTGGGATGAACAAGATGCGAAAAGGGGATTTTAAACTTAATGTGAAATTGGTAGGAGGTTACTTGCTATGTTATCTATTCCCATAGTATTATATGTTTATCATTGTCTTGGAATAGCTTTACTTAGTTTTGTCCTGGCCCTTGCTGGATTCTTTAGCTGAGAGGGAAATAGTAAAAAGTATAGTGGTTAGTTTGGGAGGTGATATTTTTTTCCATTGTAAATCATCTCTCTTATGTAGTGATAGTTATAATTTTGTTTTGAGCGTATTTTGTAAACATTTGAATGTATTTCTCTTAATTGGATCCTGTGGGGTCTGGAAGAGACTTTTAGGTGATCTCAAACTAAGTACAATGATGGTTTGCTTTTGAAATCTACATCTGTTCCCTATTTGAACCAATCTCCTCTTGTCTTACTTTTTCATGGGTATTTTAATTCTAATTCTATAATACTTAGACTATCCCATTTTTTACCTTTTACTTGTGCTGATATAACCTGAATATGCTGCAAGGCCATAAAACAAAAAAAAAAAACCTTAACAAACAGACTAATTTTTGTTGAGTTCAGAAATCATATTCATACTCCTCGATAAAACGCACTTGTCATATTATTTTTTTTTTACAGTAAATTCATAAACAGCATATGGATTATCCATATATATATATATATATATGTGCATACTTTGTCGCCATAGATTCTCAACTTTGTGTTTATACATTTTTATGCATGCCACGTCTGTAAACGAATTACCATTTCTTTTGGATGAATAAAGCATATATTATTATTATTATTATTATTATTATTATTATTATTATTATTATTATTATATTATTATTATTATTATTATTATTATTATTATTTGGAAGCGATGACTCACACATTACCCCTATTTATTGTATGTTTATTTCTATTATTCAAAATGGCAAAGTTTACTTACACCCCGTAATAATGTAGTCCTTCAGAGCCATTGGACCCATGGAGCCGGCATTTATCCCGGATTCTATAGCGTGAAAAGGACAATAGCAATTGCTTGCTATCCTTTGGATAGGACGCTAGTCAATCGCAAAGTACATTCCACCAAATCTAACCGACTCATCTACCCATTCACTGCTGGGTGGACAGAGTCAGAAAAAATCTCGACTGCACCCGGGTTCGATCTTGATCCCTTTGCGTGTGAAGCGAGTGCTCTACCAACTGAGCTATTGGGACCCCCTGCTAGTAATAATGTACAGCCATTTAAATATTGTACATAATTTGATATAATCATTCTTGTTTTTTGTTTTTGTTGTTTTGTTGTTGTTGTTTGTTTTTTTTTTTTGCCTCCGGTTCAGTCCGATATGACATGAGATTGGGGTGAAAGGTCAAGTTAATATATTATTATAACTTATCTTCTCCTCTTTGTTCCTATTAAATTACAGGTCAGAAAAAATGGGATATCTGATGATCGATTGATGAAGTAATAGTAGTACACAATAATGCTGTTATAATATATTCCATTACACTTCATCATTTTATAATCTTTAATTTTCTCAGATATTAAAACAAGGGGTTAGTTATGACACAATTTCTATCCGAATAGGATTCAATAGTCGTAACGTCACTTCCTTCCTAATGACGCATGGTAACTTAGTAACACTGGCTCTTAACTATCGGAACAATGGCGGACGCCCGTATGAAATATTTCTCCGGCGAGCATAAAAGCGTATCCAGAGGTGGGGGGGGGGGGGGGGGGGGGGGAACATAAATTTGATCATGTTTTGACTTTTACACATTCTGATCACGAGGCATATGAAAAGTTCTAGCCAGATTGAATAATAAAAAGTAATGATTTTCTTTGTTTAGAACCAAAATGGCCGCCGTTGCCGGGCGGCGTGACATCAGACTACTGAATCCAATTCGGGGACATGATATTGACCTTAAGGAAAGACGACCTCGTATACTCTGGCGTTCTACTCTCTGGGATAATACCATTATGATTCCGGATACCGGTCAGAAATCAAATAATAATAATATTTACTTGCGTGTCTTTCTGTTTGTATGCTATAAGTTTGTAATTGAATGATGACAATCCATATTTTATATACTTTACTTATACAACTATAGATAATTCGAAGATGACGTCATTCAGGTCTTTGTTATTGTTTTTTGCCATCCGCGTTTATGAGTAATGCTCACTGAACTGTATTAATCCGACTATAAACGTTCATGGATACACACAGTTTTGTGTGTTGGTCTGTTATGCTTCCCGATGGCAATGTTATGAGCTTCTTAGCCAAGCGCATACTATCTATACGAAGGGGTTATTTTGTAAAGGAAAGCCGTGTGTTCCACTTTTATACATGTTACCTATCTTAATTTATATAGAATAATGCGGATTTCAAAAGTCCAATTCGACCTGGCCTCAATCTGGTATAATGTGACCACCATAGCTCATATGGTAGCGCATTCAATCGTAGCCATTGTAAAGTTATAGTTTGTTTTTTGTTTGTTTTTAAGGGTTTTACGACGCTTGCAACACATTTAGGTTATATCAGCGCCAGTAACAAGGAAGAAAATGGGACAGTAAAAAGTTCTAGAATTACAATTAAGGCACCCAAGAAAAAGTAAGACATAGGGGAACTGGGACCAAATAGGGATCAGATGTAGATTCCAAGAGCATACCATCAGTGTACTTAGTCTGACATGATATCACATATAAGTCTCACCCAGACACAAGCACAAGATTCAACAAAGAGGAATACACTCAAATGCTTACATTTCATTATACATTAAAAATAACAAAATTTAATAATACATGACAGATAGATGATTTACAAGGAAAAAAATATCATCTCCCAAAACAATAACTATGCATTTGACTGTTTCCCTCCCAGCCAAGGACTTCGGCCAGGGTCGGGAGAAAACCAAGCAATCTCATACCAAGACAAAGACAGAAAAGCATGTTGGAAAACAGTTATACGGGGATAGAATACTCGGTATGTACCTCCCTGCCCACCGTGGAGGTAGGGAACCCCACCGAGGTAAAGTTATAGCCTGACACTGACCAACAAATGACGTCAAAATGCCAGTCTTTTGCCACAAAAGAAAACAAATCGTGAGTTGTATTCAATAGTTCAACCAATGAAATAACTTGTTTCCATGAGCTCTACTAACGACAACTCACTAGACTCTACACAAACCTAAGAAAATGACGTCAAACTGCCAGTCCTAGAGGGTTCTTGTGTCAGGCTATATTATATGTTAACGATTCGACACAAAATTGAAGGGACGCCTATCCATCACGAATTCAGTCAAGGACAACCATTAAATTATTTTTTCGTTAACTCATCTCAAGTCATGGGGTCTTTAACTTTCTGACAGTTTAGAGTCCTTTCTAGGACATCTTTAAAATTGTGGCCAGAAAACACGTCCTTCAAATAGCTATCGATTGAAATGACTCTCATCTAGTCAAAAAATCTCAAACGCGATTCTGTCTTAACGTATTCCGTGAAGTCCCAGGTTTGAAAGTTTTCGACAAGATGATGGTCATTTTAATCGATTCAGGCCAAAAAAATGTTTCAACTTGTTCTTTAAAATGGACTAAGTGTTCCTTAAATGCCCTTAAAATTTAGTAATAATATATTGTACATTTCACATAACATATTTTTCTTTGAGGTTGGGAATAAAACGATTTTGAAAAGAAGGGAGAAACAGATATTGTAAAGAAAATAATTTTTTTTAAAAACCATTTCTATTATTGAGATAGTATGAATGCTTAGTCATATATATTTCCAAGCCACAAAGTTCCCTCTAAAGGGCATTTTAAAAGTCATTAACATCTTTTTTTTTAATTTTTAGTCTGAAAATTTAAACAGTTCCATATTTTGGTAATACGAAATATAAATTAATGTATTCTTCTTAATTGAAGTCAAATATCGTACACTACTCAGTGACGAGTAGCTAGATCTTGCCGCTTTGGCTTAAAATTCTATTTTCAGCAACTGGTGATATAAATTCAAATCCGAATTTCAAACTGGACGAGTTTGAAAAGATTGGAAGATAATAAATATATATATATATATATATATATATATATATATATATATATATATATATATATATATATATATAATGTATATATATATATATATTAAATTAAGGATATATATATATATATATATATATATATATATATATATATATATATATATATATATAATATATATATATATAGATAAAGCGCGAGATAAATAAAGAAAAAGACTGAGCGAATAAGAGAATTCTAAAAATTTTAAATTTTTAAATTTTAATTTTCTTAGTAAGAAAATGAAAAAAAATCAATTATTGCTAACGGGAGTCAATCTTGTCCTGGTCTTCCGTAAATAACAGTCCATCTCTAACACAAACCCCACAATTAATCTAATGGTCTTGAATCATTAAATGAAAGAATTATGGAATTTTCTTGGTCTCTTGGGAGATGATTTATTACCCTAGTCCGCCGTGAGCATGAGAAAACGACGATGGACAAACACATTATACACACACACACACACACACACACATACACACATACACATACACACACACAACTGCGTTACTACAATGTCGTAGGGATGGATGGAAAAAGAACGATATGCAACTGCCTCATGGAAGATATTATGATGATACCAGTCACTTGATTTTTGCCGTGTTTAGAGTTGACAGTTGTATTAAATACCTTTATTGATGCTATGTGTTTAGTTAAAATCTCACAACATCCGCCAGCCGCATATAATGTAAAACATACAACACGATATGTGTAACCTTAAACGTTTATAATCTGAGACATACAATTTAATGAGAACCGCTCATAAAAATGGCTGGCTAAAAACAATAATAAAGAACGCAGTTTCCTTACCTCCCATAGTGGACAGGGAGGCACTCACTGTGTCTTCTAGCCACCTATATACTATTTTCCAACATGCTTTCTGTCTTTGTCTTGGAATGAGATTACTTGGTTTTGTCCAGGCCCCGTCCGGATACCCTAGATGGGAGGGAAACAGTCAAATGTATATATTAGAGTTTTGGGAGATGATATTTCTTTTCCTTGTAAATCATCTCTCTGTTATGCACTGTATTGTTTCGTTTACATAGTATATGATTTTTAAACATTTGAGTGTATTCCTCTTAGTTGGGACCTGTGCTTGTGTTTGGATGAGACTTTTAGATAATCTTAAACTAAATACTTGGGTAGTGTGCTCTTGAAATCTACATCTGTTTCCTATTTGAACCAATTCCCCTCTGTCTTACCTTTTCTTCTGGGTGGGGATCCTGACCTCCCATAGCGGGCAGGGAGGTACATACTATGTCTTCTATCCCCTATGTCTGTTTTCCAACATGCTTTCTGTCTTTGTCTTGGAATGAGATTACTTTGTTTTGTCCTGGCCTGGCCGGATACCTTGGCTGGGAGGGAAACAGTCAAATGTATAGTTAGTTTTGGGAGATGATATTTTTTTCCTTGTAAATCATCTCTATGCACTCTATTATGTTTTATTTATGTATTATAATTGATTTGTAAACATTTGAGTGTATTCCTCTTAGTAGGGAACTGTGCTTGTATCTGGATGAGACTTTTATGTGATCTCAATTTAAGTACACTGATAGTGTGCTCTTGGAATCTACATCTGTTCCCTTTTGAACCAATTCCCTTTTGTATGCCTTATTCTTGGATGCTTTAATTGTAATTCTAGAACTTTTTACTATCCCATTTTTTCCCTTTTGACTGGCACTGATATGACCTTAATGTGTTGCAAGCGCCGTAAAAACCCTCAAAACAAGATGGAATGATTACCTTTTCTTGGGTGCTTTAATTGTAATTCTAGAACTTTTTACTATCCCATTTATTTCTTCCTTTTTACTGGCGCCGATATTACCTTAATGTGTTGCAAGCAAGGTAAAACCCTTAAAAACAAAAACAATAACAAAGAGCCAGGTGACGTCAATTTCGTTCCTTCTATAGATAGTGTGCGCTTGGCTTAGAAACTCACAACAACATTGCCATCAGGGAGTATAACGGACCAACGTTTCCATTGTTTTGCGATTTTAATCGTGAGAATAAAAAAAAACCTGGCATATTTCGATGAACAAGTAACTTCCGATTGATATTATCCACACTCTGGGCTGGATGAATGGAAATCAATGACATAATAAATGAATAATAATAAATTGAGCTTTTATATAGCGCAATATCCACTAAATGTGTTCAAAGCGCTTTACAAGGGGTCCCTGGTCAACAGCAACATTTAACATGTAGGACGGGACATACCGTCTGTTAGGCGATATTACAATTGTTCGGACAAAGACAACGCTGTTAACGGCCAGGTACTCATTTTACACCTGAATACGGTGAGAAAATGTGAGTAAAGTCTTTTCCAAGGACTCAACGTTGCGCCGAGCGAGGCTCGAACCCAGGACCTTCCGATCCGAAAGCGAATGTCATACCACTAGACCACATAGCCGCACATATATTACTACCGCATTACGAGGCGGTAGGCAGGGGGAGTAGGAAACAAGAAACACCTAAAGTGTAAGCGGGTTGGGTTGAAAACAACAATAAATTAATTCATTTTGAGATGGAAGGGTGGTTGGAAAATAACTAGTTACACAATTGCTAGTTACACAATTAAATCATGTTATTAAGGGGTGAGTTTAACACCCCCAATCACCGCCGCGAAATTTTTGTTCTCTATTGTCTTCTGGCACTTTCCTACTCACTTCATCTCTTTGAGTTTAAAATAATAATATAAACAAATGTATTATTGGATGGGAGGGGGGGGGGGGTGGGTGGGTGGGTGGGAAATTAGATCATTCTCTTTGATGAGGGCCAGGGGGGGGGGAAGGGTGCGGGGGCCGGGGGAAGGGTGCGGGGGCCCGGGGGGGGGGGGGCTGTTGATGAAAAGCAAGGATAATATACAATTTTATGCATTATTAGGGTCGCAGGGTGTATTGCGTACATCAAATCTGTAAAGAGACGAAATGGATTTTGTCAAGAATTGACCGATGTACTTTGACAAAACACTGATATAATATTATTATTTTGATAAGAAAAACTTTTGTTTAAATTATAGTTATATAAAACTAATACCCTCCACCACTCCCCCCCCCCCCACCCCCCACCCCCCCCACACACACACACACACACAAATATCCTGAAAAAAACAATTTCAAACGAAAAAGTCTTTGAATTCTCAATTTTGAAATGTTTTGACAAGCTGTGTGTGAGTGTATGTTTGTGTGTGTGTAGGGGGAGGGGGGGGGGGTGCGGTTATCCTTTTCAGATTTCGATATTTGAAATAGTAAAATAGTAAATAATATAAAGTTTTTGGAAGCTTTGGACTGTAACATTTAATGTTCATTTAATAAAAAGTGGTGGATATAGGTTTTTTTCTGGGTTGGTTTTTTTTTTTTTTTTTTTTTTTTTTTTTTTTTTTTTTTTTTTTTTTTTTTTTTTGTTATTTATTTTATTGGATGAAAAGGCGGTTGAGCCCGAGACGTTCCGTGTCTGGTTTTTTTTTTTTTTTTTTTTGTTTTTTTTTTTGTTTTTTTTGTTCTTTTTCGATTCTGTAATGGTTCAATTTTTGACATTGCGATATTTTGAATAGATAAATTATGTTTTTCTATGGCCCACATTTTGAAAAAAAAAAGAGTTTTTATCATCAGACTATTATGGCTTTAATTACATTAGACCATCAATGTGCGGCTATGTGGTCTTGTGGTATGACACTCGCTTTCGGATCGGAAGGTCCTGGGTTCGAGCCTCGCTCGGCGCATTGTTGAGTCCTTGGAAAAGACTCTTTACTCACATTCTGTCACCGTACTCACGTGTAAAATGAGTACCTGACCGTTAACAGCGTTGTCTCTGTCCGAAAAAATTGTAATATCGCCTATCAGGCGTCATGTTTCGTTCTACATGTTACCTGTTGCTGTTGGTCAGGGACCCCTTGTAAAGCGCTTTGAGCATATCTAGTGGGTATTGCGCGATATAAAAGCTTAATATTTTTAAAGCGCAATGTGTTGATTAACGTAGCTAATTGTTGCTTTCTGCTTGTGGTTGCCGCTAATGCTGTTTCTACTGAAGATTTTTGCTTTAAGGGATTAGTTCGCTATTGAGGTTCTTGTTGTTGTTGTAGTTTGGGGATGTTTTAATTGGTGTTGGAGATGATGTGCACTTCATCAAATTCATGTTTCAAGTTATGGAGTTGTTGAGCTTTATATATATATATATATATATATATATATATATATATATATATATATATATAGCGCAATATAATATCCACTAAACGTGCTCAAAGCGCTTTACAAAGTCCCTGACTAAAAGCAACACGTAACATAAAAAAACGAGACATGTCGCTTGTTAAGTGATAATACATTCAGAGACAACGCTGTTAACGACCAGGTACTCATTTTATAATTGAGTATAGTGAGAAAAAAACAACAAAGACCTGAGTGACGTCATCTTCGAACTATCTATAGTAAATTAGTAAATAATAAAAGCTTCTAGATGATGTGGACTGTAAAATGTATTGTTCATTTTTAATAAAAATAATAGTGGTGGAGTAACGTTTTATTGTTTTAAATTATTGGCTGATGAAGGGGTTTGAGGTCGAAACGTTCGGTGTTTGGCATTTTTGTTCTTTTTTGAAGCTGTTATCGTTCTTTTTTTATGTTGTTGTAAATTGCGATATTTCAAATAAATGAAAACCGTTGCGATATTTCAAATAACTGAAAAATATTGCGATATTTCAAATAACTGAAAAATATAGCGTTATTTTAAATAAAAGTTGTTGGCTTAAATTTTGCAAAAGCGTTTTTTTTTTTTTTTTTTTCATCAAAATATTATTATGGCGTTAAATAGATTAAAACGCCAATGTGGTGATTACCGTGGCTAATTGTTGCTTTCTGCTGCTGGTTGATGATGCTGTTTCTGTTGAAAGTTTTTGTTTTAACTCGCTAACTGCCGTACTCTAGAAAAACTCGTATTTAAAAATTTGGCCAGAAAACTCGTCCTTGAAATATCGATCGATTTAAATGACTCTTATCTTGGCAAAAAACTCTCAAACCTGGGACGTAAAGGAAGACTTCGAGAAGTCCCAGGTTTGAGAGTTTTTGCCAAAATAAGGGTCATTTAAATCGATATATAATACAAGGACGAGTTTTCTGGCCAAAGTTTTAAATACGAGTTTTCTCTGGAGTACAGGAGATTACTGGTTAATGGGTTATTTGGCAGTTGAGGTTGTTATAGTTGTGGGGTGTTGTAATTGTTGTTATAGTTGTGGGGTGGTGTAATTATTGTTATAGTTGTGGGGTGTTGTAATTTGATGTTAGAGAGGTGCAATGGCATGTTAGACCAGACCCATCTGTGTATCGTTCTATGTCCCAATAGGATAGGATTTGTGGTGGAGAGAATGAGGCAACGAACCGTGGCAATATGATTAACTGTGCCATTCGATTCGATGGGCTTCTTAACACTCTGATATTGTTAATGGTTTGGATGGGTGTGTGGATGGTGTGTGTGTGTGTGTGTGTGTGTGTGTGTGTTTGTGTGTGTGTGTTTGTGTGTGTGCGTTTTGTTGCATGTAAAGAGGTATGGTCTACAAGGGTAAAATGATAATCATTGTGACGATGATGCTGATATTGTAACTGTGACAATGATGATGATGATGATGATGGTGGTGTTGTTGATGATGATGATGAGGATGATGAAGAAGATGATGACGATAATGATGATGATTGAATTTATTATTATAAATATTATTATCATCATCACCATCATCAA
>NC_088364.1:69872415-69892415 GCF_034508935.2 Berghia stephanieae
ATATATATATATATATTTTATATATATATATATATATATATATTTATAAAGTTTAGGAATTTATTCAAAATTTTCCCTTGAAATTTGTATTTTCTTTCTAAAGAAACTAGTCTATAGATTTTCATTGAGGTGTGGAATAGAAATTTCACTGTTCAAAAATTCTTGCCAGGAGCCATCGTTTGGATACAAATTATTCATAATTACTGAGACCATTTACCGTCGCTTCTGGTTGAGCCCTTCCTTGCGTGCGTCTAATTTGGAGACTCTTGAGAGAGACAGATGGGCCTCGTCATATTGGAGAAAGGCCGCATTGACGCCTATTGTGAGCGCAGAGTTCAGAGGTGAGAGGTCAACAAAATGGCCGTTGTGTGTTCTGAGATCTTGAGGCTACTTCAAAGCTTGACGACGATGCAAATTAAACGACACGGCAAATGAAATGAAGCATAGTCATGAAAAGGGTGGGGGGGGGGGGTGTGTGTTTGGGTGTGTTTGTGTATACATGTGTGTTTGTGTGTTTGGATGAGTTTATCTTATATATGTGTTTGTGTGGGCAGGGTTTGGAGAAGTAACTAATAATGAGAGGTCAGGGAGATGACAATGGCAACAAAAGAGATTCTCAGAGGAAGTGCGACTTCAATTTAAGACTTTTAAACCCCAGATTTTTTTACTTTTAATCTTCCCTTAAACTAATGTTACTGTGTTAGACTATTCATTTTTCTCATTTTTTGTTCACTGTCAGAAAACCACCATCAAAAGATATAATTTACTTAACTGCATTTATATAGCGCTTTTCCCTATTAAACACCGTGTAATTAGCGCTCAGCATGTTTTTCCCATCTCCTATTAATGACAAAATTTTACAAGTAACGCAAACAACTTAAAAAAGACGCTTGGACAAGGGACATAGATAACGTCCCTTTGAACCCTTGGACCTTCGTTTTAACGTCAATCTCCGATAGGGGATAAAAAGAAATTATGGTTCCCCACTCAAGAATGAATGCCCATTTGTACTCGTTCATACAATCGACATTGAAACAGTGGAATAGTCTCACATCTCCTATGAAAGAAAAATACTGTAGTCTGAGGAATCTTCAAAATTTGAAGTTACAGACTTAAAAGGAAGAAGAAGAAGACAAAATGTGTTTTTCACCACCTTATTTGCAGGTCTGATAACCCGATTCATTTTTGGCTCATTGTTGTAATGGAAATCTCAAGAAATGACGCAAAACATTGTCCTCACAACAATGTTAAACTAGGCCCATAGGTGGGTTCGGATGGCAGACCTGTATATATATATATATATATATATATATATATATATATATATATATATATATATATATGTACATTATATAAACTTTGTTGTATTGTGGAGAAAGAACTTGTTTGTTTATCTCCGATTTATTTCTAATCTCAACTCATTATAAACTTTGAATTCGCATTTACAAATCTGATTTACTCTAACGTAATAATATACATGATCGAGGCCATGTGTCACGTTGGTGAAAATATCTCTCCTATTCTGTCGTACTTTGAAAAAAAAACAGCAAATATTATTTTAAATTTTGGCCGAAAAACTCGACCTTAAAATATCGATCAATTAAAATGACCCTCATTTTGTCCTCAAACACACATACTTGGGACCTGAGAAAACCAAAATGTCGAGTTTGTAAGGTTGCAAATCATGTTAATAACAGAGGATCACGACCAGTAGAGAGAATTCGTCAATTGACTTAGAGAAGCTACCGAGGCGTCCGAGTTGGTTGAAAGACAGACGACAATGGTATAACTTAGCTACAAGACCATTCCTTTAAACCACACAGGGTCACAAAAGATTTCCTAACTGGATGGCAGCCTGACCTACCCCATCTATCTTGAAGATGTTACCCTAAAGAGTGAGAGACGTAACAGTCTTATAGGAAAGCCAAAGGGAAGTAAGTAAAATACCGACAAGAAATTGTGATACAGAGAAGGAAAAATGTCGAAAAGGAAAGCATACCATCTGTTAATTAAAACATATAGCATCCAAAGATTAGATCCTGGTCTTGTCAGGAACTCTGATGACAGTAGACGATGACAGGGGAATAGATTTAAGAAGATTCAGAAGGATACAGGATTAATTCCTATTTAACGCACCATGTGCTGTACCCTTAGCAAACCCCCCATCCCCATACTCTAGTGCGGCTATCTGGTCTTGTGGTATGACACTCGCTTTCGGATCGGAAGGTCCTGGGTTCGAGCCTCGCTCGGTGCATAGTTGAGTCCTTGGAAAAGGCTCTTTACTCACATTCTCTCACCGTACTCAGAAAAAAATTGTAATATCGCCTAACAGGCGTCATGTCTCGTTCTACATGTTACGCGTTGCTGTTGGTCAGGGAACCCTTGTAAAGCGCTTTGAGCACGTTTAGTGGATATTGCTCCATATAAAAGCTCAAGTTGTTTTTAGTGTACTACGACTATACCCCAAGTACACGTCAGGAAATATTATGTTGGGACCAATGTTATTAGCCAACATGTCTACGGAACGGGACGAAATTATTATAAGTTGGAGGTCGATTTGGATTAATAAGGCTCTTTTTGGGTGGTAAAATTATCTCCTCTGCTCTCCATGATCTAATTAGTCAGAGGAGACAGTGGGGGGCTGCCAATAGAATACGGTACAGACAGCGTCCTCCTTGCATCATCGGGGCCCGACAGCGCAGTGTCATATACTTACACTGTAAGATAACGGAGAATCAATAAATTGTTGTGCTCGATGTATATTCATCCATGCCTTTAATGTTTCTTCGAAGAGTTTCTGCAATGATAGAATTTATGAAGGACAGCAGACAAAGCCGAACATGGAGAAGAATTAAAGAAGCTGATATACAGAGAAGTGATAAGACATGGAATGAGATTTTAAAAAAGTTACCTCAGGATAGAGAAGGATGGAAACTGTTTGTCTGTGGCCTATACCCTGACCCAGTGTGAAAAAGGCAATGATGATGATGATGATGATAAGGTTTCTCTTCACTTAGTTAATTAATTAATTGATTAATTAACTAATCCGTTCATCCATTCATTCATTCATAAATTCATTCATTTATTCGGTCATTCATTCTTAAATTGGTCAATTAGTCATTCGTTTATTCACTTGTTCATATATTTATCTTTTTTAAAACCTTTCATTTTTTAAAAATCAATCATCATTTGAAATAAACATTTATTCATTCATTTGTGTATTCATCCAATTAAAAAAAAGAAATATTCATTTGTCCAATAATTTGCGTAAACCTATATTCCTATAAGGATTCCTTCCTTCATTTATTAAGGTAATCATTTATTTATTCTTTCACTCAATCATATCTGTAATAATACAGATAGAACGAGAGTCACATATTCGTTTATTTATTCTTTCTCTCAATCATATATTTATAATTACAGACAGAACGAGATAACAGGATTCAGACTCACGCTTGGATATTTTTTTCTTATTTTTCCTTCTCCTACATAATACAGTATTATATATATATATATATATATATTTCCTTTAGTCTAAGGAAAGCAAAGCAAAGCAGAGCAAGCAAGCAAAGGAAAGGTTTTGTCAACAGAATTTCATTAATCTACGGACAGCCCATACTGATTGAGGTGAAAGGGGTTCACCGCCTTATGACGGTAACTTAGATGAGTTATGCCAAAACTATAGCAGGAAAATCTTCTCCAGGCATTCACCATCAGGACCTCAATTGGGCGCCGTGTGTTTGGTTCGTGTTTAGCTTGTGTTTAGCTCGCTCGCGCATATACAACTGGCATCGTTATTACAACCCCATTTTCGTTTGTCGTAATACGATAAGAATTATTTTTTTTTAGTTGCTTCATAATTTCATTATTATCTTTTTTTTTAATCTTTTTTATTTTTTTATTTTTTTTTTTTGCTTTTCTATGCCCGTGCCATCTTTTCAATTATCACAAGAAGATGGAAAATTGGAAAAAAAAGAAAACATTGAGAAATACAATATAGTTTGTGGTACTAATACAAGAGATGATGCTCAATAGGATTAGAATATCATTTTTTTTCTTTATATTAATTTTCATCTTCTTCTTTACTTTTTTTTCCTCCAAGTAATTCCAACCGGCTAACCAGATATTCATTGGATTACGAACAACTTTCTTGAGTGAATTATCGGGATTTTATTCATACGCGCCGTGCAGAAAGAATAGTTCGAGACAGCTCAATCAAAAATCCTCCGCGGTATCAAAGAAAGCGACGAGATAAAAAGTAAACACCAGTTGGTAATAATTTCGTAAGGAGATTCAGAGATGGTTATTGTTGTGGCCAAGAAATTGAGGTTTCCGAATATTAAACTTTTTTTAAAGAAGACAAGAAAGAAAGTGGGTGAATATCTGGCGAATCTTTTTCTGTGTTAAACGAATTAGTGTGGATGAGATGTGTGCTTTTTGCCGACTCTTGTCGGTTTTGGGGAGTTTTCAGATTGACAAACGAAGATTAAGATGGCCATAAGATTATTGTTTGTTCAAATTTGAGTGATGATTATGCTTGTCGATGTTGAGTTTGTTTAATTTTTGGTGTGTGCGCCGCGCCGCGTCTGTGAATGAATTTTGGGTTGGTCATTAAGGGCTGGGATAAAAGGCATTGTGGGGGAAAAAAGAATAGGCGGTGTGAGTCTGTAATGAGAATGAAATTTTTGCTTTAGAAAATATTGACGTTCTTAAAGACAATAGAAAAAGGGGGGTTATTGCGGTTTTTGAAGGATGGAGTTATCCTTCATGGACAGATTTGTTTGCTAGAAGAAATTTTTTAAAATAAATACTGATTTTAAAATTATTTTCTTTATTATTGAATTATTAGATTGGATAATTTTGGACATCGATATTTGCATATTCAGCAGCTGTTTGATAAAATAATAGTTATCGTATAAATGTAGCGTTTATTTTGTACGTGCGGCCAAAGTTTCACAAACCAAGAGATTCTACGAGTATGCAAGAAAGCTGGAGTGAACTCCTATTCTAGTTTTGGGCCTGGACCTACCGCTACACTACACACCATTCGTAAATTCAGAGTGTCTGTCGATTTTGTAAAGCGCATAATCAAAATCTATATTTTTTTTAGAATTCAGATCGTATGAGATGAGATATTTATATTAATGTATCAATGAGTCATTATAATTTTTAACGTTTATAAAACAGTTAGTTTTTTCTAGGTATTAGAGCCCCTTTACAAAAGACCATTATTTTCGCCTGTATTATTTTCTGTTGCTTATTACAATGCTATAAGCCCTTGATAGTGTTTATTATTATTTTTTTTTAATTATGCCTTTTCCGCCACGACATCATAAGACATTGTTGCCTTGACATTCCACGAAGGAAAATAGATAAATCATCAAACAAGATGTCTGATGTCTACAGGAATCATCCATGTTGTCCAAGTGAGCAAATTGGAGGTTAATAATCTTGCTCAAGGAAAAAAAACGAAAATGCCTGAAGCGGTGCTCGAACCCGGGTCCTTCCGGGCAACAGTGCAATGCCTTAACCACTCGGCCACTTCGCCCCCCATAATATTTATTATTTATCCATGGTTATCCGCCTGGATCATTGACTTCTTTATATTATAATATAATATTATTATTATTATTATTATTATTATTATTATTATTATTATTATTATTATTATTATTATTATTATTATTATTATTATTATTATTATTATTATTATTATTATTATTATTATTTTTATATTATATTATTATTATTATATTATTATTATTATTATTATTATTATTATTATTATTATTATTATTATTATTATTATTATTATTACTATTATTATTATTATTACTATTATTATATTATTTATTATATTATTATTATTATTATATATTATTATTATTATTATTATTATTATTATTATTATTATTATTATTATTATTATTATTATTATTATTATTATTATTATTATTATTATTATATATATTATTATTGTTATCATCATTACTATCAGTATTATTATCATCATTATTACCACTATTTTAATTACTTTTTTCGCCTATTACAAGAGCTGTAACCTAACAATACTTGCCTATTTGGACAATAAAGATTATAATTATTATAATCGAAGACACTGACCAGAATGCATAAAGAAGGTTCTGAACTAAGAGATCCCGGCTTATGGTCAAAGGCTAGCGCCTGTGTGTTTGTTGAGTCTTTAAAATTCTTCGAGCTAGGTTCTACCAGTGGTCATCATCATTAGTCCTTCAAAACCACGGTGTCAATGGATCCGAATGTTATTATATCAATGTTTTGTAGCGTTTAATAGGTCAGTAACTATTGCTCTCTAAAAAAAAAGAATTGAGCTTTATATAGCGCAATATCCACTAAATGTGCTCAAAGCGCTTTACAAGGGTTCCCTGGTCAACAACAACATTTAACATGTAGGACAGGACCGTTAGGCGATATTACAATTTTTCGGACAAAGACAACGCTGTCAACGGTCAGGTACTCATGGTGAGAGAATGTGAGTAAAGAGCCTTTTTCAAGGACTCAACTATGCGCCGAGCGCGAGGCTCGAACCCAGGATCTTCCGATCCGAAAGCGAGTGTCATACCACAAGACCACATAGCCGCACATACCCATTTGATAGGATGTTATTCTATTACGATTTACTTTCAGTCGTATCTTTTGACAAACAAGGTTTTCAAAACAGCGCTGCGTGTATAGAAGGGTCAGAGAAAAATATTGAATGCATCCGGGATTGATACTAGTCCCATTGCTTGTGCCCTATCAACTGAGCTATCAGAACTCTTAACTTGACATCGTATTCTACGGTTATCGCTTTCTCCCATTCCTCTTAAACAGTATAGGTATATTTTTCACCCATGGAAAAAAGGATGTAAAAATGTAGACCATGAATTTGGAAAGAGAGAGAGAGAGAGAGAGAGAGAGAGAGAGAGAGAGAGAGAGAGAGCAAAGATAGAGTGAGAGAGAGAGAGAGAGAAAGAAAAAGAGAGAGAGAGAGAGAGAGCCAAAGATAGAGTGAGAGAGAGAGAGAGAGAAAGAAAGAAAGAAAGAGAGAGAGAGAGAAGACACGAGATGTCAGATTAATATATTATACTGTTATCATATTGTTTAGAAAAGATTAATCGATTGCGCAAAAACTTTTTGGAAATCATCTCACTGTGTGTGTTACCACTCACTTTAAAGCACCAATGAAAAGCACAGAAACGATAAAGAAGGATGTATTTCTTAAAAGATTTTTGTTTGTAAGAATGTAAATAAATACATATATTTTGTTTTTAGCTTCGCGAATAGTGAAATATCCGTCAAAATTGTACTTTCCATCCACATGGTTTATGCGTGCTTTGTGTAATAAATATAACTTAATAACTTCAAATCAGCTCTCCATCGCCTTCCCTTCCCCCTCTCACCCCCCCCCCCCCCCAAACCATTACACAAAAAAGGGAAAATTCAATGAATGAAGAAAAAAAAACAGAATTTTTTTTGTTACAATGCAAATAGATTTAAAGTTCCCAATATTTCTAGGCTTTTGTCCGAAATAGAGTAATCAGATAATTCATTTCAATAGTACGAAAAGCAGAAAAAAAAGCAAGAGAAAAATATAAACAAACCAATCAAGATAAGGAATCATCAGTAAAATAGGATGGTTCCATGACATTGTAAATCAAGATAGTAAACTCTACGGACAAAAGACGGCATTGCGTGATAAAATAGAAATACAAAGAAATACGAAGACAGCGGCTATTCTTGTTTTGTCTCCACAACGAGCCAGTGACAAAAGAACAGCCTCTAAAAGCACGAGCAAACAGCCTGTAAAATAAACATTGTAGTGTTTGGAATATAACATGACAATAATCTAACGTAACGAAAAATTGAATTAATGTCGTAAAACATTTTATGCGGACATTCAGACATTGACTCGACATTCGCAGAACATTCCCCGTTTTTTTGGCAAGAGCATGTTTTCTAAAGGGTCCGCGGCTTGCAATCTCTTCTTCTCTGACAGATTGAGTCAGAACTGGACAAAAAATCTTCACCCAACCAACAGAAGGGATTGACCTGGGGGTCACGCATTATTTTAACAAGTCACTTGACGTAATGGTGATGGTGATGATGGTGATGGTGTCACTGATCCTATCGTTTTTAACGCCACCATTTTCATTTTTGGTCGAGATCGATTGAGAATTGACTTTTGACAAGTTCTCAAACATTTTAGCGGAAGTCCCGCATTCACGAGAGTGGAGATGAAGGATATCAAAAAAATTGGAAACTATGAAGCGATTGATTAACCAGTTAACTTCTATACTCCAGAAAACGCGTATTTAAAAATGTGGTCAGAAAACTCGTCCTTCAAATATTGATCGATTTAATCGACCCTCATCTTGGCAAAATCTCTTAAATCTGAGACCTCATGAAGTTCCACGTTTGAGAGTTTTTTTGCCAAGATGGGGGTCATTTAAATCGATCGATATTTGAAAAACGAGTTTTCTGGCCAAATTTTTAAATACGCCTCTTTCTGAAAGAAGACACAGTCAACTGGTTAATCAAGATAGTATGTGAGAGACATACATAAATTCAGATGTGTGAGTTTTATGTCGTGGTCTTTTTCAAAGATTAAATCATAAATTCCAAAAATGTTAAAACGTATCGATTATAAGACAGGAAATAATACATGAAAAACCGCTCAAAATTTGTATATAGATACATAATATGAAAGTTACGAGTTATTGCAAAATTATGGAATACGAGCTAGAGGACTTAAGAAAATTCAAGATAAAGATGACTAAAATTCTATGTACTTTGTAATTAAATTTGCTTTGAAAAATAGAGAGAATTTGCTAGGAAACTCCTAGAATGATTTGAATTTTGAGATAGGGAAATGTTAATATCTATGAATTATTTTTATTCTATTGCATTCTATTTCGTTTCAGTTGATTAAAAAATATATCTAGAAATGCAGGACGTCATTTTAAGGCAACGAGGGGTATCTACTTGTATTTACTTGTTTTACTTAAATCTAGTTTTATCAGAATTTTTATTTTAAAATTAAAGCAATCATTTTATTCAATTTTATTCATCACCAAACAGCATGGCCAGTTAATAATTATTAGATGGCATATGTACCCGAATCTCCTCAATAATAGTATTTTTATGTGTGGTGAAAAGTTTGCAAATTGAATTTAAACCAGAATTTAAAAAGACGATGATTAAGTTTTATATACGAATATCCATAAACGTGTATAAGTTTACAGGGTCCCTGGGAACAGCAACAAAATATTGGACGACATGACGCTGTCAGGCATATTAAAATTTTGGGACATTAGACAACGCTGTTAACGACCAGTACCGATTTTACACTGAGTACGGTGAGAGATTGAGTAAAGATCTTCCAAGATCACAGAGCGAGCTTTGAACCCGGAAACATTGTTCGTAAGCATGTCTAACTTCATAACAAGAATACACAGAAACCAAAGCGTTAATTTACTAATTTTTGTTTTTTATTGTTGTTGAAATACTAGGCATGATTTTTATTTCAACATTTCTGAAAAATTCTAGCCAAGGTTCACGAACATTTGCCACCCGTAATTTATAACGGACAACCCAAAAGTGGCATTAAACGTATTTATTTGTTGTTAATATTCAGTATGAGTGAGTAGCTCACAAACAGTGGCAATGGAACTAATGAAACAACAGCATGTGACTATCTTGTGCAAACTCATTATACGTAACATTTTGTTGCACGGTTCAAGACCCACGTTGAGAGGTGCAAAATTGAGTTCTTACTAAAAAAAAAGCTCTCGACTTGCCTGGCCATTAACAACGCAGTTTCTTGTTGAGAATAATTGTAAAATCGCCTAACAGGTGTCGTGTCTGGTTATACTACATTTGTGATATGCCTGCATATGGACCCTTTATAACAAGTTTGAGATTATTATGGATATTCTTTATAATAAAATATCATTTTTATATATTATTATAATATTAATATTATTATTAATTATTATTAATTATATAATTAAATTATTAATATATTAATAATATATTATATTATTATTAATTAATAATTAATATAATTATTAATAATATAATAATTAATATATATTAATTATATATTTAATTATAATATATATAATAATAATTATAATAAAATAATAATATAATAAAATAATAGATAATAATAATAATAATAATAATAATAATAATAATAATAATAATAATAATAATAATAATAATAAAATAATAATAATAATAAATAATATAATAATAATAATAATAATAATAATAATAATAATAATAATAATAATAATAATAATAATAATAATAAATAATAATAATAATAATAATAATAATAATAATAATAATAATAATAATAATAATAATAATAATAATAATAATAATAATAATAATAATAATAAACTATTGCTGTTTCTATATCTTTGACGTAAAGAGTTTCATTTTTATTTTTAACTCCAGTGAAATCTCTCTTCCATCCTCCCCTCGGACACAAGTTACAAGAACTAGGACATATTTCATCAATTGACTCGAGTCTGATTGAAGTCCACTTCACGTCCCATAAAACCTCCTGACGCGTGTAGGGGTTTTACAGTAAACGCACGCAAGACATACAGTGAAACTCGTTTATCATTAGTGTAGTATGTGGCACTATGACAATCTTGAGTTTATATTGCGGCTATGTGGTCTTGTGGTATGACACTCGCCTTCGGACCCGAGGTCCTGGATTCGAGTCTCAAGTGGCGTATTGTTGAGTCCTCGGTAAATGCTCCTTACTCACATTCTCTCACCGTATTCAGGTGTAAAATGAGTACCTGGCCGTTAACAGCGTTATCTCTGTCCTTTAAAAAGAGTAATTGTATCGACTATTAGGGGTCATATCTTGTCCTGCATGTTAAGTGCTGCTGTTGGGTAAGGACCCCTTGTAAACCTCTTGGAGCACGTTTTGTGGATATCGCGCTATATAAAAGTTAAAAGCTCAAGTTTTTGGGGTTTATTGGTGTGTTTATTGTTTTTTTTTCTGCTGTTGTTGGGTTTTTAAAAAAAGAAAAATTAAAAAAAAAGGGGGGGGGGTATTTTGCATTCGGGAGAATCTAAACTGTCTGAAAGATGATCTTTGGGGGTGATGGATACATCTGTGTCCTTGCAGCTCAGAAATGTCTGAAAGTTTGTTAAAAATATGAATAACGGACAGGTAACAGATGATGCCCTTGTCTTTTAACAAAACTCAAGTAATGTTGAACGTGATTAGCGATCTGATAGGTAGTAGTTTCTTATGGTTACACCTCCAAGTGAACCGTTTCACTCCAGTCCAGGTATTTTTGTCCTCCTTGATGGACGGTATATACCCCTTGAGCACGGCTGTGGAACGGCAGTGCAGAGCCAAGTGGTCCATATTTTTGTTTGGCACAACGCAATGTCTTGCACTTGATGCGAAACTCGGTTAGCCTCAGACAGGTTAGTCGCTGTACTGCCGGTGTCGGATCTGATCCGTTTGCATGTTAACAACTGCATTTTTGATCTGATTAGGGTGATAGTCCATCGTGGTCCCGAGGTTGTGTCCTTGGGTATGGCACTTTACACATATTAGCACAATCACTATCCAGGTTGCTTGGTACCTGGCAGTAGACGATTACGAATATCTTAGGAGATTTGTAGAAAAGGAGGTCTACCAGGCTTCTGGTACTACATGAAATGAAAATATATTTTATGTGGGCCTGATAATGTAATATGAAACAAACTGTAAGCGCATTGAGCATGGTTAACAATGTTATAAACATTATCACTGTAAGTCGCTCAGGGAATCATTTTAAGGGAATGATTTTGCGCTATATATATTTACATTGCTTTCAAACTCGACATGCGGATCCGGGTAATAAGCGAGTGCATCTCTTTGACAAGGGCAAAATACGGGAAAGAAGAAGAGTTTAAATATTAAATAAGAAACAAAAACTGAAATATCTAAACTCCAACACCAAAATAATACTTATTTGTAGGAACAGGGAAAAAAAGAGAGAGAGAGAGAGAGAGAGAGAGAGAGAGAGAGAGAGAGAAGAGAGAAGAGAGAGAGAAGAGAGAGAGAGAGAGAGAGAGAGAAGAAGAGGGGATAGAGGGAAAGAAGATGAAGAGATGAGAGAGAGAGAAAGAGGAGAGGAGAAGACGAGGAGAAAGATAGAGAGAGAGAAGAGAGGAGAGAGAGAAAGAAGAGAGATTAAGAGAGAGAGAGAAGAGAAAGAGATTAGAGAGAAAGAAGAGAGAATTAAGAGAGAGAGAGAAAGAGAGAGAGATAAGATAAGAAGAGATAAGAGAGAGAGGAGATAAAGAGAAAGGAGAGAAAGAAGAAGAAAGAGAAGAAAGAGAGAAAAGAAGAATGAAGAGAGAAAAGAGAAGAAGAAGAAGAAGAAGAAGAAGAAGAAGAAGAAGAAGAAGAAGAAGAAGAAGAAGAAGAAGAAGAAGAAGAAGAAGAAGAAGAAGAAGAAGAAGAAGAAGGTAGAGAAAGAAGAAGAAGAAGAAGATATGAAGAAGAAGAAGAAGAGAGAGGAGAGAGGAGGAGGAGAGGAGGAGGGAGGAGGAGGAGGAGGAGGAGGAGAGGATGAGGAGGAGGAGGAGGAGGAGGAGGAGGAGGAGGAGGAGGAGAAGAAGAAGAACAGGAACAGGAAGAACATGAATAAGAAAAAGAAGAAGAGGTAGGAGAAGAGGAAGCAAAACGCAAGTCGAAGAGAAAATTTCGGGAGATTTATATGTGAAACAACACGAAAGAGTGAATAAAAAATAACGACACGAATAAGAAGGCATCAACAATAAAGCACATATCTACAGATATAACAGCAGATAAATGTTGGGGCTTACAACATCGCTTGGCGTCAAACGGCGTCTCCATCCAAAAACAATATGGCCGCCCCATGCACCAAGGGAGTTAATTCATCCATCAAACAAACACGACACGATTTGTTCCCTCGCAGCCATCGCAACGATTTAAGTAACTACTTCATCAAAAACTTCCACGCCCAGGGAATTTTTCCGGAACGCTAATACGGACACTAAACCCGCTAATTCTCAAGTCCGTTCCGCTACCCCCTTTTTTCACTTATTCACTTTTTCACCACGCGCGCTAATTCTCTTGTCGCGCATCCGCCTAGCGCCCTGTTAACTGGTGTTCCCCAGCTCCCAAAACGCATCGCACAAGCAAGCACCCAAAGCGATTGTGGATTCTGGATTGTGCAACGTATTAAATTACGTACACTAACTCAGCTTTCTCCCTTCAAAACAGAAAAACTCATTGTGAAATGTGGCTAAGTGGAATAAGAAGGGGTGTCCCAAGAGATGCATATAAAGGAGCTGAAAGCTATTGGAACAGCCCCGTTGAGAAAGCTGTGGAATTGACTAGAACATGATCGTGTTATTTATAATATTATCCTATGTTTGAGAGTGTAAAAATAATAATAATAATAATAATAATAATAATAATAATAATAATAATAATAATAATAATAATATAATAATAATAATAATAATAATAATAATAATAATAATAATAATAATAATAATGTCATAACCGAAAAACGAAAGAATAAAAAAAACTCATCGGTTTAAAAAATTATCTTGTGCATAGATGGTGACTTCAATGTGGTAATGCTTTCAAGATGACAATCCGAACTATTGTGAGCTGCTGTCAGACAATAAAAGCACACAAAAGTCAAAGCAATTATCATCCTAATAACGATGGTAGAGTAGCTTTAATGATTCATGGGAAAAAAAATCGAATAAAAGGGAGATTAATCGCCGGCGAACAAGTGATAGTAAACGAAATGGGAGAAAAAACGGGGTTGGGGGGGGGGGGGGGGGGCGAGAAACAAAACAAAACACAAATACAAAGGAAAAAAAAAAACAAAATAACAAACAAACCAAAACTAAAAGGTGCTGGGGGCCGCTTGGCAAAAGTCAATTTATATGAAATGGTAGTTGGACTCCATTTACTTGAGGAGTACAATACAGCTTTTACAATAGTTTTGAACATAGAACAATAGACAGTAGAAATGCGCTGTATAGATAAACTGCGTGTATTTACTTGCATTGCATCTTTTTTTTTAATTTATTCCAAAAGGTGATCACTTTGTATTCTTTAACTGAAATAATCAGCATGTCGATTTTTTTTCTTTTTAATTGTTACTTTCCATAAAGACAGAGAGGGTCCTCTGATGTCTATTGAAGGTGTATGATTTTTACTTTGAATTATTATCACATTCAATTTGGAAGAAAATGGTTTAATTTCTTCTTACTCTGTTAACAACAGAGCATAACAGTCCAACAGAGCATATCATTCCACCAGAACATATCATCCCAATAAAACATATCATCCCAACAAAACTTATCATCCAATTAAACATATCATCCCAACAAAACATATTATAATCCCAACAAAACTTATCATCCCAATAAAACATATCATCCCAACAGAAAATATAATCCCAATAAAACATATCATCCCAACAAAACTTATCATCCAATTAAACATATCATCCCAACAAAACATATTATCATCCCAACAAAACTTATCATCCCAACAGAACATATCATCCCAACAGAAAATATAATCCCAACAAAACATATCATCCAATTAAACATATCATCCCAACAAAACATATCATCCCAATTAAACATATCATCCCAACAAAACATAATATCATCCCAACAAATCACTTCATTCCAACAAAACATATCATCCCAACAGCACATACCATCCCAACAGAACATAATATCATCCCAACAAATCACACACTCATCCCAACTAAACATACCATCATCAGGCGTTTCCTGTCCATCATCCAGACTACAAAAATCATAACGATTCTACAAAATGGCCATTTTTACTGGGAATGTCCATTATAATGCCTCCTTCTCATGGACCATCCTCCACGCCCCCCCCCCCTACCCCCTTTTCTAACGGGCCTGCAATCCATCCATCTTCTCATGTTCTCTAGTTGCACATAATCTGTTGTTTTATGGCTGTAAATGTGAAATATGTCTAGTCTATAAGATTGTTTTTTCGGACGGTAGAAGCATGGCCTTTAAAATAAAATTTGATTAAACCAATCAAAACTTCCTCTACAATTTAGGTTAATTCCTTATTTAAATCAAAGACTCAAATCGAGAAGGGGAAAGATTATTATTAACCAAGCTAAGATGAAGTGTCCGATGAACTAAAATAAAAACTCTAAAACACCGTTATAAATAGAAACTAGCATTAAATTGGAGGCGTGGAGGGGGGGGGGGGGGGGGGGGGGGGGGGGGGGGGGGCGAAAGAAAGAAAAACGATGTACAAAGAAATTGACGTTTGTTTTTTGTTTGTTTGTTTGTTTTTAAATTTTTTTGTTATGTCCTTCCAAATGAGGAAGTCAATGGTAGAAATATGTTATGGTGAATATCAGATTTCTGAACTCATGCGTGAGGGTTTTTGAGCAAGTTCCAAATGCCTGTGCGCGACCTTGGGAGCGTGCATTGAGAGAAGGTTCAATATTCTAAACGCAGGAATTTAAGAAATCTTTTATTTATACCATCTCCATTGACCACAGCATATTAATACGTATCAAAATATATTCTTTTATAAAATGATAGGTTCTCTGTGCGGTCTATGTGGTCTAAGTGGTATGACACTCGCGTCGGATCGGAAGGTCCTGGGTTCGAGCCCGCGCTCGGCCATAGTGGCGTCCTTGGAAAAGGCTCTTTACTCACATTCTCTCACCGTACTTCAGGTGGTAAAATGAGTACCTGGCCATTAACAGCGTTGTCTTTGTCCGAAAAATTGTAATATCGCCTAACAGGCGTTATGTCCCGTCCTACATGTTAAATGTTGCTGTTGACCAGGGACCTCTTGTAAAGCGCTTTGAGCACGTTTAGTGGATATTGCTCTATATAAAAGCTCAATTTAATTTAATTTAAATTTAATTTAATTCTCAATTTTAACGATTTGACATCAAGAATTAGGTTTTGGTCTGAAAATCATTACGCGTCAAAATCTATTTCAAGTTAAAACAAACCTGATGCGTACCGGAGAAAAGTTTGTTTTGAACTCCGACGTTTCTTTTTACAAAGGATGATAGGACGCCTCATAATTTTTTCTATTTTTCCATAGTAAGATCGGTTTTCCCAAAAACAAAAGCAAAGAGGTATAACAATGAGGTTTTGACAAAAATAATAATGATATCGATAATAGCGTTGCTGTTGGTCAGGGACCCTTTGTAAAGCGCTTTGAGCACATTTAGTGGATATTGCGCTACACAAAAGCTCTTTTTATTATATAAAATTAATAAAAAAATTTTTGGTTAAATTTTTGCAAACTCATGTCCCCTTTTAGAAATATCTTTAAAGATAACTAACAATTAATGGAAAGATTCCAAACAGAATTGGTGAAACCCGCCGAAGCGTCCAAGTCAGGTGATTTGGGAAACGATAGACAACGAAGTTCAATACGTTATATCAAAGTGCACAAATGTATACACGCAATTGATGCACTTTCAAACGCATGCAAATGCACGGCCCATACAAACAAACGCACGCAAACACACACACACACACACACATAAACACACACACACACACACATACACACATATGACCAGTGACTAACAAATAAAATATCTGTGACCGCTACCATATCAAATGACATTATTATTAAAAGAAGGTCCTGAGAGACGGTCTGTACCAGAACCAGATCCAGAACTTTCCCTGTAATCAGAGACAGTAAAGTCCACAGAGAAATTATGGCTGCGTCCATAGTTACGGCAAAGGAGATAATTCCATTACCCGCACGTGAACTGTTTTACTCCAGCAATATTGAATAGTCCGTTTCATATTCTGTCTCAACTTGAGATCTTTCAAGTGTAAGCACTAGTTTGTTGGGTTATAGGAAAGGGAGGCGGGGGGGGGGGGGGGGTAATAATGTGTTGGGATAAGGACCGGCATCTATTCATCAGGTTAGATAGATAGATAGATAGATAGATAGATAGATAGATAGATAGATAGATAGATGATAGATAGATAGATAGATAGATAGATAAAAGGGAGTAAGGAAAGCAGAAAACATTGAAAATAAACCTATTGATGGCTAAGTGAGTATTTCAGGATTCATTATGATAGACTAGTACAATATAAGGAAGGGGAAAGTGTATCTGCTTGTAAATATGCGTATCATTTATAGCTATGACAATAGGGAGCTATCGGTTAGGTGCTTTTAGCGTTTCGGTCCTGTTCCCCTGGTATGGCCATATTACAAGACAGGGAGACCAATTATGGCAGGTGACCCGTAAACGCTACCTAGAGACATCGGGCATGCGCATTGTGATGTACCATTGGTACCGAGGCCCTATTTGGGTCCAATTTCCAACATCGGCCACGTGCAGGGGTCTGAAAATGGCTTCCCCAGGGCAGCTTCGTCCCTTTTGGGAGTTAATTTTATTAATTTCCGTTTTGTAAACGAGGGTACGCTGTTTGTCCTAAGAAATTTTTGGGGCGCAAAATTTGTCGAATTAGCAGGTTAGGGGTTATTACTAGGTGGTAAATGTATCAAACGAGAGAGGTCGAGAAGACCTTCTGCTGGTCGGTATTTTGTGGGCCTGAGCAGAAAATAAAGTTTGTTGGTTGGGGTTTAAAGTGCCAGATTAAAGAAGAAATTTGGGGGGGCGCTGAAAAGTTTCGAAACCCCCCCCTCCCACCCCCCCCCCCCTCCCCCCCCCCCCCCGCGTCCCCTTTTTATTGAGAGATTAATGATTAAGGAAGGAAAGATAACAGTCAAAATGGTGTGTTTTGTCCGCATAATGGCAAGATATATGAAAACAAAAAACCTTTGAAATGATGAAGATTAGTGGGAATACGTGGGTTTCAATTAAAATTTAATTATCTATTGCCACCAATTCTGTGGGTGTGTTTTTTATGGTGTTATTTTATAATGGCAGCGTGGCTCAGCGGTTGGTTTTTTGCTTGCAGAAAGGTACCGCGTTTGATCACTCGCCGTTGCATGTGTGGCTTGAGCTAGTCACCTAGCTTAGCTCCTATGCGGCGCTGCACTGGGCTGACGCCCGGGTTTTATCATTCTTTCCTGGAATAATCCTAAAGAAAAATTTCCCCGTAGGGATGAAAAAGGGAATTTATTTTTTTATCATTTATTTATTTGGTATGTTCAATAAACGCTCACCATTTCTGCCGCCAACGTATGTCAAATAATAATAATAATAATAATAATAATTAATAATAATAATAATAATAATAATAATAATAATATAATAAATAATAATATAATATATAGTAATAACAATAATAAATAATAAAAAATATTAATAATAATAATAATAATTAATAATAATAATAAATAATAATAATACATGTTTTAAGTATAACGGAGCTCCCTTGTCAATGATTTAAAGTGATTTATAATTTTGGAGTCTATGATTATAAATTTTTTTAATTGTTCCATGTGTTAATTGTCTTTCTAATCATTTTTTTTCTCTCCAAATTTTAAAAGGTGTGGTATGCATAATGACGGTTATTATCAAAACATAAATTTGATCACGACCGGGTATCGTCGCTTGAATTCCTTACAAAAAAGTTTATGAACGGTAACTACTCGATCAGCGTTCTCGGTTGGAAATACATAGCAGAAAACGGTAAGGGCTGCCTGAAGCCGGTGATCGTAAAATACTAACGAAAGAGTGAAAAGGAAAGGCTTCGTAGGGAACAAAAACAGACAATGGACGTTTCGGTACAAACCCTTCGTCAGCACAACAATAACAAATAAACGTGGAAAACAAAAAAATATAATAAAAATAACTTGTCTCGTATGTATTCAATGGTGGTTGCAGTATGAATGAATACTGCTTGTTTTCCACGTTTATTTGTGTATTGTTGTTCTGACGAAGGGTTTGTACCCGAAACGTCCATTGTCTGTTTTGTTCCCATACGAAACCAAATACGTAGCAGTGGCAGTATGTAGTGTGGGTACCGCGTTCACCAGTGGGCGATAGATACTCAGGGGTGAGATTCAATTTGGACACAGGGCAATGCGGATTATGGGATGTCAAGGGGGCGTATAAGGGTGGATGGGAGCGCATAAGAGGCGTAAAAGCGGTGAAGTCGACGATTAAAGTGGCGCGTAAGAGCCCTGGATACTTCACTCAAGGCACATCTTAGCGATTGTCATCTTGTCTCGAAGCACTCAGCCGGAAAGTCACGAAGAACTCTCGCAGATCGAAGTTTGATAAAGTAGCTAAGATGCGTAGTCACGTTCTAGTGCTTATACCCCCCCCCACCCCCCCCCCCCCCCCCCCCCTTCTCCGTCTTTTTGATCTTTCAGACTCGGAGAGGTAATTAATTCTTTTCAAGTGTAAGGACATAAAAAGAAAACAAAATTTGACCATTTATGGTCCTGGTCACTGCAAAGTCAAATTAGAAGAAGGGGGGTTAAGGGAGGGGGGGGGGGGGGGCAAAACAAAAACAGAAAAAAAAAAGAATATGGAACCAATCAAAATTAGACCCATCTTCAGGCAAAGTGTTTTGTAGAGTAGATGGATTACAATGAGAATTTAATTAAAATTAAAGCAACACACTTAAGAACTCTACTTTGGGCCATGATTAGCAGCTTTTATGAATGGCGAAAGAGGGAAGGGGGGGGGGGGGAGGAAGGGGGTGGAGTAGGAGCAAGGTGATTCGAGTTCGAACTTTCTTTCTTCTTTGTGCATGATTTTTTTTTTTTTTTATTTGGTTTGGATATCATGCTTTCGTAAATACTATTCCTCTTGCCTTTTATAAATTACATCCTTTCTGTACTGAATTGAGACATTTTAAAAGAAGTTATCGGTTTCATCCTTCAGAGTTTAGTATTAAACAAATTAGTGAGTGGATACAGGTACAAAATTGTGCTGTGGGTTTAGGTCTGAAAACGTCTGTATGAAACTCCTCGGGAGGTCTGAAGTTCGAGCCCCAGT
>NC_088364.1:69897415-69899915 GCF_034508935.2 Berghia stephanieae
AAGATGTTCTAGATTAAACCATCCATTCGCCAATTTTTAACACTGTAAAATCAAATCATCTCTTAAAAAAACACGAACGCGTTATATTTTTTTAATGTTACCTTTAGGATGATGATGCAAATCTTTCTCACCAAATGAAATCAGTTTTGAATGGTTGGAGCGGTGACTTGTAAACGTGTGTTGTGATTTTGTTGATCTACTGTGATATTATTATAAAAGGACTATCTATAACTCTCGTGGCCGCTGAAGAGAGACAATGGCACATGGCACATAAACAACTTACAGGAAACTGACAGGTAAGTAAAATAAATGATACAATATACTTTAAAAGTCCATCGTTGTAGATGGAATGCATCTGACGACGTGCTACAATCTTTTGTGTTTTGTTTTGTTTTTGTTTTTGTCTTTTTGACGGGGTTTTTTTTTCTTGGTGTTTTTTTTTTTTGTTTTTTTTTTTTTGGGGGGGGGGGGGGGGGGGCGCTCTGTTTTGTTTTATTGTTTGTTTTATTTGTTTTGATGGAGTACGATCAAACAAGGCTTTGAGCGGTTAACATTGCATAGGCTTAAACCTTGTATAAATAAAATGTATTTTTAACGTTCATAAGGCGCATTTAAGTAATTTCCCAAACCCAGTACGCTTCACAATGTTTATTCACCACCAAACAGCTGAGTGTTATTGGATAAACGTACACAAAGATCAGATCCAACCACGAACTTTGGGCCTTTTTGTCCGAAGGCGAGTGCCATACCACAAGATCCCGGTAATGACAAAACCGCATAGCCTAAAAAATAAAGTGAGCGGAACTCAGTTATCTCTTCTGTTAAGACATGAAATAAACGCTTCTCTTTACAATAGATAGTATGCGTTTGGCTAAGAAGCTCACAACATTGCCATCCTGAAGTATAACGGACCAACACATAAAACTTTGTGTAACCATGAACTTTTATAGTCTGGTTCATACAGTTTAGTGAGAAGTGCTCATAAACGTGGATGGCAACAAAAAAACAATAACAAAGACCTGAGTGACGTCATCTTCGTTCTATCAATAAGGAACACGAGTTTGATGTCAAAAATATGGTTCCAATCTGATTGGAAGTGTAAAATCAGTCTTCCGGAGTACTGGAGATTTAACTTGTGCAGCGAGCACTTATTTGCAGGTCTGATAACACAATTTCTTATGGGCTCATTGTTGTAATGGAAATCTCACCAAAATAAAATGACGCAAAATATTGTCCATTACAGCAGTGTTAACCTCGGCCCATACTTGCATTCGGATGCCATACCTGCATACCTAATATGTACACGTCGAAATTCTGTGAGAAATAATTATGCTTAATGTCGAAATCCGCTCTTTGTATATGAATAGCCAAAAGATAGAATGCGCTTGGCCAAGGAGTTCACAACATTGCCATCCGGAAGTATAACGGACCAACACATAAACTCTGTGTAACCATGAACTTTTATAGTCTGGTTAATACAGTTTAGTGAGAACAACTCACAAACGCGGATGGCAAAAACAATAACAAAGGCCTAAGTGACGTCATCTGCATACTATCTATATAGATCTCATATAATTTAAGAGCATCAGAAAATTAAAAACTTGAGAAATTCAAGCTTGAGAATTTCTGTCACGCATATCCATTAAACGTGCTCATGGCGATTTCCAAGGGGTTTCTTGCCAACAGCAGGGACCTACACTCCTCTAAGCTTGGTGAGAAGTTGCCAAGCTTTGATACCAGTAAGAGGAGACACTGGGTAGCTGCGAATCGACTTCGGTCGAGGAGCTGCCTAACGGCAAGTGCGTTACATCGGTGGGGTCTAACTTCCTGTCCAATATGTCCACGCTGTGGGCAAGAACCCGAGACGGCAGAGCATCTAGTCGAAAGGTGTGTTGTGACGATGTTACCAGGCGGGTTTGCGACGGTGCACGAATGCGGACCGGACTTTGCTGATTGGGTCGATCGTCATAACATAATAGTGTGAACCATAAGAAGCTGCTGCCAACAGCAACACTTAGCATAACATAGGAAGAGACTTGACACCTGCTAGCCTATAATACACCCCCCCCCCCCCCCCCCCCCCCCCCCCGACAACGCTGTTTAACAGCCAGGTTCTCTTACTGAACCCGAGGAAGGTGAGATAATACGAGTAAATAGCCTTTTGCAAGGACTCAACTATGCGCCGCTCAGAGCGGGATTCGAACAATGGACCTTCCGGATCACAAGATCTAGGTAATGACAATACCACATAGCCTTAAAGTAAAGTCAGCGGAACATAATTGTCTCTTCTGTTAAGACATGAAATAAACTATTCGTTTTACAATAAGGAACACAAGTGTGTTGTCAAAATACTGGTTCCAATCTAATTGGAAGTGTGAAACCAGTCTTCCGGAGTACTGGACACATAGATTGTGCAACTGATCTTTTGCTTTCGTAGTGATGGCATCTTACTTTCTAGCCTGAATATATCAGTCGTCAATAACGATCATCTATCATTGTT
>NC_088364.1:69907415-69919915 GCF_034508935.2 Berghia stephanieae
GACGATGATGCCAACGACGACAGCGGCGACGATATCAGAGACAACAAAATGAGGGATAAGGCATTACAAACAAGCTAGATTGAACAGCTTGAGAACGTCCAACGGAGCGTGAAAAACACGACAGATTTCGTCCAGAGACTATGACGTGGAAAATCGCCTAATGGTGTAACAAACAATCTAACGAAGGCAATTTTATGGCAAGCGCAGCCTTCTTGGGGGCATTACACCTCCGTCTTTTTAGTGGATCTGATAGCTCAATCGGTAGAGCACTTAATTAAGAGCTCTTGACTCAAACGCAGATTGACTTGGTTCAAAATTATATGTAATACAAAAGAAGATTTTGTTGTATTTTCTCTTCTGTATACCAAGGAGTAGAAGAGAGTAGTCGGGTCCTTTTCTGATCTGACAGAAAGCTCGTTTATGCTTTTAGTGTTGCTAGCTGTTTTGATACTACGTCTTACTTTATAGATACCGGAATAGAATTCGTCTTCGTGGACGTTGGGGCTCTAAGATTATTTCTTTAAAATTTTCTTGAGAATTTCAAATGTCCGTCGTTGCTTCATTTATGAAACGGAAAGAAAAGCAACAATAAGTATCACAAGATAATCAAGAATAAGACATAATGTGACAGCCCCAAATTAAGATAAAGTATGAAGCTGAAATTGGGATAAAACCCGGGCCTCTGGGTGCTATTGCAATGCCTTATCCACTCTAATTTATCAAGCTTGGTCAAAGATGTACAAAATTTTACATTATGTATGACTGGTTTTCAAATTGAATTTAAGAGTCCGCCATATTATTTTCTCCACTATAAAAAGGTTTCACCAAGAAAATATACGAAAATTCTGCAACAACAACAACCTAATAATAAATGGCGAATTGACTGAAAGAAATACTATGAAATCAAATACAATAATTAAAAAAAAAAGATTTATAACGTAAAGATATTATATTGATTTCCAGAGCAAATCTAAGACCAAAGAGGGTTTTGGCCTCAGATTTTTCTTAAGTCATGGATATACTACACGATAACACATATGAAAGTGCTTTGTCGAGTAAAAATGGGCGGGAGGAGGAATATTTTTATAAATTAGACACACACACACACACACACAGACACACACACACACACACACACACACACACACACATACACAGATTAAAATTGGGATTATCCAGAGATCACGACACGTTTGAGATAAACGAAGCCAATTTTCACTGCTCATCTTGGAAGCTTTCAAAGTCACACGCCCCTTAACCTTTAAGACGAAACTCATCTTTGAAATACAATGCTGGTTAAGTGCCCAGTAGTTCGTGACTTCCTGTTCCATTTATCCGAACTCCGACCATTTCACATTCTCCTCTCTCATAATTCGAAAAGCGCTCTTTCAATATTATACTGTATTCTCAATACAGTACTAAATAACTCATTTTAATTTTCTGTCTTTAAATAAAGCTCAGCTTTTCCAGTCACCTAATCCAGTATCCCAAAACATTTGGTTTTCTATCATGTCAACATGGCTTTATATCGGTGTACAATAGATGCCAAGAAATTAATTTAAAGTGAAAAAAAAAAATGACGAGATATATAAAATGTGTCTTTCAAATTGGAAGAGAAACCAATTGCAGTCTCCCAAAAAAACCACAAATAAACTCGACAAATATATTCATATTTTAAAACTGTAAAGTATGAAGTCAATTTTCAGCATTTAAATAACACGACATGATCCATAGAGGTAGTTGGTCATTTTAGTGATTTGAGATCGCTTGGTGTTTCTTTCTTTCTTGCCAATTTTCTGAGCCCTAAAAAAAACAAAAACTTGAGCTTTTATATAACGCAATATCCACAACGCGTTCTCAGAGCGCTTTACAAAGTGTTCCTGACCAACAGCAACACGTAACATGTAGAACGAGACATGACGCCTGTTAGACGATATTACAATTTTTTTTCGACACAAGACAACGCTGTTGACGGCCAGGTACTCATTTTACATCTGAGTACAGCGAGAGGATGTGAGTAAAGAGCGTTTTCCAAGGACTCAACTATGCGCCGAGTGAGGCTCGAACCCAGGACCTTCCGATCCGAAAGCGAGTGTCATACTACTAGACCACATAGCCGCACAATAAAACAAAACATTCAGGTTTTAGCAATTCCCACCAATTAAACTCGTTATAAAACTAATTGTTAGCTGCCGAGACATGATTGAATTATTATATTGTATTGTTTTCAGGCCTATTTGTGTGTGTGTGTGTGTGTGTGTGTGTGTGTGTGTGTGTGTGCGTGTGTGTGGCCTTCGTAAAGTTATGGCCTGACACTGACCAAAAAATGACGTCAAAGGCCTGTTTGTGTGTGTGTGTGTGGCCTTCGTATAGTTATGGCCTGTCACTGACCAAAAAATGACGTCAAAATGCCAGTCTTTTGCTACAAAAGAAAACAAATCGTGGGTTGTATTCAATAGTTCAACCAATAAAATAACTTGTTTCCATAAGTTCTACTAACGACAACTCACTAGCGGTGCAAAAACCAAATTATGACGTCATACTGCCAGTCTTTTTGGATTTCAGTGTCAGGCTATAACATAACGATGGCTACGGTGTGTGTGTGTGTGTGTGTATATATATGTGTGTGTGTGTGTGTGATGTGGGTCGTGATGTGGGTTGCATTTATGCAGCCATTTTTTACGATAAATACCATGTTCTAAGCGCTTTTCAAGTATTCTAATCCCGTGATGATGGACCAACAGGCTGTGGTACGGTGTTTAGATAAACAAAACACAAGAGAGACCTCCAAAATTTTTTGGCCCAAGACCATATCGCTACACCACAGCAACGACACGCAATCGAGCATTGAAATAGTCGGGGTTAAAACTCAAATCCTTGACTAACTCCAGTTGATAAATTTGATTTTGACGGTACATTATAGAAACGTGGACCTATGTGTGCGCTGACGATAACCATCTGTACTATTCCGATGTTGATTGAGTGTCAGCCCATTCGTTATCGCACATCTTCATCAAGAAATTTTAACTGATCTGAAAATAACCCAAAAAAAAAATATCCAAAAGACAAGCCTATTTTCTAATTCAGTGTTAAATGATACGGGTATTTACTTATCTATTCAAAAATACTTTTAGAAGATGAAAGTTAAAGTGTGGCATTAGTGAAATGGGTATTAAAATGAAAATGTTTTAATTTTCTGATAAAATTCTATTCCGGGCATTGTGCATTTGACAAAAGCATATGTACGGATTACTTCATGCACAGCAGAATGATATGGTCAGCGTGTCAATATAGGTAAGAAATGATTACGTTCAAAATGGAGATTTGGTTCTACATGGCTTCTTTGTGGAATTAATTTTGTAGTTAAGCTCTTTATATTAAATATATGTGTGTTCATTCCTTCAATGTTGTTTTTATGTTCAAAACGTCAATCGATTTTCAGTCTATGACAAGTGTTCTTTTTGCTATTTGAATTGTTCATTTTTATCCCCCCCCCCCCCCCCTCCCCAAACAAAAATTACCGTGATATACAGTATAGTATTGGGGCCTTAATTTTGCTTTGTTTAGTTTGATGGTTTCTATTAGATCATGGGAGGACATTCACACCTGTCCCAACGCCCCGTTCTTTTAGTTGTTATCAAATGCTCGGTTGCAATCATTAATCGTTTTGTACTAAGTTAACGCAACACATAATACGATGATCCAGTAGGGGCGTAGTTATATTATCCATTGGGAGCTTTGTCCGTCATCCATCATGGCATGGGCAGCGTTATCGTTGGAATATCGGGATTGGCCCTCCGCCCTCAATCCTATTCTTTTCCTTATTTGTTTTCATTCCCCCTAAAGTTGATTTTAGTCTTTGTCAGAGCGATGGTCTTTCTCCAAATGCTACACTGAAACGACTAGCATTGTTCGCACAGTTTGCAGTTTCACCATCAGTAAACACACTCTGTTTTGGTGGACTTCTTTGCCTTGTATTGTGGCGTTTTGTTTTCTTTATTTCTTTCTCTCGTTTTTTTTTTTTTTTTTTTTTGGTAACTGTCAACCTTTGTATGAGAAAAGATTATCAATTTTAATGCATCTTTTGTCATGACGTCTAAAAGTTTGTTTTGGGGGAAATTGATAATGTTTATAGAGCCAAACTGAATGAATAGTTGAAACAACACTAGTTGGTTATTAGTGATGTTATGAAGAATTAAATACAACAGAAGTATTTAAAACGAAGTAATATTATACTCATTGTCCAATTTGCAGTCTGCTGATCCTACAAAGTGTCAAATCGGAGGAAAAATGGGATTATTATTTTGTTTATAGGTATCTTTTTTAACTGTATATTTATACAAATAAATTTTTTCTTTGTTTTGGTATTTGCAATATTAAATAAGCACTTAAAAAAAAAATATTTATTATAGTTAGCCTACTGAATGTTTAATTAAACTGTCACAATAAAGGTAAAGCGAAGTTAAAATTCAATTTCTGGCTTTCTTAGATCAATTTGGCAATTTTTTTGATGATGCGCATTTTTGAAATCATGATTTGGTTGAAAAGTATGCCGTTTTAACAATTGAGTGTTTCGAACAGATTTTGCTGGTATTATGGTCATCATGGTCATCATAATAATGACAGAATTTGAATAATGTTCGTCGTCAATTTTACCACTTTTCATTTCATGATTATATTATTAGATTTTCACAATTGACGTCCAAAGCTTTGTAAAACAAATATACGAAACCAATTTCATATATATATATATATATATATATATATATATATATATATATATATATATATATATATATATTAGCAAATGATATAATCAATTTGTTTCTATTGACTCTATCATCTCCTAGTATATTTACACTTTTGGTTTCATAATAAATTGAAATTTCTCCTAAATCATAACGATCATCAACATTTGTATATGGGTACACTAACACAGACACACACTCTCTCTCTCTCTCTCTCTCTCTCTCTCTCTCTCTCTCTCTCTCTCTCTCTCTCTCTCTCTTATCGGAGCGCCAAAAGCAGCGGGCATAACCCTTTTAAAATAAAAATTAATTTGAAATTTTGAATGATAAAAGGAGGTATAACTCAATTTAATGATAACATCTTTGAAGACGCCATATAAAAGCACCGGATTTATCAAAGAATTAGATATGCACCCAGGCGTGTCGGATTAGTATCGAGATGAGATGAGATGCGACCATTATCATCACAAGACAACGGTTCGTCCCCGAGGCATCTTGGGTAATCTGTGAGTGCAGAGGCGTAACGTCGATGTGGGCTTGTGGGGGCTGGGATAATACTACACGATCACTATGGTTTTTGGTGTTGGATTACAACAAAAACATTAAATAAAGGTTTTTAAGATTAAAGAAAGAGAGGAAAATGCAAAATGTGATCCATCGATTCAAATTAATTGATGTTATATCGGGGTAAATCAGATGCTATAAAGGGATGCACAAGTTAAAGAGCTGTATAATTGAAGCTTTTGTCAGTTTAAAAAAAAACAGTATTAATTTTCCTCAATAAAACATTTAAACGTAACTAAATCTTACACCTATTACTTTAAATTCAAGTGCTAGCATCTAAATTACTTGGATATATAGATGATTTTGAGATGATTTGTTTCAAATATTTTAAACTTTAGCATTTATATAGTGCATATTCACTAAGGGGGTCACGATAGCTCAGTTGGTAGAGCACTCGCTTCACACGCAGAGGGACCGAGATCGATCCCAGGTGCAGTTGAAATTTTTTCTGAGCCCCTGTCCGCCCTGCAGTGAATGGGTAGCGGAGTCTGTTAGATTTAGCGGAAAGTACTTTGCGATAGACCAGCTTCCTATCAAAAGAATAGCAAGCAATTGCTATTGTCCGTTTCACGCTATAGAAGCCGGGATAAACTCCGGCTCCATTGACCGAATGGCTCTGAAGGACTACTTTTTTGAATATTCACTAAACGTACTCAAGGGGTTCCTAGCCAACAGCAACGCTTAACAGGTAAGATAAGATATAGCGCCTGTTAAGCGATATTACATTTTTTTTGGACAGAAACAATGCTGTTTCACACCTGAGTACGATGAGAAAATATTAGTAAAGATCCCTTTCCAATGACTCAACTATGCGCCGCTCAGAGCTGAACTCGAATCCTGGACCAGTCGCACAGTTTAGAGTCGAAGGCATTATTTTTTTACTTTCAGGCCATAAGTTAGTGTTTAAATTCTATTTTAAGAATCAAACTCACCCCGACATAATACCATTTTTAGACGATTGGTCACAATCTAGGTGCACATATTTACAGGTCTGATAACCCATCGTATTTATTGGCTTGACTTAACGTGGTTTGTTTTGGACAATATTTTACGTTGGTTCGAAACTATTTCCATTACGACAATAGACTCTTAACAGTTTGGGTTTTAAGACATTCAAATAAGAACACGTCGGTCACAAATGTGCGGTTTTTTTTACTGTTTAACTCTCCTTACCAGCCATTTTCAGAATTTTTCCCAAACTTCACACCCGCCCAACACAAAAAACAGACATTTCTTAATCAAACAGAAAAGCAACAAGCACATTCTATACATAATAATATTGTTCGACAATATGAAACATATTACAGAATGTCAAGTTGTGATAGTTATAGCAGAAAGAAATGAAATGTTGATGAGAAAAGTGTCGGTTGCATCGTAACAAATGTGACGATTTTCCAATACGTGGTAAGGAGAGGGTTAAAGGGGTTTTAAGATAAACTTACAACAGAAAAGTTTTGTTTAATAAACAGGACGCTCTTTATTGTGTGAGTCAAAATAAAGTGAAAGGAAAGCCATTATTGAACTTTGGTATTATACCTTATCAAAACTTTAGAAAATTGCAACAGGCATAAAAATTCAAACATGTTCATAAGATGTTAACGAGCGTGGAAGATATACCACTTTCTAAAAGTGTCTTAGGATTTTGATTGTTTTTTTAAAACGGATTTTTTTTCCATTTTTGTGATTCTGATAAATGTCCCAACTTATTAAATCCGGGTATTTATTTATTTTATTTGTTCGTTTTTTGTTTTTTGTTTTTTTTTTTTTTGTTGTTTTTTTTTTGTAAGCTTTTAAATAATGATGGAATTCTGTTCTTAACTCTGAATCTGGATAATACATTTTTTAAAAAAGAATCAAGAAACTAAGTTTCCAATATAAATATCAAAAGAAAAACGTCTCAAATAATAAGTGAAGAGAATTATATTTTTTGTTTTAACTAACAAAATTTAGTCACTTGTCTTACACTATTCCTCATGGTAAATACGAAACTAAATATGCAGTCATCTCTTTTCAGAGACTGCCCAGTCTATCACCATTCCTCATGTTATTATCTCTTTTCAGAAATTAGCCAGTCTTTCACTATTTATTACTCATGGTAAATACGAAACTAAGTATGTAATCATTTTTTTAAAAAGATTAGCCAGCGATGAAAATTAACATTCTAACTCTTAATTTATTGACTTTTTTTTTAGGTAAAAAATTAATGATTACCAACTTGTCGTCAGTTAGAAGTTCATGCATTTTGCTAGAAACGCTTAACGGTCGTACCCATAGACGCCTGTGTAATCTGTGGTCGTACCTACTCAGATGCCCGTGATAGGAGTTTATTCCAGTTTGTATATTGAGTTGTCTATAATCTATTTATCTAAATAACCCCGTCGCCCACAAATCTAGAAAGTTTTCTTGGATTGCTGATTAACCCAGTCCTTTTCCCGGTCTTTGAATGTAACACATTCTCAGCCATTTATTTATCTAAACAACTTACTTGCCCAAAACTCCCTATGGCTTTCCCAGACGGTGATGGGACTCGAATTGCCTCCCTTTTGGAAGTCAGAATACACAGCCAATCAGTGGCGCTTATTGTCTCCCCCCGGATGTCACGTCCCATGGGGCATGCGCGGAACTGATCAGTGGATAATGGCTAACAACCGACGACAGACGGAGGAAGAAGGGAGAATAACTAAGGGCAGGAGTACACTCAAATCACCGGTGTGGCTTTATTTTCTCGACTTTATCATGGATTTCAAATGTCTATTATTCATAAATTACATTTTGCAGTCAACGTGTGTTTTTTTCTCTTACTCTCACCCGTTTCCTTCTCTTTTTCTTATTTTTAACATGGGTCTTATGATATGACCTCGCCTCCGGACCGGATGGTCTAGGGTTGAGTCCCACTTTGAGAGACGCAAGGTTGAACCCTTGGAAAAGGCTCATTACTCATATTCTCTCACGGTACTCATGCGTAAATGAGTACCTGGCCATTAATAGCGTTGTCACAGTTGGATAATAACTGTCTTATCACCAAACAGGCGTCTTGTCTCGTTCTACATGTTACGTGTTGCTCTTGGCAAGAGATCCTTGTAAAGTGCTTTGAGCACGTGTAGTGGATATTGCTCCATATAAATACTCAAGTTGGTTTCTTGCTTGTTTGGTTGTTGGGGGGGGGGGGGAATTGTTTGGGGTTTTTTTTCCTTTTCTTTTTTTTTTTTGTTTGTTTGTCTTTCTAAATACTATACGTCCAAATATATTTTTCCATCTTGCTGTCCATTTGCCAATCTGTCGCTTTCGATATGTATCCAATTTTATGTCAGCCTGTCTATCTGTTTGTCTACTCACCATTTATCATATCTATCATACCTATCAATACCTCTGTCTCTGTGTAACATATTATTCCGCCCCCTCCCCCCCCCCCTTGTTTTTTTTAAGTTTTACCAAATCTGTTGTGCTATATTACCACAGAGCCAGACGCACGGATATTGTATAGCTGGAAAATTAATAAGAGGCTAGGGACTTTCTGTGTGCCCTTGTAACATCGCATCTTGGTCAATAAACGTGGAAGTTACTTCAAGCACCATTACTAATATTCGTCATAGTTCATATTTTGTGGACTCCGTCCCTTAGAGTTCCAAGTGAGTAAGGATATGTCTCAGAAGTAATCTTGATTTTGGGTTATTTCTGGAGGGACCTAAGATGTGGCGAGTGGTCTATGGCGATTGTGTGTGTGTGTGTGTGTGTGTGTGTAGGGGGGGGGGTAAGGGTGCTGAGATGGTGAGATGGAAAAGAAATGAAATTGTTTCTGCTTGTTTGCTTCCTTTATTTTGTTGCTTTCATTGGGTTAGATAACCGTAGGGCGACACAAATGAGATACCATCTTCTAGTTACAAATGAAGAGGTACTTCTTGTTAAGTCAACGAAGATTATATTGTCTTAGAAGTGAGCAGTTATTGGTCGATGAACTCATAGCAAAATATTTAGTAGGCGGAGAAGGCGCTTATATAAATGATAATTGATACATAATTGCTGTAGAAATAAATGTTAAGAGCAAAACACAAATAAAGATAGGAACATACAAATTAATACACAGATTAGTAAATAAATAAATAAATAAATAAATAAATAAATAAATAAATAAATAATAAATAATCAAACATTTTCTTGTTCAATATTTTTTTCTCTGCTTTGTACGGCACTGTTTCATACATACTTTATAGATCTTTATCTTAAACAGTTCGTGTTCCTTAATAGGCTTCAACAGTCGTGACGTCACTTCCTTCGTAATGACGCATAATAACTTAGTAACTGGTTCTAAAGTATCGAACAATGCAATACTTCTCCGACGAGCATAAAAATGTACCCAGAAGAGAAAAACATAAATCTGATCATGTTTTGACTTTTATACATTCTGATCACATGACATGTGAAAAACTTCTAGCCAGCATGAAGAATTAAAAGTACCGATTTTCTTTGTTTAGAACCAAACTGCTCGTTGCCGGGCGGACGTGACATCAAACTATTGAATCCTATTTGTCACTGTGATATTTTCAAAATTAAAATGGAGCTTACTAAAATTATGCCTTCGTCCTCGTCCTCTCGTGTTCTATTTAGACGTGTACCCTTGTGAAGGATAGAGGTATGGGATCGTCCCAACTGTCGGGTAACTTCTCTGATGTAATTGTAGCAAGTCTGACTGCTAATCAGGAGGTCTGAGGTTCGGTTCCCTGTCAAGACAGGCGGATTTTTTTTTTTGGGGGGGGGGGAGGATTTCTTTCTCTTGTATTTTACTCTCTGTTTTGCCTGGCACTATTTCAATCAGACTTTTTCGGATCTTTACAAACATGAAAAGTACGCAAGTCAAGATGCCACATTGACCATATCACGGTTCATTTATATCAAATCACTTTAGACACCATCGTCTTTGTTTAGCTCCTAGTACATGGAAATGAAACCAAAAGGGGCCATTCTTAAACTCGAGAGTGGCATTTTGATTCCTTTTTGCGAGACAGACGGGATTTTAATGTTAACCAATTTGTATTCCGTGTTCCAGGACGGGCGGGCAAAAATTCCCCAAATTAGCCTGAACCGTCTAAGACAATATTGCTTCTCATCACCCTCTCTCCCTGGCCATAAGTTTGTTATACAAAAAAAAGTGTTGGGCGGCTAGCGAGAGATAGAGAACACACACACAGGCACACACACACACATACTCTCTCTCTCTCTCTCTCTCTCTCTCTCTCTCTCTCTCTCTCTCTCTCTCTCCTCTACTCTCTCTCTCCTCTGCTCTACTCTCTCTCTCTCTCTCTCTCTCTCTCTCTCTCTCTCTCCCTCGCTCATTCTCTCTCTCCACCTCTCTACTCTCTCTCTCTCTCTCCTCTGATCTACTCTCTCTCTCTATCTCTCTCTCTCTCTCTCTCTCTCTCTTTCTCTTTCTACTCTTTTCTACTCTCTCTCTCTCTCTCATATACACATTCTTTCTCTTTCTTTTGATGACTCCCTCTCTACTCTCCCCCCCCCTCTCTCTCTCTCTCTCTCTCTCTCTCTCCCTCCTCGATTCGTCCCTCCGTCACTCCACACTCAAATCCGGTAAATAAACCTCCCAGGCCCTTAATGCTGTCGTTATTTTCCACTTGTCCCCTCACCCATATGGCCTATCAGTTGACCACCGATGCATCATAACTACCCCAATTGCTCTCAGCTTGATCTTCCTATTTCATTCAAAAACCAATCATCTCATCAACTCTAACAAACCAACCCCCCCCCCCCTTACACACACACACACACACACACACACACCACCACCACCACCACCACCACCACCACCACCCTCTTTGCACCCATTTCCGTCTTCCACCATTTTATCACGAAACATCCCCCACCCCCATCCCCCGATCACACCCCTTTCTCTATTCCACAATCTTACCAGGAAACATAATCTACAACCCCCCCCCCCCCACCCCTTCCACCCCCTTTTCCACTCCCACATCTATTTCCCTCCTCCACCATTTTACAACGAGGAACAACTTCTTCCCAGCCCTATGGCTCTTCTCTATAGAAGGAACAAATTTGAAGTATATCAACTCTTTGCTACAGTTTTTTTTAAATAGCCATTTTTTGGTGATTAGTTCTCACTAAATTACATTAATCAGACTATAATCTTAAAGATTAAATACAGTTTTGTGTGGTCGTAAGTTTAATTTGACTGGCGGATGCTGTGAGTATTTTTCCTAAACTCATAGTATTAATAACCTTTTTTTTTTTATTAGTTCAAACCAACCCAAACAGACTTTTCATTTTTTTAAAAACTTTAATTTAATTTTTTTTTGTTGGCCACCCCAAATAATCAACTTTTTTATGTTCTCAAACCCAGGACCTTCCGATCCGAAAGCGAGTGTCATACCACTAGATCACATAGTATTTCTGTTTTAAAGTTTACACCCGATAACACTACGCAAACGTGCCATTAGCCTGATTTAAATTTACCTTTTTTTTTTTTTCAATTCCAAGATTTGTTGCGGCTATGTGGTCTTGTGGTATAACACTCGCTTTCGGGTCGGAATTTCCTAGGTTCGAGCTTCTCCTCCTCCTCCTCCTCCTCCTCCTCCTCCTCCTCCTCTTCCTCCTCCTCCTCCTCCTTCCTTCTCTCTTCCTCTCTCTCTCTCCTTCTCTCTTCTTCTTCTCTCTCTCTTCTTCTTCTTCTTCTTCTTCTTCTTCTTCTTCTTCTTCTTCTTCTTTTCAATTTTTTGCTCCTTCTCCCTTCTTGCTTCTTCGTTCCTCCTCTTTCGTCTCTTCTTCTCTTCAATAAATAATTAATGAAGAATTGATGACCTCCCCTTGCTCCCGTCCCAAGCCCTTTCTCTCGAATTCGCCACACGGGACGGCCACCTTATCGTCTCTAATTAACTCCCCTTTTCTTTAACCCAAGCAATAAATGGGGTTATTTCCCGTTAGTTTACTTTCCAAAGGGGTAAGAAGGACATATGTCGCATAAGGTTCTCATGCTCTGGTGAGAAAGATAGCCATGAAAAGACTGCTCTGTAGTGGGTACTATAAAAAATGGCTTTATAAAAATAAAAAAATATAAATATAATATATATATATATATATATATATATATATATATATATATATATTATATATATATATATATATTATATAATAATTACTTACTTATCCTATTGGTTCTCGCCAGTT
>NC_088364.1:69927415-69962415 GCF_034508935.2 Berghia stephanieae
ATCATCATCATCATCATCATCATCATCATCATCATCATCATCACCACCACCACCGCACCACTACTACTACTACTACTACTACTACTACTACTACTACTACTACTACTACTACTACTACTACTACTACTTCTACTACTGTTACTACTACTACTACTACTACTACTACTACTACTACTACTACTACTACTACTACTACTACTACTACTACTACTTCTACTACTACTACTACTACTACTACTACTATTACTACGACTACGACTACTACTACTATACTACTACTACTACTACTACTACTACTACTACTACTACTACTACTACTACTACTACTACTACTATACTAATACTACTACTAACACCACGACTACTACTATTACTACTACCATTTACTTAAAACGTAAAACACCCTTTTCATTTTTGTATAATTTTTATTTTTTTATTTTTTTTGTTGGTCTTTTTTTTTCTTTTTTTTTTTTTGCCTCGCTATGCCTGTCCCAATACCAAAATTGATGCAAATAAGCTTCAGAAGACTGTAGTTTTCATAAATTATGTTTTCGAATTTTTGAATTCATTGTTTGATAATATTTTGACATAACCCCCTATTTTCTATTTTATTTTAGTTACTTTATAGCTGTCCTGCGCCAGTGCTTGATGCATAATTTTTATATTTCAATAATTTGAAAATTTAAAAAAAAGTTAAAATCATTGTCAAACTTTTCCTGTTTTGTTTTTTGTTTTTTTTTTTTTTTTTTTTTTTATTTGTGTGTTTTTTGTTTGTTTTTTTTGGGGTTTTTTTTTTTATACTGACTAACTTTATGCAGTTTGAACAAAAATAATTCGAATTGAATTTGACCTATGTCCCCTCTCCAGTTCGGTTTTGGCATTGCCCAACTGTTCTATGAAAATGCTAATCTCCCCGTAGAGATGGAATTAGCAGGAACACGTATGGTTCAATTGGTGTAATTAATCATTATAATAATAATAATAATAATGCAGACCAACCAAGCGTGAGATCGCTCTTGCGGCATATTTCATATGGCCGAACCAGTTGCTTTTCATTTTTGTACAATTAACAAAACGGGAGGAATTTTTACGAGACTGAATATATTTCAAATTATTATAAATTCTCAAACAACAGGCCTGTTCATAATAATTTTTTAGATCAGCCGACAGAAAACGTTATCGAGTCAGGCAGGGCGAATCTGACGTTGAAAATAGAATTTTTTAAAGTGTAATAATTGTGATGATGGTGATGACGACGATGATGATGATGATGATGATGATGATGATGATGATGATGATGATGATGATGATGATGATGATGATGATGATGATGATGATGATGATGATGATGATGATGATGGTGCTGATGATGATGATGATGATGATGATGATGATGATGATGATGATGATGATGATGATGATGATGATGATGATGATGATGATGATGATGATGATGATGATAATGATGATGATGATAATGATGAGACACGTTGAAACAATATGATATGATAGAGAGATAGGAATCAAAACTCAATTTCATCGGTGAACAATTTATCCTAACTCATGTTTTAATCAAGTTGAACTTAAAATTCTATTTTGATGTATTCAGGAAACCTAACCTTATTTAGCATTTTATCCACTTTCGAATTTCACATCGGCGACCTCTTCTTCTCCTGTCGCTCCAGTTGTCGTTTTTCTCTGCATTTATTTTTCTATTATTCTTTTTCTTTTTTTTTTTTTTCATTTTTGCGTGAATTCTTTTGAATATGTTCGTGTGTGTGTGTGTGTGTATGGGTGTATCTGTGTGTTTGTATTTTATCGTGTGGGTTTTACTCCCCTTTGTATAATATTGTTTGCTGTGTGTCGACGCCTTGACTAATACGAAAAGCTGTCTGTCTGCAAGGGAAATAATTCTAGCTAATTTCCCACGTCTGCAATGCGTTATTTGCACGAATGGATGGCCATTTTATTGAATCAAGGTCTGTCTGCCCAGTCAATCGAAAAACATTGGCCTGTACCTCATTAGGTCATAAATATGTGTAATTGTGTAAAACCACACTATAAAAAAATAAAGAATAAAAGTTTGTAGCAGCTTTAAGAGCAAAACAGATATATGTAATATTGGAAAAAATCAAAGAGCTTTTATATTCAGCAATATCCACTGAATGGGAGCGATCTATATTCATATTTCAGTCCAAACAGGTCAAAGGCCAGTGTCGCTTGACGTCTCTTGACTTTGCCATAAGAGAAAAAATGTTGCTGTCTTGACTCCTGTCCCAATAACTTAACTATTAATCGTCGATTTCTCGCAATAATAATAATAATAATAATAATAATAAAATAATAATAATAATAAAAATAATAATAATAATATAATAATATGATAATAATATAATATAATATATAATAATATAATAATAATAATAAATAATAATAAAATAATAATAATAATAATAAAGAGAAGATAGATGAGAGAATGATATAGAATGAATAGATGAATGATGATGATAAATGATGAATGATGATGATGATATGATAAGATATAAAAATGATGATTTGTTGATGATGAATGATGATGATTTATGATGATGTATGATGATGATAATATATAATTATAAGAAGAAAGAAGAAGAAGAAAGTAGAAGAAGAAGAAGAAGAAGAAGAAGAAGAAGAAGAAGAAGAAGAAGAAGAAGAAGAAGAAGAAGAAGAAGAAGAAGAAGAAGAAGAAGAAGAAGAAGAAGAAGAAGAAGAAGAAGAAGGAGAAAAAGAAGAAGAAGAAGAAGAAGAAGAAGAAGAAGAAGAAGAAGAAGAAGAAGAAGAAGAAGAAGAAGAAGAAGAAGAAGAAGAAGAAGAAGACGAAGATTTAGAATAAATAAGTAAATGAATAAATACATATATATATAAATAAGTAAATAATAAATAAATAACTTTAAAAAACATCATATTTTAGTTTTCTCGTGATGAAAATATAAATATTCTAATAAACTAATTATATAATAAACATTTCATATTCAACTCCTTTCACTCTTCCACCCAAATGATCCACAGATAAGATGTACTTAAATCCTTTACCTGTTTTATTCGATAAAACCCCCGAGTCGCATTTTTGTTATTGCTGTCTCCGTGAAAGTAGGTCTGTATTTGACAAAATAAATTATTAGAGAGAAAAATCATTCTCGTCCGTAAAGGGTTAAACCATTCGTCAACAATGGATTATGGAGCATTCAGGGTGTATGGGTGCAGTTAAGCGGATAATCGCATCATCGTTCTAATAATAATTATTGTCATTGTTGATGTTAGCACCGAAACCAATCAAAAAAGATGGCTGCCTGGAGGCAAGGGACGTAATTCCGGGCAATTTGCCTCCGGCTGCAATGTTTTATTGTGTATAATTCAATTGGACAATGGATTTGCATTCCAGCAGACCAGAGCCGTCTACAGCTTCCATTTTACGTCAGAGAAATGAGATATAAATGGAATTATGGGATTGTAGCAGAATAATTCTGTTTAGTTTTATGTGTGTCTGTCTGTGTGTGTGTGTACGTGTGTGTGAGTGGGATATATTAAGGTCATACGTAATATAACTCTTTCTGGCGTAAACATCTCTACACACAGACGGGTTTAAGTCAATAAAACGATTACATTTATTCATACAACGCTTGTCCATTGTAAACACCACGTTCAAAGCCCTCCACAATGTGTGACTTAACATCTCAAATTGGTATTACATCGGAGTAAATTAGATCCAAAAATTTTTTTAAAATATTACAGTTTAATGTTTAGTTTTAAAAATGATATAAATATACAAATTTTGTTTACCGTACTTAAATAAACTAGATACGATGTTATGGCAAAAGGTAATTTTCGTAATATTCGCCACAGAAATACCCCAATATTACGAGTAAGTTATAAGGGGAAAACTAAGAAAAAAAATAGTTTTCACTATTTTTCTGGGTTGAATAATGAAAACTAAACCAAAACATGACAATCTGGTGTCAATGTTAAAGTAGCTAGTGATAGCTTTTTACAGTGTCGAAAAAGTGTGGACAGTATTGACAAAGTGTGGAAAACTTTGGCGTTCGTTATTTCCATCAGTTAGTTTCAAGTGTGTTCGTTTTAAGTGTAAATGACTGCATGGTTTAAATTTCTGTCTTGCTATTTTGTCACTGATTGCAAAAAAAAAAAAAAAAAAAAAAAACACAAAAAAAAAAACAAAAAAAAAACAAACAATAATACTATTAAGTTTCGTTTTATCAGTGTTATTTTTTCACCTATTTCAGATGACGAGCAGTTCATTTGCATACACTGTGGTGAGATGTTTGAGTTCCCATTTCCTCTAAGAGCACATCTAAAATTCAAATGCGCATTTGCATCTGAGGAAAATCTCTATTGTCCACGAAACGGTCTTCCTCAATTGTCTCCTGGGTCATTTCGTGTTGACCATCGCCTGCACTCTCAACTTAAAACAAAGGACGGTGGCCATCTTACTATAACTGAGATACAGAACGACATTAGCGACAAGGAACTCAAAGACCCCCAACTCATAAAATATTCGGATGACAACCTCAGAAAAAGCCCAGTGATATCCAATAACCGCAATAAATTTTCACCCCTTCCTTCAAATCACAGAAAAAGACATAGTGATGATGATGGAGAAGATAATAAATCTACAAATGTTACCCCGCCCCCGCCCAAGGTCAAAACACCAACGATAGACAGACCAACAACGAAGAGAGACTCTTTAATATCTCATTCAATTGAAAACTTGAGTAAAAGTCATGTCAAAACAACGATAATTGTAACAGACGAAGAAGATCAACAACAAGAAGAGGAGAAACCGAATCTTCAAACTAACCACCATGGCAAAAACAATCACAACTTCAACTACCATCTCGCCGCAATACATCAAACAGAAAATGCTAGCGCTTTCAGAAAAGTAGAAAAATCGCCCCATCGTAACACGAGTATGAATTTCTCCGATTCTCGATCATCACCAGAATCGTCCATTGCATCATCGTCTCCACCACCATTATCAAAATCTGTCACACCCCCGAGGACAATACGACAAGGAACAACCCCACCACCTTCTGCACACGCTGTTTCGAGCCCTACCTCTCACATAAACTCAAGAATATTCGGGCACACAAATGATGTAAGCCTACGCCACAGTCACAAAGAATCGTCCCATCTCTCTTTAGAACCTTCCACGTCTTCATTCGTCGCCCCAACCAATCGCCCCATAAAACCGATAATCCCCATCCCTTCAAGCGGCGACAAGAACATTCTGTCACCAATGGCAAGCTCGTCTCTTATGAATATGTATATGCCACGAATTCCAATACTACCACCACAACCATCACCCTTACGACTCCCACCCACAGCAGTTTCAGGCCTCCTGGGTCAAACTACTTCCGGTACAATAAGCACTTCTGTTGGAGGAGGTGCAAGTGGCATAAGAGGAAGTTCAAGAATACCCATGTCAGTTCCGGTGCCCGTTCCACATTCAGCTTTTCCAACAACAGACCAAATTCCCCCAGGATTACTTGAAATGTGTCGAGCAACTATTCCAACAGTCGGGCCTCTTACTGAGTCGTTTGCAGCTAACATTAGGAACGGCAATATCCAGGCCACCCTTAATAAACAGGCATTGTTCGCCGACCGCCATATATCTAGTCTAGGATTTTTAAAGAGCACCAACCCAATGGTTGAAAAACTACTGCAGACGACCAACCCAACGCTGTTGTCTTCTCCAATCAACGCAATGAATCTCTCACAGAACTGGTGTGCCAAATGCAACGCAACTTTCAGGATGACCTCAGATCTAGTCTACCATATGAGGTGATTTTTCCCCTTATTTATTTTCAATGTTAAAAACTTTCTTTAAAATGCCCTTTTCAAAACATTTTTGACTGATCTAGATACCAATGTTAGACATCTTTTTAAAAATGTTTTTGTAGTACTGTGTCTCATTCCTTCAACCGAAGGATTTGTTATATTTAAAATATGCAAATTAAATACAAATTACTTTATGGGCCATGGCCCATGACAGGGTCTATGGCAGGGGTGTCAATATATAACGGAGCCCAAAGTCTAATGAGAACCAGGGCTAGAGTAGCGAGTTTTAAAAAATATACAATGGAATCCTGACAAAGTGAAGACCGTCGGACAAGAAAGATTGGTTGACTTTAAGTAATGTTTGCTTTATCCATTATCAATGGAATACACATAGAAATAGAAACTTTAATAAAAAACCCAAAAAATCTTGAGCTTTTATATAGTGCAATATCCACTTAATGTGCTCAAAGCGCTTTACAAGGGGTCCCTGGCCAACAGCAACGTGTAACACGTAGAACAAGACATGACGCCTGTTAGGCGATATTACAATTTTTTCCGACAGAGACAACGTTGTTAACGACCAGGTACTCACTTTACACCTGAGAATGGTGAGAGAATGTGAGTAAAGAGTCGTTTCCAAGGACTCAACTATGCGCTGAGCTTGGCTCGAACTCAGGACAACCAGTTTAATATTCATTTTCACACTTGAATTGAGTAGGGTTATTATTGATTAGAACAAGAAAGGAAAAACAACGGTCTCTCATATAACCTCAATTGTGTTGGAAGAGACCTAAAGCAACAAACAAACAAACAAGAAGGGAAAAACATGAGTTTGCCCTAATTGTAAAGCGTTTCGAGCGCATTTAGTCTATATATATATATATATATATATATATATATATATATATATATATATATATATATATATATATATATACTAGTAAAAAGCCCGCAATTTCGCGGGGAAAGAACTATTTTCATTCGATATTGCCAGAATCATTTTCTTGATTAGCTTGATTACGATTAGATGCACATTTTAATCGATGTGCTTGTCGTCGCTGCCATGCTTTATTCGGCATGATTTTAGTTTATCAGTCAGTAGATATCAATATCAATAAGTCGCAAGTCTTTACCACGCTTTACTTGGGAGTGCTTTGCACTACCTTCAATACTTCACAAATTAAAATGGCGGCCGAGAATCAAAACAATGGTCAAATTAGGAAATTTTAAACTTTCACAAATCTATCATGGTTTGTTCTAGAGTTTTTAAAACGCTTTTATATGATGAAAAATTGAATAAATAAAAGCCTGACAAAAGATCAACGGTGAAAATACAAATTGAATGAATACTGGGGATGTAGGAGCTTTCGGAATGTCTCCCCTTTACTTATGTGAGGTCAAATGAAAATCTGAAGCGGACGCGAAAAATATCAAGTCCCCGAATCTGTCTACTTTTGGTTTGTTCGGGCTAGAAGTTAGGCAGAACCAATTGACAGTTTGCCGAAACGTTTAACTAAATAAATCCCAGGGCAATAATTATCACATCGATGGCATAAAAACGACAGTAATATCAGCAGTAATATTAGTTGATGTTGTTAATCGATGAAACTTGTTTAAAATTTCTGTAAATCCGAATACCGTCATGTGATCAAGTGAATTATATCACTATGAATGCCACGATTTGCTGAAAAATGCTAATCTGACAGTTCCTAGCAAACACACACCCCCCCCCCCCCCCCTACCCCCTTGCTCAGGAATTTCTCTACTTGATGGACACCCTCCCCCCCCCCCCCTTTTTTTTTTTCTTCCACGCAACCACATTCCAAAACACACACATACACATGTATACACCACATACACATATAAACACACTCACACAAATAAACATACACGCAATGAGAACACACTACTACATAACAACACTGATCACCGCTAAATCAACACAACGGAAGCAAGGACTCTACTGGACAGATAGAGTTGAGGGTGTGGCCATGAGATGTTAGTGTCTTCGGTAAATTTTTTTATGATATCTGTTTGACTTAACGAACTTTCAAACTGACTTTAAATTATAAAAGGAAATCAAGTTATCTGTTTATATATCTGTAAAAAATACATTTCTATTTTTCAAATCTTTCAGTAGAGTTGTGCGCCGTATCAATTTTTTTATTGACTCAAATAAGCACAATGTTCTCCACAAGGCTATATTTTTTTAAAGAAAGGATATATATATATATATATATATATATATATATATATATATATATATATATATATATATATATATATATTATATATAAATTCTAACAATGTATTGGCTATGTGGTCTTGTGGTATGACGCTTTCGGATCGGAAGGTCCTGGGTTCGAGCCTCGCTCGGCGCATAGTTGAGTCCTTGGACAAGACTCTTTACTCACATTCTCTCAACGTACTCAGGTGTAAAAATGAGTACCTGACCGTTAACTCCGTTGTCTCTGTCCGAAAAAAAAATGCAATATCGCCTAACAGGCGTCATGTCTCGTTCTACATGTAAAGTGTTGCTGTTGGTCAGGGACCCCTTGTAAAGCGCTTTGAGCATATTTGGTGGATATGCGCTTTATAAAAGCTCAATATTTTTTTTGTTGGCATCCAACCTCTAACTACGCACGCGTAATGGGCCAAAGTCTAATCATTGTAATAATTGGACTTGGCCATTGACTTTAATTCATGATTTATTTTATAAATCAAATCGTTTATTTTATTCTTTTTGTTTTTTTTCCCCTATGAACACAGATCTCATCACAAACGAGAGTTTGACCCCATGAAGAAGAAACGGGAAGAGAAATTGAGATGCAACATTTGCAACGAGACTTTCCGTGAACGGCACCATCTAACACGTCACATGTCATCGCACGCATGACATCACGACTCTGCGATGATATAAAAGAGATTTTACATTATCGTCGTTGTTAAAACTGAACAGTCGTGGGGTATACACATACCCTTAGCATTCTGCTCTCTGAGAATAGAGACACACTCAACAATGAGTCTCACATATCTCACGAAAGGGTAAGGTGGTGGAGTGAGTGGTTGAAGCATTGAACTGACACCCCAGGTTCGAGCCCAACTGCTCGTGCATTTTCCCTTTTTTTCTTGGCAAAATTTTAAATCATTAACTCACTCAACCCTAAAGATTTTTGCTACTTTTCAAAATTGGAAAAAATGTATTAAAAATCAGCATGTGCATAGATAGTTTCATCCAACTATCATTAACATGTCAATGTAAAAACTTTTAAAAAACATAGCTTTGGTGCTTCGCCTATAATTTGTCTTAGAAAAACTTAATAAATAGGCATGGGGGAAAAGTAACCAGGGTAAACTACAGATATAGCCGGTGCTAGGATTGAGTGAGTTAATCCACTATTTTCTTACTTGGACATCATGAGCGATTTTTGATGACATCAGATGTTTCCTGGATTATCTGTACTATTTTCCTTTCTTGGAATGTCGCGCGGAATGGTGTAATTTTCTTTTTAAATCGCAACTTAACTCATTTTTAGTCGACTCAAGGCATGTTGATTGGATGGCTTGATGGCAAATCGTGCCAGTGCCACAAAAAGAAAAAAAAATCGGAGGAAAATCATTATCATCATTACCATAGTCATCATCATTACCAATTTCATCACCACTACCACCACTATCATCATCACCATCATCGTCATCATAATCATCATCATCATCATCATCATCATCATCATCATCATCATTATCAATATCATCACCACCACCACCATCTTCATCATGATCATCATCATCATCTTCAATATTATCATAACCATCACCACCACCACCATCTCCATCATCATCATCATCATCATCATCATCATCATCATCTTCAATATTATCATAACCATCATCATCATCGTTGTCGATGTTATACAACCATCATTACTCTTAAGAATAATAGCATTACCTCACCCAGCAGCATTCAATAAATGTTACAAAACTCTTCTCCAAATGATTGGATAATGTATACAATAATATTGCTATTTATGCATTGCTTTTAGGGAAAATACTCATACCATCCGCCAATCTGATATAGCGTACCAAAACACAAAACTATGTATAACCTTGAGATATGAAGTGAGTAGAAAAGTGCCAGAAGACAATATAGAATAAAAAATTTTTCGCGGCGGTGGTGGGGTTTGAACCTGCGACCTTATTGGTACGACAACTCCGCCTGGCAGGTGAGAGCGTGGCTCTACCGTGTGAGCTATCCACGAACACAAAAATATTCGTTTCAAACCCAAGTCATATTTCTAGAGCTCTCTCTCTCTCTCTCTCACCCACTTCTGGAGATCGCCGGCTCGCTCGCCACACAACCATCGCGAAGTTATTTTTGACCAGCAGTTAAGCTTAATAACCAATATTCTCAACACAAACATATAACATAGAAACGATTGAGACATTGAGTATGCTCCGGTATATGGGGTGAATTTTTAATTCAGAAAAGTGAGTGGAGCAGGCACTTATGTTGGTAACAACAAGATATGAAGTGAGTAGAACAGTGCCAGAAGACAATAGAGAATAAAAAAAAAATGTATGTATAACCTTGAGCGTTTATAGATAGAACGAAGTTGACCTCACTCAAGTCTTTGTTATTGTTTTTTGCCATTCGCGTTTCTGAGTAATTCTCACTTAACTGTATTAACCAGACTATAAACGTTCAATGTTTCACATAGTTTTGTGTGTTGGTCCGTTATACTTCCGGATGGCAATGTTGTGAGGTTCTTCGCCAAGCGCATACTATCTATAGTCTGATTGATAGAATTTATTGAGTACTAGTCATTAAAAAATGGTTGTCTAAAAACAATAACAAAGAGCTTAGTGCCATTAACTTTGTTCCTTCTATAATTCGTATTGTAATTAGTGACTTTATAATTTATTCTTAAATGTAAATCATTATTCATTCTTTGAACTAATAGATTAAATGAATTAATATAATATATATATATATATATATATATATATATATATATATATATATATATATATATATATAATATATATATATATATATATATATTTATATATATATATATATATATATTATATATATATATATATCTGTATGGCCCATCGCCTCAGTTTTCTGAATGGAAGCATATTACGTATAATATCATTTTCATAAATTTCATAATTTCGACATGAGTTCAGTGCTAATGATACGTGCCTGGTGTCACATTGATATAAGTGGACTATTTACTCACATTGTCTCACCTTCCTCATGTGTTAAATGAGTACCTGGTCGATAACAGCATTGTCTCTGTCCCCCAAAAAAGTGCATATATGTATCTTAACATCGCCTCACATGCGCCAAGTCTCGTCCTTCGTGTTTAGTATTGATGTTCTTTGGGAACTCACATTGTCTCACCTTCCTCAGGTGTTAAATGAGTACCTGACCGATAACAGCGTTATCTCTGTCCAAAAAAAAAAGTACCTACACATATGCATCTTAACATGGCCTCACATGCGTCAAGTCTCGTCCTTCGTGTTTAGTATTGATGTTCGTTGGGGGACCCCTTGTAAAGCGTTTTGGGCGTATTTTGAGGATATTGTACAATATAAAAGCTAAAATGAAAATAATGATGATTGTAATATATAACACAACTAGATAGTCATTTGCGGTTTTCAATGTTACTTAATTAGAATCAGAAAAAGTGAGTGGAGCAGGCACGGCACTTATGTTGATAACAACAAGAGATGAAGTTAGTAGGAAAGTGCCAGAAGACAATATAGAATAAAAATTTCTCGGCGGTGATGGGGGTTTGAACCCGCGACCTTACTGGTATGACAACTCCGCCTGGCCGGGAAGAGTGTGACTCTACCGTATGAGCTATCCACGAACCCGCGACCTACTGGTACGACAACTCCGCCTGACCGGGAAGAGCGTGACTCTACCGCATGAGCTATCCACGCCGTACCAGTAAGGTCGCGGGTTCAAACCCCCGTCATCGCCGCGAAATGTTTATCCTCTATTGTCTTCTGGCACTTTCCTACTCACTTCATCTCTTGTTAATTAGAATCTTTAACTTCCATTTTCTAAGGCTCTGTCTACAACTACATCTTCTCCCTATTTAAACCCTTCCCATTTGTCTTCCATTTTTCTTGTGTACTTTAAATTGTAAATCTATAACGTTTTTGACTATGTGCGGCTGTGTCATGTCTATGATGGTCTTGTGGTATGACACTCGCTTTCGGATCGGAAGGTTCTGGGTTCTAGCCTCGCTCAGCGCATAGTTGAGTCCTTGGAAAGGACTCTTTACTCATATTCTGTCACCGTACTCAGGTGTAAATTGAGTCTCTGTCGGAAAGATTGTAATACTATATATATATATCAACATAAGTGCACACATTATGTGCTCTTATATTGATAATAACAAGAAATAAAATGAGCAGAAAATTGTCAGAAGACAATAGAGAATACAAACTTTGCAGCGATGGGGGTTCCTACCCAGGACCCTACTGTTATGACAACTCCGCCTGGCCGCGAGGGAGATGCTCTGCAATCGACGTCATCCAGATGATGGCCATATTATGTTTTGATTATAGGTAAAATTGTTTCTTTAGTTTCACCTGAAGTATTGAGGGAGTGTCTGTGCTTGAGTGAGTCTGAGATATAATAGAGTGACATTGTAATATAACTTGTAATGTTAATCATTACCATGACAATCTGAGAGAATAAATTTTATGAAATTATTATGTTCATCGACGCTTTATTATTATTTATTTATTTCAGGAATAACGATTCTGTGTTTCATTTGACTCGTTTTTTCTCTTTCGCGTGTGTAAAAGTTTAATACAGTACTCGCTGTATTCTAGCATGATCTCGCTGGGTGGGGTTTCTGACCTCCCATAGTGGGCAGGGGGGTACATATTGTGTCTTATATCACCGTATACCTGTTTTCCAACATGCTTTCTGTCTTTGTCTTGGAATGAGATTACTTGGTTTTGTCCTGGCCGGAGTCCTAGCTGGGAGGGAAACAAACAAATGCTAGTTATTGTTTTGGGAGATGATATTTTTTTCCTTGTAAATAATCTCTCTGTTATGTATTATTATATTTGTTAATTTGAATTTATAATGTAAGCATTTGAGTGTATTCCTCTTTTTTGGATTTTGTGCTCGTGTCCGGATGAGACTTAAAGGTGGTCTCAAACTAAGTACTTTGATAGTGTGCTCTTGGAATCTACATCTGATCCCTATTTGTTCCCAGTTCCCCTATGTCTTACTTTTTCTTGGGTGCTTTATTTGTAATTCTAGAACTTTTTACTATCCCATTTTATTCCTTTTTACTGGCGCTGATATAACCGTAATGTGTTGCAAGCGCCGTAAAACCATTAAAAACAAAAACATAGCATGATCTCTGGAGGATCCGAAAAGCGTGCTAGCTAGAATCCGAGCGTGCTAGAAACCTGATGCTCACAGGAGGCAACGACTTATTAATAATTTATTATATAGATACAATAGGGAAGATAAGTCATGACATCAAAAAAAAAAAAATTAATTTTAGCTTTTATATAGCGCAATATCCACTAAATGTGCTCAAAGCGCTTTACAAGGGGTCCCTGGCCAACAGCAAGACTTAACATGTAGGACGGGACATGACGCCTGTTAGGTGATATTATAATTTTTTCGGACAGAGGCAACGCTGTTAACGGCCAGGTACTCATTTTACACCTGAGTACGGTGAGAGAATGTGAGTAAAGAGCCTTTTCCAAGGACTCAACTATGCGCCTAGAGAGGCTCGAACCCAGGACCTGCCGATCCGAAAGCGAGTGTCATACCACAAGACCACATCTAACCCTCTACTCGTTTGGTTCCTAAATCATTGAGAGTCCTTCGGAGTTCTAATAATGGATAAAGGTGGCATAAAATAATTCAGTAGCAAAAGTATGTCAAGGGAGATTCTTAGGATTACGGGATGTAAAATATTTAGACTAGAAAATCAGATACCATCACGCTGACAGCAAAAGATGAATTACACAAGTTATGTATCCAGTCCTAAGAAAGAGAGGTTTTACACTTCCATTGAAATAGGAACCAGATTTTTTTTTGACATCACACTTTTCTTCCCTTTGCGGTCACCCAGCTCCAGAGTGCTGTATTGTAGAGCGTGCTGAAATTCGGCGTTTATCCGTCGAGTACTGTAGTTCCATACCAGGATTCTAAGAAGATTAAAAAGATTATTATTTGACTAAAGCAATTGATGATGTGCATTCAGCCAAAAAACTCACAACATCCACCAGCCGAATATAACGTAACAACACACAAAACTATGTGTTTTGTTTTTCATGGTTTAGGGCACTCGCCACACATTTAGGTCATTTCAGCAACAGTTAAAAGGAAGGAAATGGATAGTAAAAAGGGTATAGATTTAAAAATAAAAAGTCTACAAGAAAAGTAAGACAAAGGGAAAAGGCCCAAATAGGATCAGAAGCAGATTCCAAGAGCACACTATCATTGTGCATAGTTTGAGACCACCTAAAAGACTCATCCTGACGGAAGCACATGTCCCCACTAAGAGGAATACACTCAAATGTTTACAAATCATAGGTTTAAAAAATACATTACATAACAGAGAGATATTTACAAGAGAAAAAATATAATCTCCCAAAACTATAACCATACGTTCGACTGTTTCCCTCCAATTTTTTTTGGTTTGTTTTTAAGGGTTTTACGGCGCTTGCAACACATTTAAGTGATATCAGCGCCAGTAAAAAGGAAAAAAATTGGATATTGAAAATATTGTAGATTTACAATTAAAAGGACTTAAAGAAAAAGTAAGACAGAGGGGAATGGTTCTAATAGGGAACAGATGTAGATTCCAAGAGCACACTATCAATGTAACTTAGTTTGAGATCACCTAAATGTCTCACCCAGAAACCAGCGCAAGATCCCACTAAGAGGAATACATTCAAATGCTTACATTATACATTCAAAATAACAAATAAAACAATACATAACAGAGAGATAATTTACAAGAAAAAATTATCATCTCCTAAAACAATAACTATGCATTTGACCGTTTCCCTCTTAGCCAAGCTCTACGGCCAGGGCCAGGACAAAACCAAGAAATCTCACTCCAAGACAAAAACAGAAAGCAATTGGAAAACAGATGTAGGAGTATAGAAGACACAGTAAGTGACCTTCCTGCCCACTATGGAGATCAAGAACCGCACACAAACAAACGTGAGTTTTCATATAGCGCAATATCCACTAAACATGCTCAAACTCAAAGTGTTTTACAAAAGGTCTCTAGCTAACAGCAACACTTAACATGTAGGACGAGACATGACGCTGTTATTGTTAGGCGATAATACATATTAATTCAGACAGAGACAACACTGTTAAAGGCCAGGTAATCATCTTTCAATCGAGTATGGTGAGAGAATGTGAGTAGTAGTAGTAGTATGGGTACACCTCTAAATTCATTTCGTCAACCCAGCTTCGAAAGTCTTCCTCTGCCCTAAGAACTGTTTCATAGCCACCTTCAAGTTTAGTTACTGCACAGTGGAGGACGATGTGATCGCTGGTGTCTGGAGCTGCCTGACATTTCCGGCAGGCATCACTGTGTCCAAGTTTCCATCTGCACATATTTGATGCAGTTCTGCCATGTCCTGTTAAGAGGCGATTTGAGGAAACCCAGCATTTCCTGGCGTTGTGGAATGCAGGCATTATTTTAGTGGGAGTAGAGCCTTTGAAAGGCCTCAACTATGCGCTGAACAAAGTGGGATTTGAACACTCAACCTCCAGTCCGGAGGCGAGTGTCATACGACTAGACCACAAAGCTGCACAAAGACAGCAGCAGTGCCTCTCCAAATCGCACATTGGCCTCCAATAAAGAGCACTCTACTGTCTACTCTGATAAAATGAGTACACCTCTTGTCCTTGTAGACCCACACTTTATCCTGTCGTTGACAATTATTCAATTACTTGTAGTTGTCCTTCAGAGCCATATCAGACTCATGGAGCCAGAGTTAATAAATACCAGTTTCTATAGCGTGAAATGGTTTTTTAAAAATGTTTTTAAGGGTTTTAGTTTTACGGTGCTTGCAACACATTTAGGTTATATCAGCGCCAGTAAAAAGGAAGAAAATGGGATAGCAAAAAGTTCTAGAATTACAATTAAAGCACCCAAGAGAAAGTAAGACATAGGGGAACTGGGAACAAATAGGGATCAGATGTAGATTCCAAGAGCATACCACCAATGTATTTAGTTTGAGATCACTTATAAGTCTCATCCGGACACAAGTACAAAATCCAACAAAGAGGAACACACTCAAATGCTTACATTATACATTAAAAATAACAAATATAATAATACATAACAGAGAGATAATTTACAAGGAAAAAAATATCATCTCCCAAAACAATAACTATGCATTTGACTGTTTCCCTCCCAGCCAGAACTCCGACGAGGGCCAGGAAAAAACAAGTAATCTCATTCCAAGACAAAGACAGAAAGCATGTTGGATAACAGATATAAGGGGATAGAAGACACAGTATGTACCCCCCTGCCCGCTATGGGAGAGCGTGAATTGGGCAATAATAATTGCTTGCTATCCTTTGGATAGGATGCTAGTCTGTCGCATATTACTTTCTATCTGATCTAACAGCCCAGCAACCACTGCTGGATTGCCAAGGGGGTCAGAAAAAAAATCTCGACTTCATCCGAGATCCATCTCAGTCCTTTTGCGTGTGAAACGAGTGGTCTACTATATGAGCTGTTGAGACCCTCTTCAAATATTTGATGGATTGGTTTGTTCATATCTACCAAACAAGAGGTTTTAAACAGGTAAAAAGTATGGAAATATAACTGCACATTAAAAAAAAAAAAGAAAAGAGTAGGATGTTGCTGCTGCTGCATCTTGTGAAATAAATTCCATCAGAATCTGGCACTCTGTTACAGTGAAAGACATAACCAGTCGGAAGGTGAAAAGGTTTGAACTGAAATATTGCCTAGTTTAGTTAGGTCAATTTTTATCCATTTCTTGTCATACGTGATTAAATCAACCCTTTTTGTACATCTTCGGGAAAAATCAAAGCTTATTTTCACCTCTAAATATTATTTACAGCTAGTCAAGTTGAAAAAGTACATCTGAGCATAACTTCATGAAAAATCACCCGATTTACTTCAAATTAAGATTAAAATACTCTGGAAAGCACATTCTTTCAGAAAATGCAAAATAATGCAAATCCTAAATTTTGATCTTCTCACTGATTATGTCATGCACTGACGTTTGTTTGTTTGTTTTTAAGGGTTTTACGGCGCTTGCAACACATTTAGGTTATATCAGCGCCAGTAAAAAGGAAGAAAATGGGATGGTAAAAAGTTCTAGAATTACAATTAAAGCACCCAAGAGAAAGTAAGACAAAGGGGAATGGGAACAAATAGGGATCAGATGTAGATTCCAAGAGCATACCACCAATGTACTTAGTTTGATATCACCTATGTCTCATCCGGACACAAGCACAAAATCCAACAAAGAGGAATACATTCAAATGCTTACATTATACATTAAAAATAACAAATATAATAATACATAACAGAGAGATGATTTACAAGGAAAAAAATATCATCTCCCAAAACAAGAACTATGCATTTGACTGTTTCCCTCCCAGCCAGTACTCCGGCCAGGGCCAGGACAAAACCAAGTAATCTCATTCCAAGACAAAGACAGAAAGCAATTGGAAAACAGATACAGGGGGATAGAATCATGCACTGACACATATACTGGGACTGACAGTTGTCAATAGGAAGCATTACCAAGAGTTCAAAGACACTGATTCAGCCATCTGAGACTATTTGTAAAAAAAATTTGGCTACAAATTACCAAGAAAAATGGACAATTAAAAAAAAAAACACTTTTTAAAATGGAGCTTTCATATCGTGCAATATCCACTAAACATGCTCAGAGCGCTTTACATGGGGTCCCTAGCCAACAGCAACACTTAACATGTAGGAAAAGACTACATGACACTTGTTAGGCGATATTACAATCTTCTTTTTGGACAAAGTAGCAATGACTATCCCGCACAAATCTTTGGGCCTCTTTTTCGCTCACTAAGTGCCCGAATTTGCGTCAAAATATGGGACGAAGCCGTTTCCTATATGCTATTTTAAAAAATTAATTACGACGCTGTTTATCGATGAATATGACTGAAAGTTGGCACACAGAAAAAAGGTCATTTTAGATTATGTCAAGCGACAAAACTCATACGATCACCAGAAGACCGTTAAAAATAGATTTTTACTCTTTGGAGTAAAATAATTCTAAAACTACCGGGCGTGGAGGTTTTGTCGCTGACAAGGTAATACATGAACATTTCTTCTTTTTGGTTGTAAAATTTCATATGAATATGACGAGTACTTTTCCCGTATTTTACAAAACACCATCCTAATTTGCTCTTCAAGTTTCAATCTTTTAATCCACTTATTACGCAAGATACAACCAGAGGTCGAAAAAAAAATGCGAAAAAGCGTCCCATATTTTCGCATTTTTTTCCTTTTTGCGGGTCATCCAAATAAATGACACCTTTAAAACTGTATAACTTGTTTATTTATGAATGGATTTTCAAAATTCAAAAACATTTTTACTCAGTGGAGACAGGGCTTTGGTTTTAGACAAACATTTTCCTCAAAAAGAGAAAAAAACATTTTTCATAGTCATTGCTGGACAAAGACAATGCATTTAACAGCCAGGTACTGGTTTAAAACTTGAGTATGGTGAGAGAATGCGAGTAAAGACTGTTTTCCAAGGACTAACTAGGCACCGCTTGGGACCTGAACCCAGAACCTTCCAATCCAAAGGCGAGTGTAAGACCACTAGACCACGTAGCCACACTACATTCAACTCCATCCCTTATTAAGCTGGGGTGAACCATCTCTGGAAAACAACAGTTGTTTGTTTGTGAGTGCCAATGAAATTTTTTTTTTAAACGACAGGAGTGCCTGGGAAAGCGTGGGAAAGCGTGGCTCAGCGTTACGGTCTTTGCTTTATACCCAAAAGGTACCGAGTTCGATCAACCGCCGCGCTTTGTGGCCTTGAGCAAGTCACCTCGCCCTAGCTCACTTTGCGGCGCTGCACTGCGGCTGATGCCTGGGATATTCCAGTCTTCCCTTGGAATAGACTCCAAAGACAAATTTCCCCATGGGGTTGAATAAAGTGAATTTTATTTATTTTATTTTTAAAAGATTTAAGCCTCAACAAAGTCAAAGAGTTCCTAGTTAACTAATGTGTCAGGGTGTTGATCTTGGAACCATTTCGAAACTTCAATGACGTTTTCAATGAGAAATTAAAGTTTTAGAATATGACACTTGTCTTTGGTTCGAGTTATATTCTAAGAGACGTAAAGTTGAGTCCTCAAATCAAAAAGGATTTTTACTCACAGTCTTTCACCATTTTCAGGTCAAAGATGAGTATCTGATTGTTAACAGCATAGTCTCTATCTTAAAAATAAAAGGCAATGTTGCCTTACAAGCGTCATGTCTCATCCACTTTCAACTGTCATCATTCATTTAGTCTATAAGTTATACCCCCAATTTTGCAAAGTTATCCAAAAGTGGCAGTATAGCAAGTAACCATGTACAAAACATAAATTTTGAATAACACAATGGTTGATTCAAACAGTAAAAATAATTTTATTCATATTATACATGAGGTTTTATGAAGATTATGCAAGGAATGCACTCTGATTATCAATCAATATAATAGTTCCAGTCAACTCCTATCATCACTATTGTAGATTTACTTATATTCTTACACCTCTGATATAAACAATGAAAATATTTTCCTCCAAATTTAAGTACGCTCAAGTCATTTGGTTTTTTAAAAAACGGTTTTGGTGAATAATAAAGACAGAGATTAAGGCGCTAGAGAAACAAAATCTAACATTACGAATGGCAATTGAATCAAAAGTGTCTTACATTCTAGAGAAAATACACGTGCCCAATAATTTGAAGAAATGTGACATCTGTTTTCCTTCTGCAAGGTTGTGCTTTACATAATTGAATTCAATCAACAGAAACAAGAATTAAATTTTTTAAAGTGAGAAGCTATAGTTTCCAATGCAAACTAGACAATCCTTTTTGACAGCTAAGTATGTCAATATATTGAATGTATATATATATCAATCTATCATCAAAGATTCTCATTATCACAACATAAACAACGTGACCACACCCTCTCGTCGATTCTATCACAAAACTTACAAAGTATGTCCTAATCTAATCTATTTCTTCTTGTATTCGTAGAAGCCTTCTCCAGTCTTCATGCCCAGTTTCCCCTCAGACACCAACTTGTTGATCATTGGGGAGGGTTCAAATAATGGGTTGTTGGGGTCTTTCTCTTTCCAGCCTGAAATTAAACCAAAATAAAACCCCAACAAATTGTTAATTCAAGTAAAAGCTATAAGCAATGGGAGTCTTTTTAAAAAACATCAACTGGTCTCATCTAATTATTCCAAATCATGCAGGAACAGTTATAAACTTAGGAGTAATTGGAATGACAAAACCACATGGGCTGTCATGTCACATTTTTATTTATTTATTCTATTTTTTGGGTGGAAAGGGAGAGATTGGGGGGGAATTCTCATTGGTTTATGAAAGATTTCTAAAAATCATCCTCAGCTTTGAAAGTCTACTGGATTCAAAATCTAACAGCTTTCTTGGGCACCATCTTTTTTTATGAGTGTATAGCACTTATCCATAATATATGCCCACTCCAGGCGCTTCACAATTTTATCTTTTATCACTGATGATGACATTTAATAAATATCATAGGACATATGGCTTGTTAGCCACTAATAAAAAGAATTTCATTTTTTTTTTTTTTTGCATTATCACCTAGAGCGATCAAAGTCAACAATATATCGTCTACTTACCATCTATGATGAATTTGCATGTATCCAAGCCTACGTAGTCTGTCAACTCAAAGGGCCCCATGGGATAGCCAGCACCCAACTTCATGGCTGTATCCACATCTCTTGGAGAGGCATCACCTATAAATCAATGTTAGAGAAGATTTTAACAAATTGCAATAAAGATAAAGATAAATATTTCATACAAGACAAATCCAATCCATCAGCAACCACTTCTCCCTTTTAAAAATAATTGGAATAAGATTCAAAACCCATTCAAGAGTAAATCTAACCGAAATTGCATTTAAATCTGAAGTTTATGGATCCGTTTCTACAATTTATACCTCAGGCATTATCAATAGTTGTTTTGTTTGTTTGTTGCTTTAGGTCTCTTCCAACACAATTGAGGTTATATGAGAGACCGCTGAAACAAAAAAACAAGCAATCTAACAAAAATAGTACAAATGTAAATCAAAATCATAACCTAAAGATATCATAAGCTAAATTATAAATAACCAAGAACAAACAGGCAGAAGATTTACAGAATAAAAAATATCCCCTGTCAAAAATACAATCACAAACCAAAGAAGCAGGATAGGCTAGTAAAGAGAAGAAGAAACGACATCACTATCGGATCGTACACCCATGCGAACATCATAGGTATATGATTCAAGGGTGATGCTCCCATCCAACCACCCGCTATCAATAGTTGATCACAGAGAGAAAGTCAATATTTGAAACAGTGTTATCCCAAATCCCTTCCATTTGTGAGAAAGCTTTGTCCAAAGAGAAAGGGAATTGGTTCAAATAAGGAACAGATGTAAACTTCAAGAGCATACCATTAACATACTTATTTTGACATTACACATCACATTAAAGTGTTTGTTTTTTTTTGCGGGGGGGGGGGGGGGGGGACACACTCAAATGTTTACAAATCATATGAAAAACAAAAATAATAAAATGCAAAACAGAGAGATCATTTACAAGAAAAAAAATATCATCTCCCAAAACCCTAACTACACATTTGACTGTCCGGCCAGGTCCATGACAAAACCAAGTAATCTTATTCCAAGACAAAGACAGAAATGTTTTTGTTGTTTTTAAGGGTTTTATGGCGCTTGCAACACATTTAGGTCATATTAGTGCCCGTAAAAAGGAAGAAAATGTTATAGTAAAAAGTTCTAGAATTATAATTAAAGTACCCAAGAAAAAGGAAGATAGATTGGTATTAATTCAAAGAGGGAACAGATGAAGATTCAAAGAGCACATTATCAATGTACTTAGTTTGAGATCACCTTAATGTCTCATCCTGACACAAGGATAGGTACCCACTAAGAGGAACACACTCAAATGTTTACAAATCATATGAAAAACAAAAATAATAAAATGCAAAACAGAGAGATCATTTACAAGAAACAAAAATATCATCTCCCAAAACCCTAACTACACATTTGACTGTCTGGCCAGGGCCAGGACAAAACCAAGTAATCTCATTCCAAGACAAAGATATAAAGCATGTTGAAAAACAGATACAGGGGGATAGAAGACAGCAAGTACCTCCCTACCCCACCCAGTCATTAAAGTCTTATCCAGACACCAGCACAGGATCCCATTAAGAGGCACACACTCAAATGTGTACAGAATACAAACTAACAATAAATAACAGTGAATTACAAGGAATAAAGTAACATCTCCCAAAACTATAACTATATATTTGACTGTTTCTCTCTCAGTCAAGGACTCCAGCCAGGGATGGGACAAAACAAGGTAATCCCATTCCAAGACAAAGATAGAAAGCAACTCGGAAAACAGATATAAGGGGAATAGAAGCCTCAGTAAGTGCCTCCCGGACCACTATGGGAGGTCAGGAACCCCACCCAGAAAGTTAATATAAGAAAGTATATATAAGTTAAAATTTTATTAAATAAAAATGTGTGACCTGCAAAGAATTTAATTTAATTTAATTTTTTTTCCATTTTAAAACTTGATAGTATGCATTTTACAAATTATATTGTTTTCATAGATAAAATTATATCAACACAAAATAGATGGCAGTTTTCTCCCTTTGCTTCCTGTCTTATAAAGTGTAAATATGCACGATTATCTTAATAATGAATAGATTGTGTTTTTTTTTGTTTTGTTTTTGATTTTTTGGGGGGGGGGGGGGGGGGGGGTTTCGATCTTTATAAGTTATCCATTTAATAATGACATACAAACAAAATTCCATTTATCCATCACAAAGGGAAATTTGCTTTTACAGAGTTAATTTCAATAACAGGTGAGATAACCCAAGCATATGCCACAGTGTAGTGCTGGAAAGTGAGCAAAAGTTTATTGCACACTGAAAAGCAGTTGTTAATGGTGGTGTTCAATCCCATGTCCTTTGAATGGCAAGACAATGCCTTATCCACTACACCATGTCTCGTAGAATGACAAAGCTTTATTTGGTCTAGTATGTGTGTGTGTGTGTGTGTGTGTGTGTGTGTGTGTGTGTGTGTGTGTGTGTGTGTGTCTCTGTGTGTGTGTATGGTTAGGTTACCTCTTTCCACCAGCCTGACAGCCTCCATCATATAAGGCACCAGAAGTCTGTTGACAATGAAGCCAGGGGTATCTTTACATTTGACTGTTTTCTTTCCCACAGCTTGTCCGAATGAGTCCAAAATATTGTATGTTTCATCTGTTGTTTCTGGGATTCTAATAACCTAAAAACATTTTTTTAAAAATTTAATGAATAAATAAAGTGAGATTTTATATGGCACGATAATAAGTAAATGTGGTTCAAAATCTAAAAGCAACACTTTTCAAGTCGGATGAGACACTCATGCAATTTTATGGTTTACCGGATACTATAACCAGCAAGGTAGTCAGTTTACATCTGAATACTGTGAGATTTGAGAGTTTTATGACATGTTGAGAGTCTTAATTTATCTTTGAAATAAAAATGAGTATTATGACAGATAACTTTAAATGTTCAATCACATCAATACAATGAATCTTAACAAAGGGAGCAATGCACACGCACACACAAAAAAAGCATACCTTGGGGCTGATATGCCCATATTTGCAGGCCTGATAACCCAACGTAATTCATTTTTGTAATGGGACAATATTTAGCAGTGGTTTGAGATTATTTCCATTACAACAATGAGCCCTAACCATTTGGGTTATCAGACCTTCTTGGGATTTACATTTTAAAAAATAGAAATCAAGGGAAACAATCCTTGATATCTTTTTTAAGAAAAGTTATTCCCTTATTATCCCTTTAGTTGAAATAAAATAGCCGAATTGAAAAAAGGGGAGGAGAGAAGGGGATGTGAAAAGTTAATAACCCAACAAAATCAACAAAAAGGAAGAGTCAGAAATAAGACTGAAATTCAATATCAAATGAATCAAATGACGTCTAAATTTTGGTAGTCTGCAATGAAATCTCAAATTACTAGACTATACAAAATTAATTGGCTGCCATGTCTCCCTCTCATTATAATAATAATAACACGGGCAAAGGTTATCTCTCCAGATGGTAAAACAGCTGTTTGAGATCAAAGCAGGTATGTTTCAATGTGATACATTAGCCCCCTATCTCTTTGCAATTGTCCTGGACTACGTGATGAGAAAGACGTATGCTGGCATGGAGAACGAGCTTGGCTTCGCACTACATAGACAAAGAAGTAGGCGCAGTCCAGCTATGATTGTCACGGATCTAGATTTCGTAGATGATCTGGCTTGACTGAACGGGGAGATGGACCAGGAACAAGAAGTCCTCAATAGACTTGAAACGGAGGCTGAACGAGTAGGACTGTGCTGTAATGCTAAGAAGACAGTTTTCCAAACCTACAGCCAAGAAAGGCCAATTAGCATACAGGCAAAGAATGGAGAATGGCTGAAGGAAGTTGACAACTTCAAGTACCTAGGAGGTTGGACCCAAAGCAGTTCCTCTGATATCTCTGTCAGGAAAGCATTGGCTTGGAGTGCCTGTCACAAACTAAGGAAAATCTGGAGCTCAAATCTACAGAGGGAAATAAAGAAGAGACTGTTCCTGGCAACGGTATAGTGATTGCTTCTAAATGGAGCAGTGACATGGACTTAAGCCCTTGAGAAGCAACTGGACGGCTGCTCCACTCGTATGCTGCGGATGGTCTTCAACACAAGCTGGAAAGAGCACATGTCAAATGAAGAGTTCTACGGTGACCTTTCCCCCATTGACTTCGAAGATACAACAGAGAAGACTGAGTTTGTTTGTTTGTTGCTTTAGTCTCTTCCAACACAAGTAGGTTATATGAGAGACCGCTGAAACAAAAAAAAACAAGCAATCTAACAAAAATAGTACAAATGTAAATCAAAATCATAACCTAAAGATATCATAAGCTAAATTATAAATAACCAAGAACAAACAGGCAGAAGATTTACAGAAAAAAAAATATCCCCTGTCAAAAATACAATCACAAACCAAAGAAGCAGATGACTGAGACTTGCGGGGCACTGCTGGAGATACAAGGAGGAAAATGCAAGCAGTCTTGTGCTATGGGAACCACTAGAAAGAACCAGAAACAGAGGCAGGCAAAATAAAACATACATTGACTGTCTGCTAGATAATATAGGAATGGACAACACCCGGGAGCTGCATACACTTATGGAGGACAGGACAGAATGGTGAAGACTTGTGGCTCATGTTGGGCCTAAGTAAATAAGTATTATTATTATTATTATTATTATTATTATTATTATTATTATTATTATTATTATTATCATTATCCAGAAGAAAAAAAGGTTAGCAACGCGTGAAAGTGTATTCCTCACTACTTTTAACCCGTGTCTAGCCCTTTTCTCGATTGCAAACATGGACTTGACTTGCTATGAACCTGGAGACGAAATACCAACCTCAAGAAGTTTCATTACAGGAACAGGGTTAAAGAAATGGAGACCTCCAAACCGATCCAGCCTTTCTGTGGAAACAGCAATTTCTTTGATGGGTATGGAGGATGTATTGCTAGCAAATACACTATGCCTGAAAGCCAACAAAGAAAATGATATATATATATATATATATTAAACTGATAATATCATTATATTGCCTTGTTTCACTATTAAAATAAGTCAAATTAAACAGCAGACTCTCCAGCACAATATGAATAGTTACCATTATATACATCATCAGAAGCCATAAGATTTATGATTGTTATTACACAAAACCCAAGCCATTTAATATATACAAATGAAGACAAAAACAAGAATCACTAGTCTTACTTGGGAGCGACTTTGTCAATGGTAGAAAATAGCTTTTTCTTGATATCCAAGTTTTCCACAATTGCCTCTATCACCAAATCAGCATCTTTGACAGAATCTCCGACATCTGTACTGAAGTTAAGGTTGTTCAAAACATTTGCTACATAGTCAGCCTGGGCCTGAAAGAAATAATTAGAAGTGAAGTGGAGTACAAATCAATCTCAGAATGAAAATAAAGTTTCTTTAACACATTACAATCAAGATAAAGTGTGAAAAATAATTTGTTCAAGAATAAAAAGAATACAGTGAAATCAAAATGCAATCAATCTCAACAAGTTTTTAAATATATAATAGTACATTTTATACAACTATTAATCATAAGATAAAACGCCTGAGAAATATAATGCTTGGAACCCTCTAATATGACACAATTGATAAATTAATGGAAAAAGTTAAAAAAAAAATACAAGGCTGATATTCTTATCTAATTTACTCAACAAAGTCAATAAGCTGATTTAGTCTTTCCTTGAATGAATGGAGTCATACTTGTTAAAATATGAATTTGTCAATTTCTCCCATACACTTAATATATCACCTACTGCCCAGTTTGGCTAAAATAATCAAATAGCCCTTTAGATCATATAGCCAAAGAAGTCAAGGCTTTTTTTTTGGGCCTCTGTAGCAATACATTACAAGGCCCTTTCTGCAAAATCTAATCATAGCTGGGTAGACAAATTGGTCCGAAAAAGCACCCAAAAAAAAATAAAAAAAAATCAACTGAAACCCAGTCTGAATGTTTTTGGTTCAAGTGATCTAATAAGATATTGTGACCCCAAAAAATAACATCTTATACAAATCGATGAATAGAGTTAGTGAAACCTGTACCAAGTTACCTTTGAATCATCCCCAAACTTCTTCTTGGCAACACGACCCAAACTTTTGTTGATGGAGGCATTTGCTTTGTCCACAATTTCTTGTGTTTGGTCAACAACTGTCACTTTATGGCCACTGGCTGCAGATACCTAAGAAGTATACAACAAGAAACTGAAAAACTCTGTCACAAACTGTTCTATTCCAAGAATCTGTTGTAACTTTTAGGTCAAAATCACTGCTCAAGCCCATATAGAAACCAAATTTCAATATTATATTGTATAAGTTGTCTGTTCTGAACCCCTTTTGTACTAGCACTCATAAGTAACTATATGTACCAGATACTTGTTCACACCTGAGTCAAGTGGGGTTACAAGTGTGAAGTAATTCAACAATTGACACAACGTCAAGGCTAAAGTTTTGTCATCTCTATCTGATTACAACTCTTGCCTCATTCTGTTACAAATCAAAACAATGGAAAGCCATTGATGTTGCTAGAGATGCCAAATTAAAATTTGTCTTGCAGGATATGCTGGAGCCTGAAGACATAATCAGTAACTGGTATTGTTTGTTTAACTCTACAGAAAATGATAAACCTTCGATTTGTGGACCTAAGTAGCGCTTTTACTTTACTTTAATTACTTTACTTTTAATTTAGTTTATTCTTCATACTAAGCTTTCAGTGCTGTTCGTTTTTATTTTATTTTCCCTTTGTGAGTTCATGTTTTATTGTAGAGCGCCTTAGAGCATGAATTCGTGGAATTTGCGCGCCATACAAGTGATTTGTTATTATTGTTATTATTATTTACTTTACTATCCAACGTCGTCCTCTCCCCGCACTCTGTTATGCCAAATGTCTGCCCATACCTCCCGTCTGTTGGCTGTATCATACAACTCTCTTCCATTCATATCTGTCCATTCTAGGAAATTTTTTTTATATATCTAGGCCTAGGTCTTCCTTTTCTTCGTTTGCCCTCCATTTTCCCCTGTACCACATCTTTCTTTAGGGAGCATGGGTTTTGGCATATGTGACTGAAAAAAATGAATTTTCTCCTTTTGATGATATTTAGTAGTCCTGGCATGACTTCTAGTTCTTCCAGTACGCTGTCATTTGTTCTTCTTTCCCTTCTTAATTAGCACTAAAGGACAAATTTTGGTGGTGATTGTTTGGCACTCACTGCCTGGACCTTCAAAGCTTAACTCACTCAATCCTAGAGATTTTTTCCTACTTTTCAAAATTGGAAGAAATGAGCATGTGTATAGATAGTTCTATTCAACTACCATTAACATGTAAAAATGAAAAAAACATTTGCTTTGATACTACGCCTATAATTTGTCTCAGAAAAATGTAATAAATTGGCATGGGGTAAAAGTAACCTGGGTAAACTACGGATAGAGTCTGTGTCAGGGCTGAGTGAGTTAATTAGCACTAAAGGACAAATTTTGGTGGTGACTGTTTGTCACTCACAAAGCTTAAAAGGGTCATGGAACAAGAATTCATCCTGGTAAATGTAGCATCAAATAGACAGAAACGATTACTTGTTACTTTTAGGATAGGATGCTTATAGTTAAAGCAAAGTACCCTGCTTTAAGATCAAACCCTTACAATCACTTAGTTACTGCTGGACAAACAGGGTCAGAAAACACAATCATCTACAATCAGGACTAAAACCAGTCCCCCTACTTAACATTACCAACTGCTCCGGTAATAAAGGAGCAGCTTTTTAACATCTCACTCATTGATGCTAATTTTCATTGATTCGGATTCTCAATAATACATGGTTCAGATCCCATGACTACTAACTTTTACTCTGATGTCTTTCTTTACACTTGGCCTGAAAAAGAATTGCAACCAAGTTTGGTTTTCTGACCCGCAGCCTCTAGAGAATTCATTGGGTACAGAAATGTTCCTTCGCTTAAACTTAAAGCCAGAGACGCCAATCTTCAATTTGACTTACAGGAATTTCAGACACCACTCGGAGGAATTTCAATGCCGAAAGAGGAATTTCAGCACACACAAAAAGGGAATTGGGATGATATTTGATTTGGTATTGTGTTTACATATTGTATAGATCTAAATAGATAACTGATTACAATATTTTCTGACAAATGAACACATTGCCAAATACAACCCCAAAGTTTCCTTATTTCAGTGAAGAAAAGCTCCAAAACATAATAATGGTAGTGAGGATGATGTTGTGTTGGTGGTTGCAGTAGTAGTAGTAGTCGTAGTAGTAGTAGTAGTAGTAGTAGTAGTAGTAGTAGTAGTAGTAGTAGTTAGTAGTAGTAGTAGTATAGTAGTAGTAGTAGTAGTAAGTAGTAGTAGTTTAGTAATAGTAGTAGTAGTGATGATGATGATGTCATAATGGCTGTTGTAGTAGTAATAGTGGTAGTGATGATGATGTGGTGGTGGTGGTGATGGTGACTGTGGTTGTAGTAGTGGCAGTGGTTGAAGTAGTAGTGATGATGTGGTGTGGGTGGTTGTAGTAGTAGTGATGATGTAGTGGTAGTGGTTGTAGTAGTAATGACGATGTGGTGGTGGTGGTTGTAGTAGTAGTGGTAGTGATGATGATGTGGTGGTGGTGGTTGTAGTAGTAGTGATAAGGATGTGGTGGTGGTGGTTGAAATAGTAGTGGTAGTGATGATGTGGTGGTGGTGGTGATTGTAGTACTAGTAGTGGTTGTGATGAAGATGCGGTGGTGGTGGTGGTTGTAGTGTGTGTGTGTGTGTATGTGTGTGTTTGAGAGAGAGAGAGAGAGAGAGAGAGAGAGAGAGAGAGACAGAGAGAGAGACAGAGAGAGAGAGAGTGCTAAAAGTGCATCAAGTGATAAGTAGAGCAACACGAACTTTAAAAACCAACGAAGTTAAAGTAGTGATGGTTGTAGTAGTAGTGATGATAATGTGGTGGTGATGGTGGTTGTAGTTGTATTAGTAGCAGTGGTGATGATGACGATGTGGTGGTGGTGGTTATAGGAGTGGAAGTGATGATGATGTGGTGGTGGTTGTAGTAGTAGTGGTAGTGATGATAGTGTGGTGGTGGTGGTTGTAAAAGTAGTGGTAGTGATGGTTGTGGTTGTAGTAGTAGTGATAGTGATGATGATGTGGTGGTGACGGTTGCTGCTGTAGTGGTAATGATGATGTGATGGTGGTAGTTGTAGTTGTAATGAATATGATGTTGTGGTGGTGGTTGTTAGTGGACGGGGGGCGGAACAATTAAACATCACCGGAATATGACGGAAGTTGCCTGTAACCTGGAATTTTTTGCTCCAGACCGGTGAAACCAGAGTTTTGGCATCACAGCTTAAAGTACAGATGCAATCAATGTTATTAATGGAACCAAAAGATTAAATGATTGTGTGTTCGTGTGCGTGTGTGTGTGTGTATGGAAACTAAAAACTTGCATTTTGAGTATTCAAACGTCAATGTTACCCATACTACTATTCCCACGACTGACAAATAAGAATGTTCTGAAAATGGTCTTCTTACTTACAAAAAAATTTTACAATCAAACTATTGGTGGTAAATGATGAGGCTTAGTTGTCTTTATTGTTAATGATACTCGGCCTGCCAGCCCTTTGTTCAAGTCCCAGTGTAAGTGGTCCAAAGTTGAGTTCTTGGAGAAGGCATTTTACCCACATTTTCTAATCGTACTCAATGGTGCAAAATGATAATCTGTCCAGTAAAAGTGGGAAAAAAGGTCTAATAACTCCTTCAAGTCGCCATGTTTCATCCTCAAGGTTATGTGTTGCTGTTGGTTGGATAAATTGATATAAATCACCACTATTGGACATTTAAAATTTAATTTAAAAATCAAATGATTTTAATTTTGGTTTTGGATTTAGAGGAAATGTTCTAATTCTAAGTCAAATATAGAGTTAATCAAAGTCTTTGACAGAGATTTCTCATGATGTACTTGGTTCAAATTGGTCTAGTTCAACCGATGATAAAAATCCTAAAAATAAATAAATTTTTAAGTCACATTTTTTGACTTCTTGCCCCTGCCCTTGATTCAATTCCAATCATAAAAGGTTTTTGAACTTTGTACTCAGAATTATACAACCGATTCTCGTTGATAATATATACAAACTATTAAAACTGCGTGAACACAAATACATCAAATCCAAATTTAATAATAATCTCTCTATTATCATTACTTGTAAATTAGACGGAATATCTGAGGACAAAAACCAGGGATAAGTACCGAGGACTAACTGGACCGGCGAAGAAGGGTCAAAGTTCAACTCTTTACCTGTGCGATGCCAGAACCCATCAAACCACTGCCAATTATAGCAACGGTCTTTACAGAATTAAACTGTGACGCTGTTGTTGACAATCCCCGTGAAATGATTCTTGATGAAAAAGACATCTTTTATTCTATTCTAGAACTATTCCTCAACTCAAGAGTACCCGAAGATGTGTCGAAGTATGAACTCAGTACTCCGTCAAAAGAAAAGAGAAAGTGGAAGTTTGCAGTCAGGGTTGCCAGATTATTTTTCAACAAAATGCCAGGGGAAGACTCAAAAAATGCCAAAACACTCAAAAAGATGCCAAAGTCTGTTGACTCCCACCCCCACTAAGAAAACTACTCACTTTTGATAGACAATTTACTATCATATCCTGGTGGCTTGCGTGTTTTCTTTTCTTTTTCTTATCTTTTTTTTTTTTTTTTTTTGTTTTTTTTTTTTTTTTTGAATTATACAAAATTTCCTGTTGGGGTAATTATTTACCTACTGACTACTAAGTGGAGTGCTAAACCACTACACCACGGTTGGATTTTAAGAATGAAAAAGAAATGTGAAGATGTTTGTTTTTACGCGTTTAGAAATAATTAAGAAAAGGTGTCATTTGAAGTATAATATACAAGAAAAGAAAATGCCAAATGAAAATGCCAAATGCCAAATGATTTTTCTAATGCCAAACGGTTTTCAAAAATGCCAGATTTTTGGAATCTGGCATTTAAAATGCCAAACTGGCAACCCTGTTTGCAGTCTCTAGCAGTCAAAGTCAGCCGAACTGTGAACTTTGAACTTGATATGGACATCCCCCGACTTATTTGCAGGCATGGACATAATATAATATTTTGATATACAGGATCAGGACTGATAACCAAACACAATTATGGGCTTTATTTAACATTGTTGTAATGGACAATATTTGCGTTGGTTTGCGAGTATTTTCATTACAACAATGAGCCCAATAAATCGTGTTTTAACGCTATAAGTCAATCGATTCGTGCACAAAAAATATATATCTAATGCTTACATAACATTCTTTCTCTGTCTTTTTTTTTTCTTCTTATTTCATTCTTTAATGTCAGCCTTTGTTAACTTAAAGTACTGAGTTGTCGTTAGTGGTGAGCAAGGAAACAAATGACCCCATTAGGTGAACCATTGAAGACAAATTACATTTTGCTTTCTTTTGTGGTTATAGACACTTAGATAACCACGCCTCTCGGACAGTCGGCATAATGTAAACAATGGCAGTGATTGGTAAACACAGATTTTCCTTATGGTGGTATGTGTTTAAGTAAAATACCCACTGTTCTACCACTTGATCAATAGAACCAACACACAAAACCATGTTTTAACTTAAACGCTTATAGATAGTATGCGCTTGGCTAAGAAGCTCATAACATTGCCATCCGGAAGTATAACGGACCAACACACAAAATGTGTTTATCCATGAACTTTTATAGTCCGGTTAATACAGTTCAGTGAGCATTACTCATATACGCGGATGGCAAAAAACAATAACAAAGACCTGAGTGACGTCATCTTCGAACTATCTATAATATGATCGAGAAAATCGTGTGAAAACTAGTCACCCCATTTGGGGGTATAAAAACAATAAAAATGATCAGAGGCAGGTCATTCACCTATAGACAACCAATCATGTTTGTCCGAGCACGTGTGAAGGTGTGCAGTGGCATGCTTGTAGTATAGATAGAATGCGCTTGGCCAAGGAGTTCACAACATTGCCATCCGGAAGTATAACGGACCAACACACAAACTCTGTGTAACCATGAACTTTTATAGTCAGGTTAATACAGTTTAGTGAGAACAACTCACAAACGCGGATGGCAAAAACAATAACAAAGGCCTGAGTGACGTCATCGGCATACTATCTATAAGGTGGTGCCAGAATCAGAAGAAAATGACTAAAAAACATGCTATATTTGTAAATACAAAAGGAAGAAAAAAAAGTAAAAGCGGAAACTTACTCAAATAAGTAAGAGGCGGTACCATTTCTCAGTTTTATTTTTTTAAATATTGTAATCCATTTTAAAAATATGGAGCGGTGCCAGGCACCAAATCAACTAATATAGCCACGCCCCTGAAGGTGTGTCATAAATTCCATATTTTGATCGGTCAATATTCTACTGGTCTTTTGACATAACCTTTTGGTTAGTGTAAGGCTATGAGCTTACAAAGGCTACGATCTGTGTCAGACCTATATTATTCAATTTGTGTGCTTGTAATCATCTCTTACATCTCTTTTTTGTTTTTTATTCGGAATTTGTTTATTGACTGTAATGGGCACAATTACGCGTTTGTACAGCTTCGTGCGGCTATGTGGTCTAGTGGTATGACACTCGCTTCCGGATCGGAATGTCCTGGGTTCCAGCCTCGCTCGCGCATAGTTGAGTCATTGGAAAAGGCTCTTTACTCACATTCTCTCACCGTACTCAGGTGTAAAATGAGTACCTGGCGGTTAACAGCGTTGTCTTTGTCCGAAGAATTGTAATATCGCCTAACAGACGTCATGTTCCGTCCTAAATGTTAAGTGTTGCTTTTGGCCAGGGACCCTTGTGAAGCGGTTTGAGCACGTTAAGTGGATATTGCGCTATATAAAAGCTCTTTTTTATGTGCAGCTTCTCCTTGATCTTCGTAACCTTGGTGTTTTATTAGATAACAATTTGTCCACGACTGACCATGTTTCCAATCTAATATCAAATCTTGCAACTTTCATTTGAGAAATAGGGAAAGTAAGACACAAAATCGATAAAGATATAACTAGCATGCTAATGTCTTCTTTGGTTTTTAGTAGGATTGACTATTGCAACGCCCTTCTTGCCGGATGCACGATTACACTAGGTGGACAGATTGCATAATGTTTAAAAGAAAGTAGCCAGAATAACATCCTTCAATCAATCAAATGAAGGTTTTAAAAAAGAAGAAAAAAAAACAATTTTAAAATCCTCCCACTGGTTGCCAGTTAAGTTTAGAATTGATTTTAAGATTCTTTGTCTATTATTATTATTGTTATTATTTAATATTGCGCCGATATCCACAAATAGTGTTCAGAGAGTTCATTCATTCGACTACAGAATCAATACAACAGTCTCATTTATATCTTGTTCAAACGTAACATAGAATCACGATTATCATAATGAAAAAGATTGGTTTTTAGATGCCGTTTGGAGACTGGCAAAATTTCACTTTGTCGGACTTTTGGTGGTAAAAAAAATTCCATACGATTGGAGCCGAGAATGAAAAACCACGCTCAGCAAACTTTGTTCTTGGGACGTTTTTTTTCCATTAGCGAAAAGCTGGCGGATCAAAAAGATCTAGTTGGTTTATATTCCCTCACAAGAAATTCGAGGTATTCAGCAGGTGATGTATAGTGAATGCAATTGTAAGCAAAACATACAATTTTGTTATTCTTTTCTCTATTGGAATCCAGCGTAGTGACTTACGGACTGGTGTTATAATATAGTCCCAGGGCACTGTTCCTGTAACTATGCTAGCAGCTTTGTTTTCCATCAACTGTAGTCTGTTCAGAGATGTTGGTTTTTTTTTTTTGTTTTTTTTTGTTTTTTTTGTTTTTTTTTGGAAGGCCGTACAACCGAGAGTTACAATAATCCAAGAATCTGGTAACAAGGGCATGGATAAGTGTTTTACATGTTTCGTCATCAATAAAATTTCGTATTCTGCAAATAATTTGGAGGGAGTATGAACAGCCTGACAGCATTTTCTTTTGTGTGCAATACATATAAATCCATTAACGGAATTTCACCTCCGTACATTCAAGACCCAACGTCTCCTTATAAACCAGTGCGAGCATTGCAGCATTGAGATCTGCTGACTCTTGATTGCTTAACCCTCTCCTTACCACCGATTGGAAAATCGTCACATTTGTTACGATGCAACCGTCACTTTGTGGCTAGTGGTCTAGT
>NC_088364.1:69967415-70041823 GCF_034508935.2 Berghia stephanieae
TGAAAATATGACCAACCGTTTCTAATTATTATATTTAATCATATTTTAATTATTTATTTTAATTTATAGATAATTATTATCATTATTATTATTATTATTATTATTATTATTATTATTATTATTATTATTATTATTATTATTATTATTATTATTATTATTATTATCATTATATAATTAGCATCATCATCATCATCATCATCATAATCATCATCATCATCATTATTATTATTATTGTTATTATTATTATTATTATTATTAGTAGTAGTAGTAGTAGTAGTAGTAGTAGTAGTAGTAGTAGTAGTAGTAGTAGTAGTAGTAGTAGTAATAGTAGTAGTAGTAGTAGTAGTAGTAGTAGTAGTAGTAGTAGTAGTATTGTTGTTGTTGTTTTTCTTTCTTTTTCGTGCATTTAAAAACACATTTTGCAGGTGTTGATGTTTTAATTAACCATAAATCTTTTTTTTTTTTAATTTTCAGAGATACAATATTTTTTAACGATTTTAAACGAAGAAGATAACAATATAAACACTGTTAAACCATGTTGATCATAATTGTGTTAACATTAGCATCGTTGCTATCAAAATACGGTCCTTCAAATGGTCTCAACGTTTCAAGGTTTGTGAGAGAACCGTTATGTGACTTGGAAGAGCGACTTCAGAATGGTTGCACAGAAAAAGTTGCCGGATCGCCCAAAAGTGTTGTGAGTTGTTTACTGTTTTGCTGGACCGAAAAAACAACTTGTCTTGGATCGAGTCTGGACGAAAATGGAAATTGTTTTTGTCACTGGGACTGCCCAAATATGGACAGATTTTGCATGGATCATAATAGGAATCACCACTTCATGACAAGATATTGTGTCAACGGGAAATACAATCCTTTGACGTCTTCCTGCATGTGCGACCCAGGTTATTTGGGGGATCGATGTAATAAGTACCCAAGAGATTGTACAGCTCTTAAAGATTTGGGATTTCCAACAGGTGAGCAAGATTTTAAAAATAAAATGAATGTGTGTGTTGTCAATGTTGTTACTGATAACGATGATGATGATGATTGTGGTGATGATGATGATGATGATGATGATGATGATGATGATGATGATGATGATGATGATGATGGTGGTGGTGGTGGTGGTGGTGGTGGTGGTGAAACTCACAAAAAATGAACATGCATTTTTAATAGCTACAGATAAATTGGAGAGAGAGAAAAAAAGCCTTGAGGCAAAAGAATAATAGCAGAAATGTTTATAAAACACACACACACACACACACACACACACACACACACACACATTCTTGGCTTGGAGTTGTATGAAAAACGGTAGTAGGGCCCTTTTTTAAAGCCATAATCCCCATTGCGACCACATTTTAAATCTATAATATGTAAATGGCTTGCTTTCTTTAAAATAGGACACTTGTCTATCAAAAATTACTTAGCACTCAGCTCCCTAGTCACTTATTGGGTTTGTAAGCTGGTCAGGAAACAAATCAGCTCTTGTCAAATTCGGGCCAAGTTCGTTTGCGCGTAAGTCGAGAACTCTGCCAATTAAGCTAGGGAACCTTCGTGTGCAGTATGAGGCAAATGAAATAGGTTTGTTTACATACTTTTTTTTTCTCTATTGTCTTCTGCCAATTTTCTACTCACTGCATTTTCTGTTATTATCAACATAAGTGCCTGTTCCACTCACTTAACTGAATTAGATTATGTTATTATATTATGTTTGTGTTGAGAACAGAGCTTTGCATTACTGTCAGGCTATGTGGTCTAGTGGTATGACACTCGCTTTCGGATCGGAAGGTCCTGGGTTCGAGCCTCGCTCGGCGCATAGTTGAGTCCTTGGAAAAGGCTCTTTACTCACATTCTCTCACCGTACTCAGGTGTAAAATGAGTACCTGGCCGTTAACAGCGTTGTCTTTGTCCGAAAAATTATAATATCGCCCGACAGGCGTCATGTCCCGTCGTACATGTTAAATGTTGCTGTTGACCAGGACCCCTTGCTTTGAGCACATTTTAGTGGATATTGCGCTATATAAAAGCTCAAAATTACTGCTGCTGGCTTGTAAAACAAACTTCGCCGAGCTTGTGTGTCTTGAACCCATGACCTCAAGAAATCGGGAGAGGGACTCAGGAAAGATATAACGTTTGACACCACTTTATTATTATTGTTCTTCGTTGCTTTTGTTTTTGTTTTTTGTTTTTGTATTTGTTTTGTTTTTGTTTTTTGTTTTTTTATTTGGATTCTTTTAGAGTGGCGGTTGGCGTAGACTTGGGTCCTTCCCACGGAGTTGTATCGATAAGGTCGTGGGTTTGAGTCTCCATCGCCGCGAAATATTTTTTTCTCTTTTGTCTTCTGGCACTTTTCTACTCACTTCATTTCCTGTCATACTTTTTTTATCATCTTTTTCTGCATTTTCAACAACAGGTCGTTATCAAGTCTACATTGACCCTGAAGGTGACGGTTTGAATCCTTTGCACGTCCTTTGTGATGTGGCCCATCCATCTTGGTACGCAGTCATTTTCATGAGAAATGATGGCCATTTTGATTTCAACAGAACATGGTCCGATTATAAACGAGGCTTTTACGATGAATCCAAATCCAACATGTGGGGTGGTCTGGAAACCTGGGCAGCTATGAGTAAAGCTGGGTTTAAGTCACACTTCGTGGTGACTTTCCACAACCAAGACTCGCTCAATCGGGAATATAAAGAGGTGGTCATCACAGACGAAAATGATGGTTACAAGATAACTTTCGGCTCTTCGAGAGAATACGGAGAGCCCTATCTTATGAAGGAGGGTTATCACTTTGGAGATTGTCTGAGTTCCTTCAAGAATATATCGTTTTCAACATGGGATAAGGACAATAGCGTGGATGGAAGTGGGTGTGGTGCGGTAGTCGGCGCAGGGGTGGTTTTCAGGACCAGATTGCAGCACCCCGTGTCACTTGTTAGGCTGGAACTGGAATCACACAGTTCAACAAAATCGATTATATTCTTTGGAAGGGCTGAACATGTCGAATCTGAAGTTCCGTATCGAACACTTTGAGATTTATTTTAAAATGTAGGGATTTATCGCTTGGATTTGTTCTCTTTGGTTAATGACCCTCATCCTGACAAAACCTCTCAAACCTGGGACTTCTCGAAGTCTGTTCACGACGACATAATACCGGATAGAGGCGGTCGGTCACATATCTAAATGTCATTTTTAGTTTAAGTTTTTCATCCTTTTCTGAACGTTTGAAAACATATTTTGCTGATGTCGAGATGTATATAATTGCAGGTCTGATAATCCAAAGTAATTATTTTCTCGTAACATTGTCGTAATGGACGATATTTGCGTTGGATTGAGAGTAGATCTATGTCCATTACAACCATGAGCACATAACAATTTGTGGCTATAAGACCTGCAAGTAAGTGCCCGAATGCCAATATTAATGTTGATGTGAAATAAAAGATGCCATAGAATAAGCCAATAGGCATCGAGACAGGGTTGCTTAACAGATGGCCATCATTTCACCACTCCAGTCGTAATAATATTATTATGGTATATCTCTCCCCCAACTTATTTTCCTTCTTACCCTACTACTACTCTCACTCCATCGTTCGTTTTTATTTTATTTCTTTGAACGTAAATCTCTCTCTCTCTCTCTCTCTCTCTCTCTCTCTCCTCTCTCTCTCTCTCTCTCTCTCTCTCGCACACACACACTCACTCTCTCTCACACACACAAACACACACACACACACACAAACACTCCAGCCTTATCCAATAAAGAACGGATATTCACTCACTTGTTAGTCAAAGATCAATTCATGAACATAGTAGTCTCTCTCTCTCTCTCTCTCTCTCTCTCTCTCTCTCTCTCTCTCTCTTTCTTTCTTTTTCTCTCTCTCTCTCTTTCTCTCTCTCTCTCTTTCTCTCTCTCCCTCTCTCTCTCTCTCTCTCTCTCTCTCTCTCTCTCTCTCTCTCTCTCTCTCCGCTCTCTCTCCCGCCTTACCCAACAATGAATTATGTTCACTCACTTATATGTTCGATACGATCAATTATTTTATTATTTAACGATTAAAATCATTTGCTAATTTACCTTATATTGCTCTTGTTCCCGTCTCCATATCTCCTCCAATCTATTTACATCTTTTTTCTGTTGCTTTCATTGATTGAATGCGATTTTATGTAATAATTTTTGTGTGTTTTTATCAGTCTACTGAAGAATAAAGAAGGCCATGGCCGAAGCTTTGTTTGCTTTTGTGATGTTTGAACGCATGTGATCGTAAATTTAAATCACCATTAAGTACTGGCTCTATGAATTTTTTAAACATAAAAAATGGGCTGATATCGCCGATGGCTTTGTCAAATAGAATGATAAATAAATGGCATGTCGTGAAAAAATTTTATGACTTTTATTCGATTGCTTTATATTTTATAGGCGAAAGAAAGTTACTTTTAGAATGGAATGTGAAAACGTTTAGATTTAAACAAAGACAAACAAGAAAAACGTGGGCATTTATATAGCGCAATATCCACCAAACGTACTCAAAGCGCTTTACAAGGGTCCCTGTCCAAAAGCAAAACTTACCATATTATAGGAGACATGAGGAGATGTTACATTATTTTTGGACAGAGACAACGTTGTTGACGACTAGGTACTCATTTTACACCTGAGTATAGTGAGAGAATGTGAGTAAAGAGGCGTTTCCAAGGACTCAGCTATGCGCGCTCAGAGTGGAACTCGAACCCAGGACCTTCCGATCCAAAGTCTAGTGTCATACTACTAGGCCACATAACCTCACAGATACCTTAAGAGAAGTTTTTTTTGTTTTGTTTTTTTTTTTTTTGGTTTATTTTGCTTTGCTTTTTTTTTGTTTGTTTGATGTTGGGGGAGGGTTTGGTGTTTGTTGTTTTTTTGTGTTTTTTTTTTCGTTTTTAGTTGTTGTTATTGTTGTTGTTGTTTTGTTGTTGTTTAGTTTTTTCCGTTAATTTTTTTTCAGCTTCCACTATCGTAATAACCTGGCTATGAATTGAAAAATATGTACCATCCACACAAAACAAAACAAAACACTTTTTGACGTCAATGATGGCGAGAATGTTCGTAACTGTTGATCTTAAATTTATTGTACGTAACTGTACATTTAACTGTATTACGATTTGACGAGGAAACTGGCTTATCGCAGGTAAGGGGAATATTTAACAAATATTTAAATGGGCTGACAAATTTGGGTCAAATCGTGACTTTTGACGAACTATAATATCCCCATGTTGTCAAAGAAATGAAGTGAGTAGGCAGGGACGGCTGGTAATACTGGGCAGGGTGGGCAAATACCAGCCTGTTTTTTCAAGTTATATGCTGTAATACCAGGTCTGAAATAATCAAATTTAAATTAGATAATTTCAAAAGTTACTATTTAAACTTGATACTTCGTACTGAAATCAATTTGTGTGTATTTTTGATAGATTGAGAATCACCATGCATCCCGTAATGCATAAACCAGGATACGCCCCTTTTTTTTTTTATCACCCCCCCCCCCCCCCCCCCCCCCAAAACCACTCCACTCCGCCCACATCGTCATCTCATCGTCACGTCGCCTGACGGTGAACTAACTCCGATTTTTGCTGTCTGGCCTCTCCAGTACTAGGTCGGGCTAATTCAAATGAGCCCACCTTATTAACCAGTGAAAACTAAATAGAGATTTTGGCAAACGAACTTTTTCTTATTTATTGCCTTACTTGTGCTGGTACCATTGATGTAATGACTTTGGGAATGTTCCAGTATTGAATTAAATTTATTAATTTACTAATTTTATATCAATTTAGTATTAATTTGTGTTGTTTTTATATATTTGTTTATCCATTTAAACTTTTCTTTTTTTTTCTCGTTTTCTTTAGTGCTTCTCAAAACTCATTTATTTAAATTGTTTTCTTATTTGTTTTTTGTTGTTGTTGTTGTTGTTGTTTTGGGGGTTTTTTTGTTTTGTTTTTTAACAAATTAATTTGTTAGTTCTTTTTTTTTAAATTCTTTAAAGTAATTACCGCTGTATTTTTATTGCCAGACAAAATAATTTTGCAAAACAATGTATATTCTATTGTATTCCGTCTAATAAAACAAAACACTTTTATTCAAAAGTCACGACTAAATAAATATATAAAATACAACCACCATTTTGGTTTTCTCAACAATTGAATTAGTATACGAAAATACTCTTCTGAGAAAGGAGAGAGTTGAATTCTAAGTTATAGAGGAAATACGGAAGGGTGGGCAGATTCCGTACTTGCCCGTCCTGAAGCTAATAGATACATAAGAAGATAGTTCGCGATGAAGAGGCGGGAAGCTCGGGGTTGGTTGGGTAAGGAGTAAAGATAACACGGTCGTTATTGTAATAGTCTAACGAATGCATGAGGAGAAATTGGTAACATTATTTTGTCTTAATTGTATTGTATGAAGTATTGGCGAAAGCCTAAGATTAAATAAACTTTGTTTTTGTTTGTCTTATTTTGACTATGGAACTGATACTGATACTTGTCATAGCAGACCTGACTACTTGAAATAGGAAAATAAAAATCGTAGTTTTCAGGGCTAATAAAATCGTAGATATTTTAACTACCCTTTAAAAAAATGACCGGAATTTCGTCTGTTTTGATAGATATCAATTTTTTTTAAACGAGAAAAAATGATTGGAAACGTAATAATGATGGTGATGGTGGTAGTGATAGTGGTAGCGGTGGTGGTAGTAGTAATGATGGTGGTGGTAGTAATGATGATGGTAATATTATAATTGTTATTATTATTATTATCATCATCATTATTATTATTATTATTATTATTATTATTAATTATTATTATTATTATTATTATTATTATTATTATTATTATTATTATTATTATTATTATTATTATTATTATTATTATTGTACGTATTGGTGGTATTACTATTGTTGTATTTTTTTGTGGTTATTAATGGTATCAGTTTATTGTTTGGTTCCATTTACCGTTTTTTTTCCACTTTCATGTATGTGGTCATCAAATTGTATGATTTATTGTCGAAAGCCTAAGATTGAATAAACTTTGTAATATCGTATGGTAACCATCATTGTCGACGACATCGTCGTTGTCATCATAATCATCATTATCATCATCATCATCATCATCATCTTCATCATTAACAACAACAACAACAACAATATTAACAACAAGTACTTCTTCTTCTTCTTCTAGGTTCCATGCCTGGTCCAGGCTTCGGATGCTGCATGAATTATCTCTCTCCATTCCTCCCTGTCTCTTGCTTTTTCAAACAGCTCTTGGGTTGTTAGGTTGGTGAAGCCCTTCAGTTGGTCTATGAGTGTTTTTCTTTGTCTCCCCCGGGCGCGTTTACCAGGTATTTTTCCACAACTTGCCAGGTATTCATTTTTATCTTTCCTTACTATGTGTCCGAAAAAGGATAGTTGTCGATCCGCTATTAAGGGCATTAGTTTCCTTTGTTGGTATGTTTGTTTTAGCACTTCTTCGTTCGTTTTGTGTGCAGTATACGATATTCTCTGCATCCTTCTCAAGCACCACATTTCAAAAGCTTCAATGTTCTTTTGTGTTTCTGCATTTGTAGTCCAGCTTTCGCATCCATATAACAAGATTGGCCACACGTAGCACTTCAAGACTCGGAATCTAATCCCGAACGACATCTGTTTGTTTTTCAAAATGTTTCCCAGGTCCATGAAGGCCTGTTTGGCTTGAGTTATTCTTGCTCGTATGTCTCGGTTACATCTTCCATCTGTTGTCATTATTGAACCTAGGTATTTAAAACTTTCTACGTTCGTAAGTTGCTCGCCGTGAATCGTTATATTGCAGGTGTTGTTGTTTTCGGGGTTTTTCTGTATTACCATGCATTCTGTTTTGGTGATATTCACTTCCATTCCCTTGGCTTCACTATCTACTACCACTTTGTCAACAATCTTTTGAAGTTGGATTTCTGATGTTGCAATGAGTACCGTATCGTCTGCGTATCTTATATTATTTATGTTGTGACCTCCTACTTTTATTCCCTCCATATTAGTTATGCCCCTCATGATTGTTTCTTGGTATAGATTAAACAGATCTGGTGAGGCAACACACCCTTGACGGACTCCTTTCTTAATAGGAATGGAATTTCCTGTAGAGTTTCCGATTTTGATAGATGCCTGCTGGGTGTAGTATAATGTTTGCATGAGTCTGAGGTCTTTCTCATCAGCGCCAATGGAGTGCAGTTGTTTTAGTATTTCTTCGTGGCGTACTCTATCAAAAGCTTTTTTGTAGTCGACAAAACAGAGGTATAGTGGGGTCTGAACCTGTATAGCTCTTTCACTTAAAACACGGAGGAGGTATATTGCGTTCCTTGTCCCTCTGTAAGGTTGGAATCCATATTGTTCTTCTGCGATTTCGGGGTTAATCTTATTCTTAGCCTGTTGATAATTATACGCAACAGTATTTTGTTGATGTGGCTTATTAAACTTATAGTTCTAAAATTTTCGCATCTGACTGCACCTGCTTTCTTTGTTATTGCTATGAAAATAGAGTTACAGAGATCTTCTGGAATCTTCCCAGTGTTGTATATATTATATATATTTCAACAAGTACTACAATAGCAATAAAAACAATATCAACATCATCATAAAATTTCCGTCATCGTCTCCACAACTATCATTCTAACCAACAGCATCACCAAAACCACTACCATAATTACATCCTCCTCCACCACCACCACCACCACCGCTACCACTATTCCAACCACTACCACCACCGGCACAATCATTCTAATCATGAAGACAGCAGTGAAATGCAATTTGAGCTCTGAATGAAACTCGAGTCATATCGCTGTTGTTGCTTCTCGATTAAAACTTTAAGCTTACTACATACTACTGAAAACCAGTAATGTAACAGTAATATTTATCTCGCCGTTGAGGGATTAAAGCAAATCTTTAATTTTTCGAGTGAACGAAATGGACTTGTATTGTCAAGGTGTTGTCGCATTATGTCTCGTCGCTTTATTTTTTAGTTGTATTCTCTTTCGTGATTCATTTTTGATTACGTTTGGAATAATTAAAATCTACTGGTATTGTCATTTCATTGTAAATGTGATTATTTGTGGTTGAAATATTATTTTTTAAAGGTGAAAAAAATAATAATTTTAAAAAATTAATTAAAAATAAATAAATAAATAAATAAATTTAAAAAAAAACAATAAAAAAAATAATAAAAAAAAATAAAAAAATAAAAAAAAAAAAAATATATATATATATATATATATATATATATATATATATATATATATATATATATATATATATATATATATATATATGACCGAATCATCTTTGCCCCACCACTGTAAATAGGCTAGAACCGCCACTGTGAGTAGGAAAGTGCCAGAAGACAATAGAGAGAATAAAAACTTCGCAACGGCGATGGGGGCTCGAACCCCTGACCTTACCGGTACGACAACTCCACCTCGCCGGGGAGATCATGACTCTACCTCTATTCTATTTAGTAGTCCTTCAGAGCCATTGGGCCCATGGATCCGGAGTTTATCCCGGTTTCTATAACGTGACACGGACAATAGCAACTGCTAGCTGCCCTTTGGATAGAACGTACTCACTGCTGAGTGGACAGAAAAAAAAATCTCAACTGCACCCGGGACCAATCTCTGTCCCTTTGCATGTGAAGCGAGTGCTCTAAAAAATTGAGCTTTATATAGCGCAATATCCACTAAATGTGCTCAAAACGCTTTACAAGCGGTCCCTGGTCAACAGCAATATTTAACATGTAGGACGGGACATGCCGCCTGTTAGGCGATATTACAATTTTTCAGACAAAAGACAACGCTTCGGCCAGGTACACATTTTACACATAAGTACGATGAAAGAATGTAAGTAAAGAGCTTTTTCCAAGGACTCAACTATGGGCTAGTGAGGCTCGAACCCAGGACCTTCCTATCCGAAAGCGAGTGCCATACCACAAGACTACATAGCCGCAAAGTGATTCATTTATTGTGACGGTTCACAACATCTAGCCTGTTACAATTTAAATTGAAGCTTCCATTCTTATCCTATTTAGTAGTCCTTCAGAGCCATTCGGCCCATGGATCCGGAGTTTATCCTGGTTTCTATAGCATGAAACGGACAATAGCAACTGCTTGCTACCCTTTGGATAGGACGTAGTCTATCGCAAAGCACTTTCCGCCAGAAGAAACTCAGGTACCCAATCATTACTGAGTGGACAGGGGGGGGGGGGTCAGAAAAATAATTTCGACTGCACCCGGGACCAATCTCGGTCCCTGTGCATGTGAAGCGAGTGCTCTACTCTAGACTTCTTGTTCTAATAATTGGATTCAATATCCTGATGTCACGTCACCCAGCAACGGCGGCCATCGTGGTTCTAAACAAAGAAAGTCGGTTCTTTTTATTCTTCATGCTGGCTCGAACTTTTCATATGTCTTGTGATCAGAATGTGTAAAAGTCAAAACATGATCAGATTTATAATGTTGTTTTTTTCCCCCCTCTGGATACGCTTTTATGCTTGTCGGAGAAATATTTCATAAAGGCGTCCGCCATTGTTCCGATAGTGTAGAGCCAGTTACTAAGTTACCATGCGTCAGTCATACGAGGGAAGTGACGCTACGACCCTTGAAGCGTATTTCGACTATAAATTACCTTTTTGACATCCGTCTCTCACTCTGACGTGATAACAATGGGACGCAATAAATGACCAATGCAAAACCAGTCATATGAAGAAAAGGATTTCTACTTTACACACGCACGTGCACACATAGAAGAATACATGGAAAACCGGTTGACGTCATCTGACAAAACAAAAACAAATTTATTGTAATATCGCAGAAAAGGCCTACCCGTTAAGTGGAGCTGTTGTAAAGCGCTTTGAGCATGTTTAATGGTTATTCCTATGTATAAATGAAAATGCTCAAGACACACAATTAGTACGTGACGTTATACAAAAGTTGTATCGAATGGCTACACCTCTATTTTGAATCTTTTAATCCATTCTTCAATTTTTTTCCTGCCTTATAGGCTGTTTCGTAGCCTCCTGATAGGCTTGTCATTGTGCAGTGGATGACGATGTGGTCCATTGTCTCAGGGCCTCCTTGGCAATGACGGCATGCATCTGATTCTCTCAGATTCCATCTATGCATGTTAGCTGCGGTTCTGCCATGTCCTGTCAAAATGCGGTTGGAGGTGACCCAGCATTTTCGGCTATTGCAGAGAAAGCCAGGTGTTCTTTCTGTTGGGTCGGGTGTGATGTAAAGAAATAGATTTTTTTAAAACAAAGCAAAACAAAGGATAACAAAAACAACGATAAAGACAATAATGAAAACGATAACAAAACGAAAAACAAAAAACAACAACAACAAAGATACAAAACAAACAAACAACTAAAACAAAATTTAAAAAAAAAGAATATCCTCCATTTTATTAATGTTAAATCAAGACCATAATTTAGTTTGTTTGTCAGAACTGTAACGTCATGGGCACGTTGATCTAAAAGTAAAAGCATAGTTGATTAGCACGTACAAACGTAATGTAATACACGGATAACCCCGTGACGTCATCTAACCAAACAAACTGTTTCTTTATTCGTGTATCAGTTTTCATTTTATTTATCTATCATTGATAGTATCAATGTCTGATTTTCACTGACCTCAACCCCAAAGAATTTCGGGGGAAAAAATGTCAATATTCGATTTGTTGACATTCCAAATAAACTTTGTTCCAAATGCTTCAGTATAGACTGATGATCCGATTATCTAAAAACTAAAAGACATATTATTACAAGTTTATTCTTGAGAATTCTCCAATTTCTCACACAAGTAATGAGCCTAATTTTGACATTGTAATACAAAGGATACAAAATAATGATGTTTGTGAAATGATAAAGCACTATCGTTGTTCGTGATGAAAAGAAGATGGATTTTCTGACAGATCAGTTTAATCCAACTTTGATGCATGGAGAGGTTCGAGGAGGAAGAGTTCGGCTTTTGTGATTACACTTGATATAGTGTCTGCGTTTTATTTCTTCAGATTTATAATAAAATTTAATAACCTTTCTTAGCAGCGCAGCTTACAATCTCTCAGTAGGATTCAATAGTCTGATGTCACGTCTGCACAGCGGCCAGCAGCTTGGTTCTAAACAAAGAAAATCGGTACTTTTTATTCTTCATGCTGGCTGGAACTTTTTCACATGTCATGTGATCAGAATGTATATAAGTCAGAAAATGATCAGGTCTATAATGTTTTTCTCCTCTGGATACACTTTTATGCTCGTCGAAGATGTATTTCATAAGGGCGTCCGCCATTGTTCCGATAGTTTAAAACCAGCTACTAAGTTACTATGCGTCATTACGAGGGAAGTGACGTCACGACTATTCATTAACTTCGCCTCCGAATCAACATTGGGAAGTAGAAAATCGGTTATTCCCTCCATCATTCAAATTTACTCAAAGTTCTGTCAACAAACGCCGGCCAGTAATGGCACTAATCCAGCTCCTCCTCCCCCCCCCCCCCCCCCCCCCCCCCCCCCCCCCCCCCCCCCCCCCCCCCCCGGATATCCTGCGGGAGAGGATTTCAACTGGCTAGCTTAATTAACAAGAGAGGGAATCTGGACAAACCCCTTTCAAGAGCCGAGAAAAACAAAAGGTCAACATCAAAAACAGACTCCCACATGTATTCGTTTTTCCCTTCCACTGCCCGACTATGGAGTAGCCTCCAAGCTGAAGTGGCTGAAAACGGTTGCCAACATGCCTTCACGCGATTGCTAGAGTTCACAACGTGACTTTTTAATCTATGTGTGTTTTTTTTTTTAATTAGTATTAGGGGCAGAGTTTTAGGAAGTTTAAAAATGTAAAAACCTACAAACTGTGGAATGATCCTCGACAATATTGGAGGTTTCCACAAGAAGAAGAAGAAGAAGAAGAAGAAGAAGAAGAAGAAGAAGAAGAAGAAGAAGAAGAAGAAGAAGAAGAAGAAGAAGAAGAAGAAGAAGAAGAAGAAGAAGAAGAAGAAGAAGAAGAAGAAGAAGGGTCCCGGCAACCCTAGTACTCGGCTTCCCTGACTTCGGTGAGGGTCGAGATGGAATTCGACTTGGACCATGGCCGACTATAGTTACGTCATGACTTGGACACATTCGGTCCCACGAACGGGCGAGGACGAAGACTCCTCGAAACTGGGAGAGACGTTGCTAGGCTTCTGTACCAGCAAGAGGAGGCATTGGGTGACCGCCGAGCATCAAGTAGAGCGTTGCTTCTGGGCGGGTTCGCGACCGTACGCGAATACGGTGAGGAATTTGCGGCCTGGATAGATCATAACATTGTAGTGTGACGTCATTAGAAGCTACTGCCAAGACCTTGGGTAGAGCGTCTGGTGCTACACTGCTGAGTGACACAGCCAGAAAGGTAGTTCATGGCGGAAGCCTTCATAAATGTTTATATGATAGTATGGTTTTTTTTTAAAAAAATCTTAAATTTTTACACTTGAGTGCACGTATGCAAGACGCGCACGCGTGCAAACAAACAAACAAACAAACAAACACACACACACACACACACACACACACATATACAGACCCACATACACACGCACAAACACAAATACATATTCATTCATTCTTTCATTATTTACATGTGTCTATCCATTTATTTTACGTCCACGAAATCAGGAAAATTCAAACGAATGGTGTAGTGCGTTGAGAAATGGCATTTCGCTCATTGAGCATCACCCAGTGATGAAAATGCACATTATAAGTGTCATGTATTATTACTATGAGACACGTTAAAGATCATCAAGGGGAATAAGTCTTTAAAAATTTATTTTTGTTTCAACTTTCAACTTACTTTCAGTGTTGCCAGGTTGGCGGATTTTTATCATCGCTTGGGAGGGGGAAAAATGGCCTGGCGGATGGCGGATTTTTTAATGAAGTAGAAGTATAGCAATCATGTCTAATTATTTCTTCTTCCCCCCCCCTAAAGTGACTTTTAGGATCACCTGCCTAATTCCGATTAACCGAAGGTGAAAACAATACCCTACAGTTTAACGCCCGCTCAAACAAAATCAAAACTCGGAATCTTCATGCCTTTAAAAAGGAAACAGTTGTGAATAGATGAGTAGCGTTTAGTAACATATTTTTATTCTGAGACAATACACTACTGTTGACTATAAGTGTTTTAAATCAAATGGTGGGGTATTTTGTTGATTTTAGGCAAATGTCGCTGGTGAACTAGGATAAAGTTGGCGAGATTTTTGCAAAGGCACCTGGCAATACTTCAACACTGCTTACTTTCGTTTTTCATTTTTCATTCGAAAATTAGGGATCTCACGATGTCGTGTTCAGTGTAAAAAGTTTAAGCAGTTTTCTGATCAGAGTCGTCTCAGCCGCACTTTTGTTGTTGTCTGCCATCAGACTTGAGTCAGGTGATTAAATTGATTAGATTCGGTTGTTATGAATGTGTGAGTCACGAAACAAGACTAACTAGAGAGGTGAGCCGGTGTTACCAATACTTAGCTTCTCCGACAAATCATTCGTTTGGACAGAAAAATAAATAAAGGTAGCGTCAATTGCCAAGGACCTTGACAATTGTCAAATCGTCAATTGCCAAGGACCGTGTCAGTTCATCAACTACGCATGTGTACTTTTAACTGCCACGGAGTACTTTTAGTGTCACGAAGTGATGCATTGCCACAGAGTGATGTTATGTATTAGTATCAATATTAATTAATACTCTCTTTTACTCATCTTTCTCTCTCTGTGTCATTTTCTCTTTTTTTTCTCTCTCTCACACACTCTCTCTGTCATTTTCTCTTTTCCCTCTCTGCCATTTTTTCCTCTGTGCATGTATTTCTCTCTCTCTCTCTCTCTCTCTCTCTCTCTCTCTCTCTCTCTCTCTCTCTCTCTCTCTCTCTCTCTCTCTCTCTCATATTTCCTCTTTTTGTTACGGACCTTGCCAGTTGGTAGATCATCAACTATTTACTATTCATGCCACGGATTGATCTTGTTGCACAAATGTTTTACGTTAATTATTACGTATTAAGACGATGTGCAGTATATTTCCTTTAAAATAAAGGAAATCTTACTTTTCTTTTTTAATCTAGGACATGTTGGCAGGGATTTGCCACTTCGTCCTTCTGTTTTTTTTTCCCCCGCTGAATCCAAAATCAACAGTAATTTTTGTTTGATATTATTTTAACTCATCTTGGAATTCGTGAAAAGACATAAAAATTAAAAACAAATGCCAACAAGTGTTGTCTTGATCCTATCCACAACAATTGACAAGGAATGAGTGAATGGCGAATGGAAGAAAAGAAAGTGACGGGGTTCGAGATACGTATGCGCGCAAATCGAGGCTCGACTGAAATCACCACATGCAGCTGATTGAGGCCCAACTGAAATCACCACATGTGGCTGAAGAGTTCCAATTTGACTCCTTGGCAATTGATGAACCGTCAACTACCAAGGACTCACTCCTTGGCAATTGACACTTACCGCTTACCGTCAAAAGCAGTTTAGATTTGAAGATACATTTGTTTTCTATCAAAAAACATTCGGTACTAGACAATCCTTGATGAATTTCAAAAGTTGTGTTTGAAATTATATCCTAAATATTTTCATGATTCATTCCTGGCTAAATCGTATGTGTTTTTCATCTGTCCAATGGTTGGTGCCCCCTAGTGCCTGCCGCCTGCCGCGCAAAACAAAGGTTTTTTAAAAAGTTTATTGAGAAAAAGATACGGAAAAAAGTGTCCCTAGATAGGTATGCAATTTGGTGCATAAGTGCAGTAAAAATTGGTGCGCAAAATTAGTTCGTAGAGGATGCGAGACTGTGTGTGTGTGTGTGTGAGTATATGTGTGTGTGTCTCTTTCTTTCTTCCTTTTTTTTGGGAGTGCCTACGTACACGGTAACGGGGCATCTAGCCTCAGGATCTATGTACACGTAAACCGGTTTACCGTTGCAACATTCTGTCAGTGATGGTCCTCGCTGTCGTGACCGCGCGCGCTCGTGTGTGTGTGTGAGTTGTTTTTTTTTAATCAAAACAATTTTAATCATTTATGGCGAGATTCCATCTTACACTCCCCAAACTCCAGATCTTAGTCTTAATGTTATCATTAAAAGACAAGCTTTGCGATTTATAGTTTAATTGAAGCCCGAGTCGAAATAAACTCTTACTACTGCTCTCTTGGTGGAAACGATTTATTCTGCATAAGCAATCTGGAGAAAAAAATCAGTGTCACTGTAAAAGGTTAAAATTTCACGAAGTACGCTCCGTGAACACCGCTGTAACCATCCTTTGATCTACGTCATCAGGCAACTCATTGTTTCTTTCATCTTTTCCCATTCCCCCTTACTATCCCCCCATCCCCCCGCCCATCTCTCTCTCTCTCTCTCTCTCTCTCTCTCTCTCTCTCTCACCCTCTCTCTCTCTCTCTGTCTCTCTCTCTCTCTCTCTCTCTCTCTTGTCATAGTGTTATCCCTTCCCCTTCCCATCTCATTGTAAAATGAAAACGTTCTGCTGTTTGCAGATACATGTATGATTGTTTTGTTTTTTCTCTCTCACTAGGCATTTGAAACAAAACAAAAACCTGAAAAAACAAAACAAAACAACTTAACCTTTTAAAGGCGAATATCAATCTTACTTGGACCAAAAATAAAATCTTACCGTTTTCATCAAAAGACAAAAAACAAAATACAATTTAAAAACATGAGCTTTTATATAGGGCAATATCCACCCAAAGTGCTCAAAGCGCTTTTTATCAATATTCTTACTGCTCTTATGGTGGAAACGTTTTTGTTTTTCTGCGTTAAAAAATAATATAAATGAAGACTATTATTTGAAAACAAAAAAATCAGTGTCATTGGCAAAGGGTTAATTGCAGTACTCCTGCATCCTGTGAGACTCCTACGGCACTTGCTAATCATAAAAAAGGAAATAGCAATCAACAATACTAAGTTGAAAAAAAAGAAGAAAAAAAAAAGGGGGGGGGGGAAGAGAGCAAACCCAGTAGCAATGCAACCTTTAGCGGTGGTGGTGGCGGCAGAAAAAAAAAGGCCTTTTTTTCTTTCATTCAATCAACTTGGACTGCTGTTGGACCCTAGGCCTATCTACAAGTACAAGAAATAATACTCACTTTTTTTTTCTGCTCCAACGAAAATATCTACCCCCCACCGGTCTAATTATTTGTAGCAGACGACAAATTTCTCAAAACGGTCACGTGACACTGTACAAACAACACAGGAAGTTCATGAAAGCTTATTTACGGCATTTCCTTTGAACCGTGTAAACAACAAAATTTCGTTTTCATTCGACTCAACTGGTCAGATTGGCCGGTATTTTTTAACAAACTAAAGTTCTGAAAAATCAAAATGTTTCTTAGAAAGCTGAAAGATGCTAGTTTTTGAAACAGAGGTAGGTTTTTAAAAAAATCTTTATATTTTACGTGAATGCATGCTCAAAGCGAGTTGGACGTCCAGCGGAGGTTGGTAGGCCAAAGGCCCACCTCTCTAGTTCGTTAAAAAATACCGGCCAATCTGACCCGTTGAGTCGATTGAAAACGAAATTTTGTTGTTTACACGGTTTAAAGTTAAAGGAAATGCCGTAAAAAAATAATCTAGAAACAAGCCGAACTTCTTCTTCTTCTAGGTTCCATGCCTGGTCCAGGCTTCGGATACTGCATGAATTCTCTCTCTCCATTCCTCCCTGTCTCTTGCTTTTTCAAACAGCTCTTGGATTGTTAGGTTGGTGAAGCCCTTCAGTTGGTCTTTGAGGGTTTTTCTTTGTCTCCCCCGGGCGCATTTACCAGGTATTTTTCCACAACTTGCCAGGTATTCATTCTTATCTTTCCTTACTCTATGTGTCCGAAAAAGGATAGTTGTCGATCCGCTATTAAAATCCGCCTATTTATAATAGCCGAACTACAAAAATACTAAAATCTGAATGCGAAACAGAAAATGGATTTATAGCAGCCATAGAGGAAAACTTCGTAATGTTTTACACTCTACCTATCTACGCTGCAGCTACCATCTTTTGTTCCCCATAACACGCTGCGTTTATCAACTCGGCAGGTGGGTGGCAGCGTTCTTTCCCACAGCGCAACGCACTATGTTTACCATCCCATGTTCACCGTCGTGTAGCACGCTGTGTCTACCAGCGGCCTTTTTTTTTTTCACAGTGGCAATTCAGACTCGAGTCTGAATAGTCTCCTGTAGCTATTCGGACTCAAACTCTAATGTTCGTACGCATACAGAGGGGAGGACGACACAATGTGGGCTGTAGGTAGAGGTATGGGGGTGACAAAGAACAAGAAAAAGAGCTCGCCCATATCACACTGACCCAGCTTATATCCCTACTATTAGCTGTAGAAGGATTGTTGCCTGTCTCACACTACTATTGGCTGTAGAAGGATTGTTGCCTGTCTCACACTACTATTGGCTGTAGAAGGATTGTTGCCTGTCTCACACTACTATTGGCTGTAGAAGCATTGTTGCCTGTCTCACACTATCAGAATATGTCTGGCATGGCAGTTTTTTGTATCGCTGTGGCCGCAAAAAAAAAAAGAAAAATATCACTGATTTGCATTTCAGCCGCAAAATCTACATGTTTTTGTTGATTTTTGCAAATTTTCGAGATTTTACAAAGGAATAACCCCCCCCCCCCCCCCCCCCAAAAAAAAAAAAAACAAAAAAAAAACAGCAATAATAAATTTTTTTTTAAAGGCAAAAAAAATTTTTAAATATAGACGAATTTCTTTTCTTTTAATTTGATTATTGATAGCTTGTGTAGAATGTGAAAGATAAATAATCAAGAGTAGTTTCTTTTTTACTATCCCATTTTCTTCTTTTTTACTGGCGCTGATATGACCTTACATTTGTTGCAAGTGCCGTGATACTTTTAGCAACAAACAAATACCTTTCTCTTTCATGAACTAATATATATATATATCATTTTTTTTTTTGCAAAAAAATATCCCAAATTTTTGTGTGTTATATATATTATATATATATATATATATATTATATATATATATATATATATATATATATATATATATTTATATATATATTATATATATATATATATATATATATATATATTATATATATATATATATATTATATATATATATATATATTTTTTATATATATATATTAATATATATATATATATATATATATATATATATATATATATATATATATATATATATATATATATATATTATATATACCGCAATATTTATATGAGAATTTCTTTTTTTTTTCTTTGGATCAGAAGTTCCAGAGTCCAAGTCCCAGTCTGAGTGCTGCATAAACGACTCCTTGGAAAAGGCTCTTTACTCACATTCTCTCACAGGTGTGTAAAACAATTACCTGGTCGTTAACAGCTTTGTCTCTGTCGGGAATAACATTTTAATATCACCTGATAGCATCATGTTAAGTCTTGCTGTTTGCCAGGGACCCCTTGTAAAGCACTTTGAGCATGTTGGATATATAAATGCTCCATATAATTTTTGATAATATGAGGATGCATGTTTTTTTTCTGACTTGTTTTACTAGATTGACTTTATATTACCTTAACAGAGATGATGGCTCTGAGATTTCAAAACCAAAAGCGGCAGCGACTTGAACATGTTGATCTGTCAAGAAAAGGATCAGTAGATGAACCTATTGAAGAACTAGTTAAATTTGTCAATACTTTGCCAAATTATTTTACAACGAGCTCATGTTCAGGAAGAATCATAGTGTTTGAATCTGCTGATGATGATCGTATTGATGAAAATTCGGAAACAGATGACCAGGTCAGTAGGATGAAAATGGCATTCACATTAAAAATGTTGATGTAGGAACTGAGCTTTTCCAATTTTTTATCAATCGCTAAAATTATGCACATTGTCAGGACTTGATGTCTTTTTTGATGAAGTACAAAACTTTCCTTTTTTTAGGGGGGTGGGGGGGAGGGGGGGGGGGGGGGGGTTATTCCTTTGAATTTATTTTTTTTAATAAGATTTTATTGTAGTAAGGTTTTTTTCATTGTCTGAATTTGATTTGTTTTTAAAGAAAGAAGGTAGCTTTTTTTAAAGGCTAAATTTCTCTGTAATTAGGGTATTGTGGAACCTTTTGGCGTGAAATATGCTATATTTACATGGCATCCTTTGCATATGACACAGCTATAAAATTGTTCCATGCCTTGTTTGGTTTTCTGCCCATTCACCTTTGATATTTATGTCAATGCCAAATACTTGATTACTTTTTTTTTTTCCCATTTTTAATAATTACTAAGAAAATAATTTCCATCTCTCTTTTTTATCCTTAATGTGAAGGTTACAACCCAGACAAAGATTGGAAAAAAAGGATGCAAATGGTTGTTTGTTTCCCACAACAAAGTCTTATCAGATGAAATGGTATTTTATTTCTTTATATTTATATTTTATGTCTCTTTTTAATAATTTGCTCTATTCTTATTTTCACTGTCATAAGTCTGTTGAGAGTGGTTGAAACATTCTTTAAGATATTTAAAGAATGGTTTAGATAGCTACTTCTTAGTTTAATAATAAAGTAATTGTCTGATGCCAGCATTTGTAAAGTAAATTCCTGCGTCCCAAAATGCAAAATATTCTATGTGTAGTATGTCAAAAGAATGTAAACAAATTTGTAGGGTCAACACTGAAAGGACGTAATGGAACAGAGACTATAACTGACTACGGTCATATTTAGTGAAGAGATGGGAAGAAGAAAAAAACCATCCATCTACGTGTCAGAAGATATATTTTTTTAATGACATATTGATATTGATTCCTGTTACTCCCAATTTTCTTTATATATGAAAGGAGAGTCAGAGCAAAATTTATGGGTAAATAAAGACTTATTATGCACAGGCACATATTTGTTTTAATGATTATATATCACGGAAATTAAATTTTTCGGAGTTGAATCTTTTGAAGTACCAACAATCAAAATCAGTCCAGTAATAAAATCTTAAGGTATGCACAAATAAATCTAGCAACTTTAGTTTTAACTTGAAAACATAAAAACATGGAGCAAGTATTGACGTGGGTATATCACAAAATTCAAAAATAAAAGACTTATACACAGGCTCATATTGATTTTAATGATTACACTATTGTCTTATTACGCCTAATTTTTTGAATCATCAATTCAGTCCAGTAATAAAGTCTGTAGGTGTGGCAAAAAGAGACCTTTTTAAAAATATAACAGGAGATTTTTTTTCATTTTTTTTCACCGCATGCATCTCTTTATATTAATCTTGTTATTGCACAGTGCTTGTAGATCTGATGACTGAGAATACTAGTGTTCTTTTTGCAATCAAAGGTATTGTTGATTGATTTGCTTACCTTCTGCTTTTGTGTTATAGATGGGAGTTTCTTGTTGGTGCTGACATTTCATTTAGGATAAACAACGTGGTTTCTGATAGACATTTTTTTCCCCCCTTAGGAGGAATCGTTTAGCAAAGTGACCAGCTGTACTGGTAATGCCGTCTTCAAATTTGAAGCCATGGTGATGCACATTCAATGCCAGACTTTGGATGATGCTCAAAAGATGGTATGTAGATTTCATTGCAATAGAATCTAAGTCTAAGTCAGATGTATTCATTTCCAATAACAAGTATTGTTGTTTTAGGAAATTTCTATAAAATGTTTTCTTCTTGTTTTATTAAATTGATACCCATAGTAAGAATATAAGTGTTGTTCATCAGTGTGTTGTTCCATGTAAACTTTAAGATTTATTTGTTTTTGGATATTTAAATTTAAGTCAAGTTTTAAAGGTACAATTAAGCTTTACACATCTGCCTTGTGTATTTTTAGTTTCATTGTTCACTCACTCTGAATTAAGATTATCAGGATGCCATTGTTGGAGACAAAGAATGTGGTAGGAGATAAGCTTTAGTGATGCAGACCTGCACATCCACCATTTATAATTACAATTTGGACTGACCAGTATTCTGTCCCTGTCGTTTTTCGCGGCCGCGATTTTAGCTGTTACCCGCAACTGTCAGCAAATTTTGCGATTTTCCTGAATATTTTTTTTTGGTGGACTTTTCCCTTAACTAACTGGATACTGAGCTTTTTTTGACCGCACAACCCTTGTAGACTGACTGGGCTTCGAGTTCGATAACTCTATGTGTGTGTATTTGTAGGCATGGTCAAGACTGGAGGACTTGAAAGTTAAATTTGATGCGTGTGGCATGTCATTGCCTGAGGCAGAGCGGGTTTTCCCTGAAGGCATGGACCAGCGTGAAAAACTGGAGATGCAGGACAAGTTCTGCCAGGCCTTTTCTGGTGCCAGTCAAAAGTTGGACAAGTATATGTCCACAGAAGGCCAACCAGGGATTCAATTTATTAAACAGTTGCCTTTTTTTGATCCTAGCAGACTTATTATGTTTGATGACACTGATCTTTCATTGCTGCCTGGAATGAAAGAGGTGCCTGCTACAGAAATCAGGAGATACAAAGAATCTCTTGGTCCAAGGGCCTTAAAGGCCTTTATCGGATTCCGGCACGATCGGATACTAGCACACTTTTTGGTGATGACTGACCGTGCCAGTATAACGCCAGTATACCGTATTATTATCATTATTATTATTACTGCTGCTGAGGTAATAAACAGATGTGGTTTAAATTGAAACTTTGGCCTTTGTTTGTGCGTTTGCGAATCGCAATTTTTTCTCCCTTCCTTGTCAGATAATGTTCCGCAAAATTTGGCAACTTTTGGCAACTTTTGCCCTTTTTTATGGCAACTTTTGCCCTTTTTTATGGCAACTTTTGGGGTTTTAAATGGCAACTTTCCGCAGGGACAGAGTATTGGTCAATAATCAATCCACCGACCTTCTTGAGTCCCATGAAAATTTTTTTAAAGTTCTGTTCCGCTCCCACAGTGCTATTTTTAGTGTGGCGATCCACTGTCCATCCTCCCAATCCTCAAAGCATTGTTGATGTCCAAACTTGACATTTGATAGTTTCCCTATTACATGAATTAAGCCTTCGAGTCAAAGATTGACTGAGCTCTTTTAAGACTTTTTCCAAAGTTCGACTCAGTGTTTTCTTGTTTATGACATAGTTGGTATACCTATATTCTGATTAAGTTACAAGAAAAAGCTTTTGTTTATGTTACATTTTTATTGTCAACCTTTGATTTTTAGATTCATAACTGACATTTTCTTTAAATCCTTAATTTTGCCTCAATTTCAAAATGCCAGAAGATTTTGTTGGATCGTTCTGATGACCAAAATGCTATTGAGAGTGGTGTAAAAAAAAACAAACAAATTTGAGTTGGAAATAGGTTCAGACTATTCTGCTTTTCAGCATTTACAGGTCTGGTGATGGCGTCCTATGTTTTAAAGTGAATCAAGTTTGTCAGAATTATCCTATCCATCTGTTTCACAAGCCCCATTATCATTATAGATATGAATTTATGAGTATTCTTTACTCTATACAGGTGTTGGATTTCTTTCAAATCATAATTTCTTACATTATTTATCTGGCGATGACTGCACACTTAATTGTTTTTTTTATCAAGCACCAGTGACTGTAGTGTGAATAAGATTTCATCATTGCAGTTACTGCTTTTTATTTTTTTTATTTTTTTTTTATCATAATGTTTTGGTCTGGCTGTAAGAAGAAAATTGATGGTTTAAGTAATATTTTAAAAGACATTCTGTTTCGCTGTAAGGAGTTAAATAACATCTTAATTTTTTGGAACAATGGAAGAACAAATGAAATTAGTTGATTTGTGTCTTACTAATATTTAAACATTTATTATTTTATTTCAGCATCAAGCTGCAGTGGCTGCAGGTTTTAGAAATTCCGGAATTTCAATCGGTGGTAAAAAGAAGATCATCCTGGTAAGATGGTTGAATTTATTAACATCTCAATATTGTGATCTTTTTATGATACAATATATAACTATTTAGATATATGATCATATAACAGACTAGAAGTATTACTTCCACAACTGTTGCTTCTCTTTTTCCCCCTCCTCCTCCCCCTCTCCCTACCACAATTACTACTATTACTCGTACTATTGCAGTCCACTCCAGATAATCGCAACATTTCCCAAGAAACGGAATTAATTCTATATAAAAGTTAATTGCAACAAACTTTGGTTGATCGCAACAAATTTTCGCCCTCAAAAGTTGTAAATTCAAGAAATCTATCTAACAATATATCATGATTAAATTTCATCATGGAAGAAATCGTGATAAGTTGAAAAATCGAGAGTGAGCGGGATTTAATGCTACAGTATTGTGTCACCACTTTATTAAGAGAGACAAAAGAGGGGCTTTGCAGTATGGGTTTGTGATGTAATCTGTGGCCATTAGATAGGAGGTGAGGGGGCTGGGCATAGTCTTTACAACACGTAGACAATGATAGTTGAGACTGAGCAATATCCTTTGTTTTGGATTGACAATTGTGCATTGTGATCAATGAGTTTGGTGAGAGCTCTATTGTCTCTCATCATGGCTAAACTATTTGACTCTTACAAATGTTAAGAACAAAAGAGTGAAAGTGAATCCAATCTGAATAAGACGTCGACTTGCATCAAAGCTGCTTTTGCTTGACAAATCTATACAGGGCTGTCATATGGTTTGTTTTTTTATTCAATCATATTGCCCAGTCTGTGGTAGACCAAGAACAATGTTCACAACAACTGGTTTGTGTTTACCACTAATATGTAACATGTTGCAATAGAAGACTGGACACTCGGCTTCAGTTAATTGCAACTTCTGTTAATCGCAACATTTTCGCTGATCCCAAGGTGTTGCAATTATCTGGAGTGAACTGTACTACAACTACTACTACTGCTTATTATTATGGCGATAATATGATATAAACTTTATTGGCCAGTTTGGTGCTTTTATCATTATTGTTGTTATTATCATCATCATTATTAATACTGTTATGAGATGTACATATAGATAGAGATGTGTGGGTTAACACTTGTGCTTGCTTTATGACCATGGTTGTAATAATTCAATTTTCCCTTTGGACTAACAAAATTGCATTCCATTTCAGACAGAAAAAAGCTTTTTACCAAAGCCTTTGTAAAAAGCATTTTTCTGTCTGAGATGGAATGCAATTTTATGAACTAAGGTGCTCATTAAATGCATTTTTTAATTATTAAAAAAAATATAGGGTCAAGAAATGAGGATTTCTTAATGTCACGTTGAGTATGACCTGGTTGAATCCAGTGCCCTTTGTTTATTTCCATGATATAGGCATTTTGTTCTGCATAATTTGAGTTGTCACCCTTTTAATTTGCAGGGAGTTCGTAGTACCCATGGTCTGGAAGCCCCCTTGACCAAAGATGGAAGAATGCTTGTCTCACCAGAGGTGAGTGTTCAGAATTTAAATACAAAGTTCTTTGTGCTTACTTTAAAAAGAGCATGGTATTTCTGTGCAACAGAATAATTAATTGAAAATGCCCTCTAAGTGCAGAATTTCGTTCTCCTAAACAGCGACAACAGCACTCTTTTTATACAAATCTACAGGGATTTTCCTAAATTTGCACACTTTTAAACAAGTTGCTGCTCTATTTATCTGAATTTGTTTCTAAACATGAGATCATCTGGTTATGGATAATGGCATGTGAGACACACTTTCAAGACAGTGACTCATCTATCGATCTGTCCCTGCGGAAAGTTGCCATTTAAAACCCCAAAAGTTGCAAAAAGGGCAAAAGTTGCCATAAAAATTGCCAAATTTTGCGGAACATTATTTGACAAGGGGGGGGGGGGGGGGTTGCGATTCGCAAATGCACAAACAAAGGTCAAAGTTTCAATTTAAACCACTTCTGTTTATTACCTCAGCAGCAGTAATAATAATAATGATAATAATACAGTACTCGCGTTATACTGGCACGGTCAGTCATCACCAAAAAGTGTGCTAGTATCCGATCGTGCCGGAATCCGTTAAAGGCTTAAAGTACTGTAGTGCATAAAATTAAAAAATAAAGTTATAAAAAGAATCTACATGTTAAAAAACAAAAGTGTGACCAAACCTAATCAAAAAGCTAACAAATGTAAAAGAACAAAGCCTGAAATTGAAAAGAATACATTTATAATAGTTTCTTTTGTTAGTTTTAGATCCATCGACCGCATTAGATCATATACCAGATCGCTGAAACAAAAAGCACAAATCAAACCAACTAACGTTGCGGGCAGTCTTATTTTTTCCAATAAGAAAACGCTCCATTTCTCAAGTGGTGTGGTCGTGTATAAACAAATAGATCAATCTAAATTATAAATGTAGGCTACTGCAAAGGTGTTTCCCGTGCTGTCACAGTCACAGCTACCGCCGAAAACGAAACGTTATCGAAAGTAGAATGCTTTGTTTTGATTTTGATCGTCAAAAACAAATCTCGAGTTACATCCTTGAGTTATCAAACTCGAAGCCCAGTCTCCAAGAGTTGTGCGGTCAAAAAAAGCTCAGTATCCAGTTAGTTAAGGGAAAAGTCCACCAAAAAAAAAATATTCAGGAAAATCGTGGAAAGTTGCAGGTAACAACTAAAATCGCGGCCGTGAAAAACGACGGGGACAGATCGATGGTCACACCACAGGCACTTTTGAGTGTATTCCTCTTAATGGGGACCTGTGCTTGTTTGTCTGGATGGGACTTTTAGTGATCTCAAACTAAGTACTTTGATATTGTGCTTTTGGAATCTACATTTGTTTCCTATTTGAACCAATTCCCCTCTGTCTTACCTTTTGTTGGCCACTTTAATTATCACTCTAGAACTTTTTACTATCCCATTTTCTCCCTTTTTACTGGTGCTGATATGACCTTAATGTGTTGCAAGCGCCATAATACCCTTAAAAACAAAAACAAACAAAGACACCACAGGCATAAGTAAGAAAGATACATATTGTGTAATCATTATTATTGTTGCAACTCATTGATTACTAGATATATTTTCTGCTTTTTTCCACGATAGGGACAGAGATCGATTCCAGGTGCAGTCCAGATTTTTTTTCTGGCCCTCCTGTCTGCCCAGCAGTGATTGGGTAGCTGAATCTGTTAGATCTGGTTGAATGTACTTTGTAATAGACTACTGTCGTATCCAAAGGGTAGCAAGCAGTTGCTTTTGTTCATTTCACATTATAGAAACCAGGATAAATTCCGGCTCCTTGGGGCTAATGGCTCTGAAAGATTACTTTTTTTTCCTACAAATTTAGATTCGAGTTAGAGTTTCAACATAATTTGCAAAAGGCATTACAAAAACGACATAGTATATATGTAATGAAGATGGCCAAGCAAAATAGTTACTCGTAGTAGCAAAGTCAAGCAATAGTAAACATGGATGGGTTTCTGGCCTCAGACAAGAACAATGAAAGATGAGTTCGGTCATTTGAAAACTTCTGACTTTTAAAAATTCCTTCATCGCTAGATTTGTTCTATTTATTGATGTCTACATTTTAACATTTGATTTATTTGTTGTTGTTTTTGTTTTTTTGCCAGTACTATGAGCATTTGATAGAATGTGCTAACCACAAGATGGAGGAAAATTTCACTCGAATTAACAGGTAATATACTTCACTGATGGGAACTACTTATATTTAGAGGTTTAAGTGCTATTTACTTTTTATGCTCGTCTTCTTCTTTTTCTTCTTCTTCTTCTTCTTCTTCTTCTTCTTCTTCTTCTTCTTCTTCTTCTTCTTCTTCTTCTTCTTCTTCTTCTTCTTCTTCTTCTTCTTCTTCTTCTTCTTCTTCTTCTTCCAATGAGCGAACTGACTTACGGCAGAAAACACAAGAAGGCCCAAAATGGGGGTCTCCTTTTGAAATTAACTTATTTCTATGAAAAAATCCAAATTCACTTACTTTTTTTTGTGTTTTGTGTTGATTTATGGTTAAGGAACCTGTGTGAGCAGTTTGAATAAAAAATATTTTGTTGTTATTAAGATATTGTTTGTTGAAGTGGTTTTTTATGGGTTTTGGCGACAACAAAGTTTTCATTTCAGCCACGGTAGTTTCGGAAAACTGAGTTAAAGAAACATGAAATCAACTCAGAAATTCTTTGAATGGCCATATTTTGTGAAATAAAACATTAAAAAATCGGAGAATGAGTTTCATTTTAAAAAATAATTATGATTTCATGCTTAAAATAAAGAAAAACGACCGTTTTCGAAAACACAAAGTTTTGGGGACTTCGTAATTCTTTCATAGTGAGGCTCTTACTTCCTGTAAAATACGAGTCAAAACATCCGGCGTCTACATCGTTTTTCCATAGCTGCAGTTTTTGTTTACGGCCCTAAAACGTTATCCGATAACATCGACGAGTGAAAATTGGTAAGTTGACTATTTTTATTATAATTTTAAGTATTTTAGTATAATCATTGTGAAATTCAAAGGATTTGTGTTAGTTTTAATGCCCGTTTTTCTGTGTGTTGCTCTTCCATAGCCGTTTTTCCATAGCAGAATCAAGCCGGCTTCGATTGTTTTGATTCTGATAATTCCATTTCTAACCCCTGAAAGTCGATAATCGACTTATTTTATTGTAAATATATGATGAATGACAAGATAGAAACCCACAACTACGCAGGATGATGTTATTTTGGCTTGAAATGCCTTGATTTAATGTGCGATACAGCAAAGTTTGGGTTATAACTGCTATGCCACAGAATAGCGAAACCAATATGGCGGCTGATTCACGATAATGACATGGCTGGCGACCCATAAGAAATCAACTAAATTTAGATTAAATTTATGAAAATGATAAATAGACGTTATTTTTATCAAATTTGAATAGAATTATGTTCCGTTTTTAATTATTTTGGGAAATTCGTAGACGTTTTGATGACATTGCGCGATAGTGATAACTTTACTAGAAAAATAATGTGGATATTTTTAGCCGGTTTCGTGTTTTTCTAGTTCATTTCCATTTAAATTGAAATTCGTGATTATTCATGTTTTAATTCAATAAATGCATTCTTAATTAGATATTATACGTATCTTTAATGTGTTATTTTTGTTTAAATAGTAAGTTATTGTGTAAATTTGTCCGAGCTCGTTATGGCTTAGAATATCGACACAAAGATGGCGGCCCGAGCTGCACGTGCTGATGACACAACGTCTCTTAACCAAATTTGTATTTAAATTTCTTAAAATGAAAAAGAGATAATATTTATTTTGATTTTGGGATTAGATAAGTCCCTTAGAGCAAACTTATGGAAAATTAATGAGCCTTTTTCAGATATTACGTTATTTCGAAAATTTTACTAGAAAACTGGACTTAGTTTTTTTAACCAATATCGATATTTTTAACACTTATTTATATTCCGTTTAGTTTTCTTGGTTGTTTTTGTTTGGTAAAGTCATAGAACTGTTACTTTATACATAATACGATGTTTTAAGACATGTTTTTTGTCAAATGGGTCTTCATTTTGTAAAAAAACAACTGTGGATGCTATGGCTTAGAATGTAGACAGAAAATGGCGCCGATGCTTGTCCTGACGACAACACTCAGTTAACCAAATTTGTATTTAAATTTCTTAAATCATAAATGGATGATATTTTCGTTGTTTTTAAGTATAATTAAGTTCATTTTTGTGAATTTATGGAAAATTATGGAGACGATGCAGGTTATTGGACGTTTTAATAGAGATATAAAGTTTGGCTATTTCTAACCAGTTTAGGGGATTTTTTTTGTTTACTTACAATGGGTTCAATTTTCTTAGTTATTTTTGTTTGTCATTATAATGTATTCACTTTATTTTATGTTTTCTTCAACTGAAAGCATGTTTCTGTCTTAGTATAATTCAATATTCTTGTTTTTCAGACAAATGGCAACTACGAATAATGATGTTCCTCTTCATCCAACCACCATCGCTCGGAGGAAAATGAAGGCCGAGGACCCGGAACGGTATGCGGAGTACCTTGCCACTGCCCTGGTTGGGCAGCTAGCGGCGCGGAAAGAGGAGAAGTGCCGCATTCAAGAAGGCCTCATGACTGAGGAAGAGTTGGCAAAGGTTGCTGTCAAAAAGTTGAAAAAGAGGTATGTTCAGCAGTGTTTGGGTGTTTGCATTCTGTATCTGTCTGTATCTGTATCGTACGTCGCTGACATCCAATTCTGGCATAGGCGCGATGGTTGGGGGGTGCGCGATGCGTTCCCTACTGCTGGCTACCGGCTTTTGCCAGTGCCACCTTGAAACTATTTAAAGACGTTTCTTTCACTATAGTATTATTATTTGTGGTCGTAATAATCGTTTATGATAACTGTTCTTCCCATCGGTGGTTGGTGAGTCCCAACTATCTTTGAGTTGCATAAATTTTCTCGTTTTGTTCAAATTTGACGGACTTGATTTTGCACTACACTATCTTTTTTTTTTTTTCAATATATTATTTTCAGTAAAAGGCGAGCTGAGTACTACCAAGAGCAGAAGCTCTTGGCCGCACACAGGGCAACCCGCAACAGCGTCCTGCCAGTACCTGCGGCAGTGCCGTCTACACCAAATGGAAAGTGGCCCAAGGACATGACGCCAGAAGAGTTGCGGGCTCACAAAGCCGCGCTGCGGAAGAAAAGCAGGGATGGGCGCTCTAGCCAAAAGAAGACGGCAGGTAAATATGCTTTTATTTTTATTGGAGTGGGGGGGGGGATATTCTTTTACAAAAACCAAAGAACACAGCTTGCTCAATCACATAGAACACAGCTTGCTATAACAAACATTCTTGATGCTTTTCCCCCAGACAAAAAAAAAGCGACGTCAGGTTTACCATAAACAAAAAGAGGAAAAGCAGCAAGCCATTCAAGAGACATTGGCGTCTGGCAGCCAAGAACGGCTGAAAAAGCTACCAAGAGCGGCTCACTTACTGAACCATGAGGTATACATGTAATTTTTATATATCAAATCTTTTTTAAAATTTTCAGAATTTACAAGGTGCGCTGAGGACAGAGCTGCACGGAAGAGAATGGTTGGCAACGCAACTGACGGTGCACGTCACATTAATTGATTTTGAATTTTCCATGCATGTAATTCAACTTTTTTTAAAGCAATTTTAAGCAATTTAGCATTAACAAATTCATTTTCATTTTCACAGTACAAACAGAAAGTAAAACTTCTGCAACTCACCAACGAGGAGTATGCTCAGAACACTATGAACCTTTGCCACCCCAAGACTCCTGAGAAGCGGGATGTAATTGCCCGTCTTCAGCACAAGCATCCATGCAAGGAGCTGTTCCGGGACAATGTTGACCTGGAAGACGAACTTGGCATCAGCGTCCAGGACATAGATGGTGGTGCGGAACTCCAGGAACCGGACAGCTCCAATCCAGTGCATGGGGCAATAATTGTAAGTATGCATGTATGTTTTTTTTTTTGTTTGTTTTTTTTTAACCCTTCAAATGGAAATTGAGTTGAAAAATATGCCCAGTGGTGACATTTTATTCACAGTTTATTTTTTTATCCCTTCTTATACTTATACAGGATTTCTACCTGACGGAGGAAGTGACGAGGCTGCTGCCCCATGCGCGGTATTCGACCAAGTTTGGGGCAGCACGGGTGATGCTGATGACAATAAAAGAAGCCCATATGAAGTTTAAAGAAGCTCACCCGGACATCAAGGCTGGACTGACCCTATTCCAGAACCACAGACCTAAAAATGTCAGGCTTCTAGGGTCAGTTCCAGTCGAGAGTTGCCTGTGCATTTACTGCACCAACGTCAGGTAATGCCCTTTCCATATCTTGCTATTTACATTTTTATTTTTGAACCATACACTTTTCTTAGACTCCAGGACATGTAATACATATTTTTCTTGATTCGTTTCAGGTTGAATTTGAATGCCTGCAGTGAAGTCTTGGGATCAAATGAATCTCTTTTCGTGTCTTGCTCTGTGAATTTTATTTTTGAACTTTGCAATTATCTTGATTGATATAATATATTTTTTATTCATTTATTGCAGGTTGAAACTGAATGCCCTCAATGGAGTCTTGGGGCCAAATGAGACCCTTCCATCGGAAGGTAAACTACTCAACTTCATAAATTGTCCGGTGGACAAAGTCAATGTCAGATGGAATGGCATTGACTGTATTGATGGTGAGTTATGTCTCTTGTAAGTGTTTTATCAATATTATTAATTATACCTTCATTGTAATATTTTATACTTATGTTTTTGTTGGTTTCTTTTTTGTTCAGGTAATTGCGCCACGTGCAAGGACAAGATGCGGCCCTTGAACATTTTCTGCCAAGACATCCTTCACATGGAGCTTGTTCGGTGGAAATGTTGGGGTCGCAATGAAGCAGGCAAGATGGAGCCTATGTCCAAGACAGGAACTGTTAGGTAAGTTGCAGAGATGGGCATTAATGCCTTTTGCAACTAAATTTATTGAAGTTGAAGTTGCGGTTTATCATAGCTGATTTTGTTTCTAGTGCTTGTCGATTATTAAGTGCATGTCTCATGGTTCTCTTGTCTTGGTGATCTTTCAGAATGCTGCTTCAAGAGTTGGCCGGTGAGCTGCAGCTGGAGAAAGGGGTGACCTTTTCACAGCACCTCTTCACTGCGTACTGGCAGTACGACCAGTTCAAGTCGAACAAGAGAAACCCTGAGGATGGTAAGTGTTTTGTATCCTATTACTGCCAACTTAATATAACGTATTTCCTCCACAGAAATGATTTATTATTTAGTATACATTATCGACAGATTAATAGTAAATACAATCCATCTTTTTTTTCTTACAGGAGCTGTAAGTGTTGTATTATATCCCTGCCAACTAATATAACATTGTACTTCCTCCACAGGAATTATTTATTGTTTAGAAAACATTGTAATAAAATCCATTTTTTTTTTCTTACAGGAGCTGTAAGTGTTGCATTATATCACTTCCAACTAATATAACATTGTACTTCCTCCACAGGAATTATTTATTGATTAGTAAACATTGTAATAGAATCCTTTTTTTTTTTTACGGAGAGGTAGTTATGGTTCAAGACTTCGCAGAGAACCGCAAGGCTGTCTATGCCGAGGAAATAAAGAGTACTCACTTCGGTAAGGGACAGATCACTGTTCATCCTATGGTCTGTTTCTACCAGAGGGGTGATAATATTACTCGGCATAGCATCTTGCTCTTCTCTGACGATATTGGCCATGACTACCATGCGGTCCAGGCCTTCACCCTTGCTGCTCTACAGATCCTGAAGCAGCATCTGCGAGTCAGGAAGTTGACGATGTGGAGTGATGGTGCTGCTAGCCAGTATAAGGTAAATTATCATTTTTGACGGTTGTCTGGCTTGGTGTTTCAACTAAACACATTATATATTTGTTAATTTGTTTTTTTTATGCTTCTGTTTTTCCAGGGCAGAGGCACATTCGCAGATCTGTCTCTCTTTCCTGACTCGCTGAAAGTGCAGCGCTGCTTCTACGGATCAGAGCATGGCAAGGGTGAGGCTGATGGAGAAACTGGCGTCCTCAGTCAGATATTGAGGAGAGCTTCTGCAAAGGGGGAGTCTTTCCTTGATGCCAATGGCATGGCAACTTTTTTCCAGAAGCACCATGCCATACATACTGATTTAAAGATCAGGTAAGCAACTGGGATGAGTTCTTTCTATTGTTTTTTAAATAGTTTTTTTTTTTTCCCCCAGCAGCACCACATCAATCATAGTGATCTAAAGATCCGGTAAGTAAGCAATTGAGATGTGGGTTTGCTTTTTCTTCCTTTAAACTTAAGTCTTATGACATTCGTTTTTTATTTTTTCATTTCACAGAGAATATGCCGTGATCAACACGATCCAGAGGGACAGACCCGAAACGAATGTTGAGACCTTGCCCGGGACCAGAAAACTACACCAGTCGGTCAGGCAAGGTCAATACGTCCTGAAGTCAAGAAGGTTGGCCTGCTTTTGCACCCTATATGTATGCGGCAATACAAACGCATGTGTCAAACCAGTCTGTAGTTGGACGGTATGACACTCACCACCTACAGAACAAGTCAGGGTAAGTCTGCAGAATTTACTTTTTCTTAAAACTTAAAACCATTTCATGATTCACACTTTTTCAGCTTCTCTGTGGCCAGCCGTGTTATCTCTTTTGTTTCATTCATCACAGCCGACAAACCAAACTGACAAATTCTCTGACCTTATATTCAGTTTTAATGTTGTCATTGGTGTCATTATTTATTGTTTCATTCACAGCCAACCAAGCAAAGAAACCATGTCCCCCGAAGAGTCCCCTGAGATGCCATCAAGTTTGGTACAAAACCCTCCCAAAGAAGAGAGTAACTAGCATTATTTACTTATAGTCAATACAAAAAAAAAATCTGGTTCCCTTTCATTTAATTTGATTCCCACCATTTTTCTTTCTTGTATGATTCAGATAACATCAGTAAAATTTCTCTAATTAGTTGTACATTTATTTCAGCTACTTTTCTTCATATAAATATTTCGATGATTATATGTTATTTGACTCATTATTAATATTATTTGCTAATTTGTATATTTTCTTTGGGCAGGTTCTTTTATTATTTCATATTGCATTACACTTCTTAACATATGAGATATAAACACAACTTTCTATTTGACTTTAATGTAATACCAGAACCATATTTACTTATCTTTCCCAGATCAGACTGTCCAGTGGTGAAGGTGGGGGAGTACCTCAAAATAACATGCGAGATAAACAAGCTCACAAAGAATTTTTTTTTGGTGTTGTAAGAAGTTTTTCATACCTTTAATGCAATATTTTGTAATATTTATAACTCATTTTCATGTTTTCTGAAGTTGCAGGTGGTAAGTAAGCTGTTGTTTGACTTTGAAATTTGAATTTTTTTTTAATGATAAGAATATACTTATCATCTTGTTTCTTGTAATTTTTCCACAGGTTTCAACCCCACCAGAGACTTCTTCTGATGCTCCATTCGTGCGATTCATGCGGAGGGGCCCTGGCAAGAGTTATGTGTTTGGTGATTTTCCAGATGAAAGCTTCATCAGTCAGGGCCCTCCGGACAACTACCGCGGGACGAAAGTGCCCTCGGAGCAAGTTACAATTGATAACAGGGGGCACTATTTTTTTAAAATTATAATTGATTGTATATATTAACCTTTATTTGTATTTGCTGTATATATTAGATTTATTGATTATTTATGACATTTCAAAGAATTTTATACTTTAAAATAAAAAAAACATGTAAACTTCAAATTTTTCCGACTCGTGTCCTTTTGTATTTTTTTTTTTTCATTTTTTTTTCAAAATATGGCATGAATCCTGCTATTATTTTGAGAAAAATGCATGGGCTGCTTAGTTATGCTGTTTTAAGATGATTTCAAATGCCTGGGGGCAGGTTTGCATTGAAATTTTGGTGATCCTGAGAATTACCAGAAATTTTCAAAATAACGGAAGAGTTGTCTTTCCTTGACAATTTCTCGTCATGTAAGAGGCCTGCTGCTCTCAAAAGCTATTTTTTTCTGAATCTGCAATGATTAACCTTTCATTTGATACCAAATATGATGTGTTTGGAGTAATTTGAAAATTGGTCAAAATGGGCCCCAAAATGAAAACCCTCTGAGACCCTTTGTGTTTTCCGCCTTACACTCGATGTGCATATCCAAAAGAAAAATTATGGTAGGTAGTTTCCTCCTGGTGTCGGCTTAAAAGATTCTGAGGAGACTAGTATGCTTTGATGTTCTAACCCTTTGTATATGTTGTTAATTAAATTCAAGTTGCCACTTAGAAATAGGCGTTGAATTGCAACTGCTATTGATGAAATGTACATAGGGATGAATACATTTGTTCTGTTTGAGAAGGGACAGGACAAAGAAAAAGAATTGTTTTGCAGCCAGTCGAGTTTTGATATATTTATTAAAGATTAATTTGCTTTTTTTTTTAAAGAGCTTTTATATAGCGCAATATCCACTAAGATGTGCTCAAAGCGCTTCACAAGGGATCCCTGGCCAACAGGAACATTTAACATTTAGGACGGGACATGGCGCCTGTTAAGCGATGTTACAATGATTTTCGGACAGAGACAACGCTGTTAACGGCCAGGTACTCTTTTTACACCTGAGTACGGTGAGAGAATGTGAGTAAAGAACCTTCTCCAAGGACTCAACTATGCGCCGAGCGAGGCTCGAACCCAGGACCTTCCGATCCGAAAGCGAGTGACATACCACTAGACCACATAGTTGCTTTCTTATTACTATTACTGTCTTACACATACCCTTCAGAGATACAACTTAAATAAGGCACAGGAACTCAGTTTTCTCCTGTTCCTATAGCACATCAAGCAAACAGTGAAAATTGCTTGCTATCTTTTTCGAAGCTGATTTTATGATGAAATTTTTCTCTCTTTTTTTTTCTGTAATCCTCAGATTTTTTGAAAACTTAAAACTTTTGATTACAGAAGGAAGTAATTCACCAGGAAGAGAATGTAGTGATATGAAGAGTAAAAGGTCAAAGAAAAAGAAGAAAGAACTGATGTCAAATGATAGAAAAACCCATCAAGACAGGGAGGACATGACATCATCATCCCGGTGCAATTTTCTTGATAATGATTCTAACACCAACCGTATTGATGATAATGATAAAAATGATGAATTTTCCTTATTCATGTTTGAAGGTACATGATACTTTGATATATAAACAGTTCAATTTTTTATTTAAATCTACGTCGTTAGCTGCTGATGAAGCAGTTACACCCGTAATTTCTTAATGGGAGGTCATGGATTTGAATCCTGCATAACACATTGAATTTTACAATACAAGGTTGCCGAATTTCCGTATATTTACGGAATTCAACATGGTATAAAACCTAAATATAGTCCAACCGCCTGCTAAATTGAAAAAGTAATAAGTATATAATGTCTTTTTACTGGAGTTCAGCTCTCAGAAAGGGGTTGGTCGATTAATGTGTTTGAAGTTCGATAAATGAATTGACGGGGGTCCCGATAGCTCAGTTGGTAGAGCACTCACTTCACACGCAAAGGGACACATCAAACAAATTAAGATAGGTACATGAACATAATACATTTAACAGAGAGATGATTTATAAGGGAAAAAATAACCACGTCTTGTAAAGAAATGCATGGCTATATCCCGATGACACACTGTAGTCCCCAGCCCATGATTATCTACCTCCCTTAAAGTTACAGTATAAAAGTACCCAGTCCAACTAGACAGTATATGACCCTAATGGTCTGTCCCACAATGCACTAGACTGGAGATGCTCACTGTCATCTTGTTTGAATTTCTTCTTAAAAAGAATAAATAAGGTACAAAAAAAGTTTCTAATAGCGCCTCGATATATTATGAACTCTACAGTTATCTGAAACAGCAAAGTTTGTTAGTTTGCTAGACGTACTCTCCATTCTTCTGCCCATGTTGCCCCTACATTACAACTAAACTATATACGTATAATGCGGTTTAAAAACAAGAAGATAAGTAAAAGTAAAAAGTTATAACTTTTGAAGCCTGTAAACAAATTCAGTTATCTACATGAAAAGAGAAACACAAAGGCAATGATCATTTACACATAAATGTCACGAGTATGAGCTCTATCATCACTAAACGTAATCTCTCATTTCAAGCTTAGACACAATGTGTACCTCATCAATACAATGAAGTCTATTATCATTTTAACATGAACTATGCCAATACAAAGGAAGTGCACATATACAGACCATTTAGAATTGTAAAAACTAAACACATAGCATGAAAAGCTGTAATTAATATTGATTTTCTAATACGATGTATGGTCAAAAAGTAAATTAAATATTGAATTGTTCTCATCGAAGCAGACAATTTTTTTTTTCTTCCTAGGTCATAAATTATGCAGTTTAATCAATGGCACAACATGATTTGGGGGTCCCAATAGCTCAGTTGGTAGAGCACTCGTTTCATACACAAAGGGACCAAGATAGATCACGGATGCAGTCGAGATTTTCTCTGACCCACCCCCCCTGTCCACCCAGCAGTGAATGGGTAGCTGAGTCTGTTACATTTGGCGGAAAGTGCTTTGCGATAGACTAGCGTCCTATCCAAAGGATAGCAAGCACTTGCTATTGTCCGTTTCACGCTATAGAAACCGGGATAAACTCTGGCTCCATGGGCCTAATGGCTCTGGAGGACGACAACATGATTTGCAACCCAGTGCTCACAGGTCATGTCATCACGATTTGATGTCCATAAAACATAAAGTGGCTGTTGACTATAATCATTACCTGACGGGACAAAGGCACGTCTTAAAATCTCAGAATATTCAGAGATACCCAAATCAGGATATAGAGAAGCAATGGCACAGTTTATTAACTGGGCAGCAGCATGCAAATGCCACGGGCCTAAGAAAGTCCCTAGAAGCCGAGTAACAAATGCCTCAAACTTAGAAATTATTATAGCATGGCCAGGATTCGTGTCATTCAAAGACCCAATTGAGTCAGATAATGCAATTATCTTAGACAAAACTGTATCCTTATAAATGAAACTGCCCTCCAATAGGAACTCATTGTCAAGATACAAATCTTTGTTCCTCACAACTCCCTGATTATCCAACCCTGCATTTCTAAATGGCGACTTTCATTACCACAAACTAAAATGCTGAGTGGCCTCGGAATACAATTCCCATCCACTAAGGTGACATGAGGCAAATGACCATCAGGACACCTAGATCTAGTTAAGTTGTAAGCTTTGAGATCCGCATTCACTTTGAAAATGTTAGGGTTAATTACCAATGGATCAAAATCAACCGCAGAACAGACGGATTAGACAAACTGAGGTAGAAGTAGAACTTTTTAAAACCTGAACTATGAACAGTCATTTTACTAGGGCCATTAAGAGCAAACAATCTCCTCCGCACATGAGTGCTTTCTATATCAGGCTTCACTTTCTCACTACAAACACCAACCTCCTGTAGTTCCACCACCACCTGTCCACCAATATCAATCTCCTGCTGTTCCATCACCACTACCAGCTGTCCACCAGTATCAATCTCCTGTTTTTCCACCAGCATCAACTAGTTGCATTAAACAAGATATAAACAACAATAACAAGAAGATAATACATCAAGCTGACCATTCTTTAAGAATTTAAACTGGGTTTCCATGCATGGGTAATTAATCGTTACTTCCGATTGAAATTTCACTCCCACACAGCTTGTTTGAAGACTGGCCAAGTCCTGTAAATTTCTCATTAAAGGCAATTATCCTTCGTGTAAAGCGCAGGATTTCAACCCAGGTTGCTCACACCGTCACAGTACACCACCATCGGGTCGGCCAGTCCTAACACTGTTTTTCAAAAGCCAATCAAAAAGCGAGACAGCTATTTAAGTTGCAATTTAACATCTTAGGCATGACACGGCCATCTGAGGATGGAAGCACAGACATAAACCTCCTGGTCATGACGCCTGCGCTATAACCAACAGCCACCGTGACTGGTAGAAGGCTGTAGGCTTAGTGCGACTTGTGACGTAAATAAAAAGTTCATGTCTTGGCCCCAAGGCATAGCGGCGTAACTGCACGAGTTACGTCGCTCTGCCATTGGAAATCATATTACATCGTCCTGCCTTTGGTGTTTTGCCAAGATTGCTCAGTTATGTCGGTTTGACAGAGGGAAAAGCACTGTTTGCAATGTAGGTACGTCGCTATGGTTTTCTGACAAGATAGTAGCCATTTAGGCTGCCACACGGATCAAATAAACATTAATATTTTGATTTTGTCAGTTACGTCGGTCTGCCTTTGGACGGCAGAATATCACAATCCTCCACAATATCACAAACATCAATCCTCTCTAATTCCTCATTAACCACCATGTCAACAGTATCATTTATTTCTCTTCTACGTCTTTGAAAGCGCGAGACAGGTGCAGAAATGCCAGCAGTACAATAAGCATAGTCATTGATTACCAAACTCACAAAAACAAGAGAACAGTCTGGAGATTAAATTCCCATCAACAAACTTTAAGGAATGAAACTTTTCACCCCCTTTACAGGTGCATCATCATTAGTTTTTAAACTTCTACCCAATGAACCTTCAGTGACCAGGTGAAATGACTGAATATTGTGGATGCAGGTAACATTGGACATTCGAAATTACCACTTAAAAAGGACACTATGTATCTGCATTTTTCAGCACACAACGACTGGAAGCAACATATTGCTTCAGAAATGATTTGACCACTATACCACTCGAGTCACACTCACATTTCCTATGACGTTCACCAAAGAAACACCTTTCAATGTTATATTGCTCAGACAGCTTCACCCAACTGGTGAAGCGGCAATCTTGGCTTGTATTGTGCAGAACAATTATCTGAAAAGACAACAAATGAGGAACATTTAAGTGACTTAAAAACATCCGACAAGACATATTTACAAAAGGAGCATAATGTCTCAAGTCATCACTGACATAGATTCTGTAAGTTGTAATATATTTGCCACAGGCGCATTTTGTGTATATTACAAACGGGTGAATTGTTACCTGGTTTAAGCTATAAAATGCTGACTGTGCTTGATTTTGAAAAGAACAAGTTTTCTTCATAGGGCAAGCTGTATTTAAGATTATTAAATTGTTGTCTCTGCCACCTATCAGTATGCTTATGCAAGCTATATGTCTCCATTTCAGAGCACAACAAATTAATCAACTCGTCAACAATGCACAATTTCTTAACAAGCTGTGTCTTTTTCCTTTTACAGTGGGAGTCAGACACTCATTCATATGTGACTGAGGCTGTGACACTCTGCTCTCAAATTATCCTTCAATAAATGTGTACCACATGAAGACAGTTCCTTGCCACATATTCATATGAAAGCCACTCACCCTGATACTGGCAAAGTAACAGACTTCAGCAGCAGATGTATGCTGGAAACCCTCAGAACACATTTAACAATTTAACTGACATTTTCACAGGCCTCACACAAACATTGAACAAACTTAAGGCTTTTTATTGGCAGGACGTCAATGATAAACATACCTCGAGGAAAGCCTATATTGAGAAAATGCTCCCCGAAATTTTTGGAACAAAACATGATTTGGTAAAGCCAATGCTTTCCTTTTGCATTTCATGCTCCCTTCATTCAACTTTAACTTTAACTCAACATGAATGCCTCTCGTCATGTGTGCAAAAATGGCAGTAAATCCTTTGCTTCCATATTTCACTTCTTTGCAACAAAGGCTGCAGTGAGCATCGGTCCCTTTTGATGAAATCTTTCGAAAAGAAAATCAGCAACACGCTGGTCAACTACTGGCTTATCACAGCATTCTGAGTGCTAGGTTTTCTTCACACCAATATCGTCAAACTTTCTCCTCTCTTATTCTAATTTGTGGAGCATAGCATTAAATCATATCGCTACTGAAATTTTTACGCTTTCTTTGCTGTGCTCTGGGAATTTTGAAAAAGCATCATTGACATTTTTTTTGTAATTATTTATCAAAATGTTTTTAAAAAACTCACATAACATTTATGAAGTATCTTCTCTCTACTGTTTTTACATTTACTGCAAATGGAAAGACATTTGTCTATATTGGCCGCAACGACTTTCTAAATTGTTAGTTTGAAATGTGCCAGTCAGAACAAATTTGAAATGCATGAGCAAATATAGAACGAAAATGACTAAACAGTCCAGAGTGTAAATTTGAACAAAATATGTGTCACTGAGGAAACCTTCATTCGATGACACACTATGAACGTGTCACTTTTTCAGCCATGATGACATGTCTGATGACCATGACAATCTTTTACCATCACAAAGAAAAAACTTGGAATGGGGGATGGTTTTCTTTTCTTCTATCCATAATACTGGGGGTGGATATTGTTAATATTCCACCATTTACAAATTGTCGTGATGAAATGAGCTGTACCGTCCTATGAGGTAAGGCTTTCTTCAGAAGGGCTGAGTGATTGAGATTGTAATAAAACAGCATTTGTATCATTTAAAAATTTAAGAGAAAAAATAACTTTCTGTTTCTCTAATGAGTGAGGATAGAGGGCGTTCCAATATATTGCAGGCCCCTCCTTTAAAATATTATTTTTCTCCATTCTGTACAAATTATGTAAATCATTAAAAGAGGAACAAATAATGACAGTGTTGTCAGCCCATTTTGGGAGACGAAATGTTTGTAATTTGTTCTTTAAATTTATCCAGTTATTTTTAACATACTTGAGAAGGTGAACTGAAATAAAAGAAATATTTTGAGATGAGGACGAATGAGGTTGGGCATATAGAAATTTGAATCAGTGTCTTTTGTTAATAAAAAAAATTTTACGGTTAATTCTGTTATCAGAAATAAAACTACTGGTATTAAAACCTGCATTGATTACACTTTTCATAAAATTAAAAGTTATTTCGTGAAGAAATTCAGCAGTCATTTTATGAACAGGAAACCAACCAACAATTAGATTTTTATCTGAGAAAAGAGAAGAAATCATAAAGCATTGAACACTATTCGCTAATCTGTCACATCTATTGGCCTGCCCAACAATATCACTTCCCCTAAACGACAATTTTGATTTTATGTGAACCTCGTCTGACAACAAATTTACAAAAATGTCTTGACTCTATTTTTCAAGAAATGATGAGCCAAATAATCCATCCTTTACAGAAACATTTCCACATAGCTGGCTTTGAAACCTTACACAAGGCAAAATGAGAATAGTATTTCTAATGTTTTGTAATAAGAAGCTGATAATATTGAAAATATATAAAAGGCATGTATTATAATAATATAATCATTTGAATATCGTCGTCTTGAGGGCGGAAGATGTACAAGCTTCAATTTTTCAATCAGAAAATTACATAATCATTTTTTTCCTTGTCTTCTAGATAGAAACACGTCTGCAACTGAGCATATTGAATTCTCAAAAATGGCTTTCTTTCCAACAAGAATAAACGTGTAATAATATTTTGAAGTTGACTCGGTCTAGTTTATTTTCCTTTGGAATAATCCACGTAAAATCAAAAATTTTAATATACGTGGATTTGCACCACACTAAAACAGCCAAGTCATTGTTTATGTTAATACTTAACTTGACAAACAATCCTTGTCGCTCATTAAATTGCAACGAATATACCGTTACATGATCATCACTTCATTCTGTTTTGCAGTGAAAAAATGTCCATTTCTTTAATCAATCATCCAAACATTTTGTAAAATCAGTGAATGAACAAACTCTGTCCTCCTCTAAAAACTTTTGGAGAGAATCCTCTTCCCTTCCCTCTACCTTTCTTCTTTTAGATCCTGGACTTTCTCTTTTTCCAAGTGGTGGTGACGATAAGTAGCAAGGGAGGTTTTCAAAAATACTGGATAAACCACCCCTGATTTTAATTTCTTCCGTTTACATGGATTAATTGTATCTGGTTGATCATTAACTCCTGGAAGTATAGTTTATCTCTTTCGTTAAAGTGTCTCTCAGTGATAGTGGTAGTGTTTTTGTTTTGTTTTTATGTGTGGATGATTTCTCTGAATTTTCCTCAACCACAATTCCTTAAGTTTAGGGTCTTTCAGAAATTCAAAGCATGATATGTTTGTGTTTTGCTCAGAGTCTCCTTATTTTACGTTTATCTTCTTCTTCTTCTAGTCAGCTGATCCTGCGTAGGACGTTGCTTCCCGAACTTTCTTGCGAAACATTACGGTTTTCCACCAGTCTGCTTGAGTTGTCATTCCCAGCCATTCACATATATCTTGTTCCCAGCTTCTTGTTGGTCTACCTCTTCCTCTCTTGCCGTCTACCCTTGTCTGCAGAATGTGCGTTTCTAATGATTCGTGGCAAGTCGTATGGCCAAAATAGCTCAGTTTCAATTTCTTTACAGTTTGAAGAAGAATTGGTGATTTTATTCCGATCCTTCTCAGGACTTCTTTGTTTGTTTTTCAGTCCATGATATTCTGAGTTTTTCTGTAGCATGCCATTTCAAAAGCTGTGATCTTTGTGCTCTCTGCTTTGCTGATAGTCCACGCTTCGCATCCATATGTTTTACGTTTATAGTCAGTAATAATAAGAAATGAAGTGAGAAGAACATACATATTTTCAGCTCAGTCCCTGAGACACACAGTCAACCAAGCAAAGCAGTCTGGGTGGGGATCCTGACCTCCCATAGTGGGCAGGGAGGTACATACTGTGTCTTCTATCCCCTTATATCTGTTTTCCAACATGCTTTCTGTCTTTGTCTTGGAATGAGATTACTTGGTTTTGTCTTGGCCCTGGCCGGAGTCCTAGCTGGGAGGGAAACAGTCAAATGCATAGATATTTTTTTGGGAGATGATATTTTTTTCCTTGTAAATCATCTCTTTGTCATGTATTATCTTATTTATTTTTAATGTTTAATGTAAGCATTTGAGTGTATTCCTCCTTGTTGGATTTTGTGCTTGTGTCCGGATGAGACTTATAGGTGATCTCAAACTAAGTACATTGAAGGTATGCACTTGGAATCTACATCTGATCCCTATTTGTTCCTAGTTCCCCCTTTGTCTTACCTTCTCTTGGTTTCTTTAATTGTAATTCTAGAACTTTTTACTATCCCATTTTCTTCCTTTTTACTGGCGCTGATATGACCTTAATGTGTTGCAAGCGCCGTAAAACCCTTAAAAACAAAACAAACAAGCAAAGCAGTGTAAACTAATCCATTCAATGCGCTGAGCTGTTTTCGTGCATCATTTTATGACATTTTTACACGTCATGCCTGTACCATTATTGGTGTCCATTGTAATGGACATGTCTATTTTTAGTAAGCCCCCCCCCCCCCCCAATCCCGTTTTCAATTCATAAATAGCGTCTCTTCAAATGTGCAACAACGGGTTGTAACTGTATTGGCAACAATCTATTTATTTCCAATATTGAAATTGAAGTCAAAAGTTAGCTTGTGACCTTATTCATATGTTTAATTATATGAATTCCATGTGGCTTGCTTAAGAAGGAGGTTTGATATTTTGAAATACTTTTTGAATTTCAAATTACTTTGTTTTACATATTTATTTCACATATTTCATGAATAAATCGTCTATAAATATATCATACATTGAGTAAATGAGTTTTATTTATTGTTCATACTTTAATATAATATATATATTTTTAATGATTATACTTATTATTGATGTTGACCTTTCTTGGAGAAATTTAAATGGATGCTAAGAATAACAAGGGGCTTGATTAATTTGTAGATCAGACAAACATTTCTGAAGCTGGCTGAGAAAACTCGGGAAGATGCAGCAAGCTTCGATTCGAGATATAAGCCAAAAAAAAAATCGGAAGATAAAGTGTTTCCCATAGCAACAAATTTTATTCAGAAAAAAATTTCATAACTTGGGTTCGAATACTAATAGACATGGAAAGAAAATTTTAAGTGGTAAATGATCAAAAAGATGTGGTCTACACCACTGCATACAAAACAATGTAGCGTATCTTTCCGGGTTTTCTCATCCAGCCACACATTTAAGTAGTTCTTGACTTCTGTGCGATAAGCTCCTAATCCCGGTGAGCAAAGAACAGGGGGTGTTTGTTACCGTCCTTGTGTACAGTGTTTGTGTGCGCGAAGTCATTAATCAGTCATCACTTTTTGTTTTTAGTTATACTCGTGACCACTGGGTGGGGATCCTGACCTCCCATAGCGGGCAGGAGGTACATACTGTGTCTTCTATCCCCTTATATCTGTTTTCCAACATGCTTTCTGTCTTTTTCTTGAAATGAGATTACTTGGTTTTCGTCCTGGCCCTGTTCGGAGTCCTGGCTGGGAGGGAAACGGTCAAATGCATAGTTATTGTTTTGGGAGATGATATTTTTTTCATTGTAAATCATCTCTCTGTTATGTATTATTTATTTTTAATGTATAATGTAGCTAGTAAGCATTTGAGTTTGAGTGTATTCCTCTTTGTTGGATTTTGTGATTGTGTCCGGATGAGACTTATAGGTGATCTCAGACTAAGTACATTTGTTGGTGGTATGCTCTTGGAATCTACATCTGATCCCTACTTGTTTTCAGTTCCCCTTTGTCTTACTTTCTCTTGGGTGCTAGTGCTTTTTAATTGTAATTCTAGAACTTTTTACTATTATTAATGTGATCAGTGTTTATATAAATAATGATGCATTAGATAATAATTTCGATCCCATTGTAAATAAGAATCACGTCAACTTTGATGTTCCTCTGCTGGCATTGAGAATGGCCGGGGTTTTTTGTTTTGTTTTGTTTTGTTTTTGTTTTTCTTGTTAAAGTTAAGAAGTTATGAATCACGCTGACAACTTACAAGCACCGTGAATTCTCTAGGCCGAGATGTTAAACTTTTAAAAATAATAATTGAGATTTTTTATAGCGCAATATCCACTAAATGTGCTCAAAGCGCTTTACAAGGGGGTCCCTGGTCAACAGCAAAATTTATTATGTAGGACGGGAATCACGACTAATAGGTGATATTACAATTTTTTGGACAAAGACAACGCTGTTAACGGCCAGGTACTCATTTTACACCTGATTACGGTGAGAGAATGTGAGTAAAGAACCTTTTTCAAGGACTCAACAATGCGCCGAGTGAGACTTGAACCCAGGATCTTCCGATCCGAAAGCGATGTCATACCACTAGACCACATAGCCGCACAAACTTACAATTTAGGGATTACGTCCCCACCAACCACGGGATTACTTGTTAATGAATGGAAATCAAAATAGATCATTCAACAATAACTGCCATGATCGTTGTATAGAGAAAAAAAAAATGCTTTCTTTTATTCTGAGACGAAAAAAAATATAATTTTCGCAAACCGTAAAGATAGGAGACTAGATTTTAACTTCAAACTGGCACAGCCGACTGGTCAGTCATTGTGCTGTATATAATATAATAATTCGTTTAACACTATGGTCTATTATGCCCTTGGCTAAGAAACTCACAACGTTGCCATCTGGAAGTGCAACGGACTAAAACTATGTGTAACCATGAACGTCTACAATCTGGATAATACAGGTTAGTGATAATCACTCTTGAACATGGATGAAAAAAAAAAAAAAATAATGACAAAGACCTGAGTGACGTCAACTTCGTTCTATCTCGTTAATTTTAATTGCCCTCTCTTGTTCGTGCTGGAGAACTATATTTTTAATTATGGTTCTGATACCCCATCTCGACCCCTCACATTCAACTCTGTCTCACTCAGGCCATTCTCTATGAAGTCTCAGGCTACGCTGCTGTGGTCAGACACATCTCTGGGTGGGGTTCCTACCTCCCATAGTGGACAGGGAGGTACTTGCTGTGTCTTCTCTCCTCCTGTATCTGTTTTCCAATTGCTTTCTGTCTTTGTCTTGGAGTGAGATTGCTTAGTTTTGTCCTGACCTTGGCCAGAGTCCTTGGCTGGGAGGGAAACAGTCGAATGTATAGTTATAGTTTTGGGAGATGATATTTTTTTTTCCTTGTAAATCATCTCTCTGTTATGTACTGTTATTCTTTTCATTTTTAACATATGATTTGTAAACATTCGAGTGTGTTCTTCATAGTGGAGACATGTGCTTGTGTCCGGATGAGACTTAGGTGATCTCAAACTAAGTACTTTGATAGTGTGCTCTTGGAAACATCTGTTTCCTATTTGAACCAGTTCCCCTTTGTCTTACCTTTTCTTGGGTGCTTTAATTGTAATTCTGGATCTTTTAACTATCCCATTTTCTTCCTTTTTACTGGCGCTGATATGACCTTAATGTGTTGCAAGCGCCGTAAAACCCTTAAAAACAAAACATCAGACACATCTATTACACTCATTAATGGGAAGTAGAGGGGCATAGCAGGCTAGTGCTATCAGTGACACTCGATGGACCTTCCTTTAAGTTTCCACGCCACAACCCCGGCAAGTAGGCATGTGTTATGGAGGGCTTTGGAGAGGGAGCAATTATGTACTAGTACTACGTACTGAAATCTATAGAGTACAGAAAAGAGAGGAAAAAAATTTAAATGTAGTCTAAAATTGACAAAATTACGGCCTTTTGCGACTAAGTTAGAACTTGCTATTAGATATTTGCGGGGATAAGATTTGCAGCCACGAAAAACTGCGGTGCTTAACTTGTACAATTTCAGTGGGTTTTGGGATGAAAATCGAGAAGATGTGGCTCACATGCAAGAGACTACATTTTTTCTGGCCCAAAGTTTTATTGCAATGTTTTGTTTTGTTTTTAAACTGTGACTCGATTTATTTCCTACCTTGTAATAGTAATTATAATGTCTAGTTAGTCTTGGTAATCTCTGTCGGAAATGTCCACCTAAATACATGGTAAGCACACCTAAAAATTGTGTCTGAATAAAACAAAAATTAAATATTGAGCTTATATAGTGCTCAATATCCACTAAACGTGCTCAAAAGCGCTTTACATAGGGCTAAAAAACAACATTGCCATCCGGAAAATATAACAGAGCTACACACAAAACTATGTGTAATCTTGAACATTTGTACACTCCAACACGGTTTCCTCGAACTCCTCGGGACATGAAAAACGTTCAAGGAAACCGTACATTGCCATGACGTCTGATGGGGGGGGGGGGGGGGGGGGGGGGGGGGGGGACGTGTGGTCAGCGACGTATAGTCTTTGCTCGTACCCGAAAGATGCTTAGTTTGAATACCCACCGTGTTCTGTGGCCGTCAACAAACCACCTCTCCCAAGCTGAATTTGCTAGGCTGTGTAGCGGCCATCCGGAAATATAACGTACCAATAGACAAAACTATATATAACCTTGAACGTGAAAAGTCAGGTGCAAGCGCTCATTGGTCAGTACTGCCAAATAGTCATAGCCTTTTTTATTTCCAAATCTTAATCAAATATCATCTTTTCGACTGATCACATAGATCTAGTGACGTGAATCTACTCGTATTCAACAATTCGCATGGTGGGGTTCCTGACCTCCCATAGTGGGCAGGGAGGTATATACTGTGTCTTCTATCCCCCTATGTCTGTTTTCCAACATGCTTTCTGTCTTTGTCTTGGAATGAGATTACTTGGTTTTGTCCTGGCTCTGGCTGGGAGGGAAACAGTCAAATGTTAGTTAGTTTTGGGAGATGATATTTATTGTCCTTGTAAATCATCTCTATATTATGCACTGTATTATGTTTTGTTTATGTATTATATATGATTTGTAAACAGTTGAGTGTATTCCTCTTCGTGGGGACCTGGGCGTGTGTCTGGATGAGAATTTAGGTGATCTCAAACTAAGTACACTGATAGTGTGCTCTTGGAATCTACATCTGTGTTCCCTATTTGAACCATTTCCCCTTTGTCTGTCTTATTGGATGGGGTGGGTGGTCGATGTGGCCTAGAAGCTTCGGCTTTCTGCTCTTTACGGCATCAGCAACAGTCGTCTCGGGACACCGCTGTTGTACGAGTGGACATAGGTTACATCTTCAAGTGCACAATACGGGTCCTCGTCCCGCATCCCTGGGGAAACTGGCCTCGCGGCTGGGAGTAGCTGACGCAGCAATGCGATTGTGTGCTCGGGGTGAGACCCCCTTAAAGTCTAGGGCATGCATGGCCCACCGGCGTGTGGAATACGCTCTGGTGCCCAGACAGGCCTCACCAACACAATGGCTCCCGGTTATCAGCGCAATAGCCCCTCCACACCTAAGAAGAGCACTGTCAAATCAAAAAGAGCTAAACAAGGCCCACTCAATATTGGCAATAAATACCCCCCTGGCAAAAATAGTAAAAGACGCCCCACAAACAAATCGACTTAAGTCCAGAAGACCCTTCCACAAATCCGGAATAGAAAACCTTGACATCACCACTGCCTGGACCAATGAATGGCAATTAAACCTGCCAAAAAATGGACAATTCATTACCAACCCCACTCTGCGCCTTCCTGATTTTAAAACAGCAAAAAGAAAACACTGGGTCACCACGAACCGACTTAGAACGAACCATGGCCGCAGTAAAGAAAGCCTCTATCGATGGAGACTCATTGACTCACCAATCTGCCAATACTGCAAAGGGGCACGTCAAACCATCGATCATCTGGTCCTGCAATGCCCAGTGACAAAATTAGAAGGGGGGTATGAAACGATCTTTGAAGCCGGAGATGACCTGACATCATGGATCGACAAACATAATCTGGAGGTGTAGCCATAGGGGAGACCGGGGCAAGTTCGTCCACTTTTAGTCATTTTGTATCACTGATAAGTCAATTACTGATGGAATACAATGGGATTTGGTGACGTATCACTTTATTTCATTCTGATTTAAAACATGCCTTTGGTTTTTAAATATACACAAAATTGATGCATTTATTAACGAAATAAGATCATTACTTCAGGTGGGCGAATGTGCCCCGTCACTGGGGTAAGTTCGCCCAGGGGTTGGGGCACATTCGACCACCTGGGGCAAGTTCGCCCATGGTATAAAATTCAGAAGATACAAACATGAATCAATTTGATATTTACTATAATGTAGTGGAATTAAGTGAAGGAAATAATTACAAACACATATCAATAAAATAAAAAATACACTGATCCGATATATGTGGCATTACTATTCTTTACCAATCAATACAAATAGTCTGAATTATCTGAATCATTACAGTTATGGCATACATAATAGAAACATTTCTTTTTGTCTCCAACACATTGTTCATGTGACCATTGTTTACATTCTAAGCACTGAACCCATGTCTCCCTATTGCTGTCTGACCATGGTGATAAGCAAATCAAACAATACCATTCATCACTTTCTGAATCCGAAGAATTATCAAGCAGACGCCGCTTAACTTTTCCTTTTATAGTTGCCTTTTTCCCCTCAATAGCCTTCCCTTTCAGTGCAGTTTTTTTTCTTTATCTTTGCCAAATGCTCTTCTTCTATTCTATTCTTTTCTGGTGTATCTGTAAGGATACAGCTCTTCCGCTTTTTCCTCCCCCCTGGTGCTCTTTTTCTAGGCGGTGCTTTCGGGTGTGGCCTTATTAATTCAGGCGAAAAAGAGTTTGAAGTTCCAGGTTGAACCAGCGAGAGAGGAATAGATTGCTGGCATGAAGGTCCAGGCTGGGGCAGAGATGGAGGAATAGATTGCTGGCATGAAGGTCCAGGCTGGGGCAGAGATGAAGGAATAGATTGCTGGCATGAAGGTCCAGGCTGGGGCAGAAATGGAGGAATAGATTGCTGGCATGAAGGTCCAGGCTGGGGCAGAGATGGAGGAATAGATTGCTGGCATGAAGGTCCAGGCTGGGGCAGAGATGGAGGAATAGATTGCTGGCATGAAGGTCCAGGCTGGGGCAGAGTTGAAGGAATAGATTGCTGGCATGAAGGTCCAGGCTGGGGCAGAGATGAAGGAATAGATTGCTGGCATGAAGGTCCAGGCTGGGGCAGAGATGAAGGAATAGATTGCTGGCATGAAGGTCCAGGCTGGGGCAGAGATGAAGAAATAGATTGCTGGAATGAAGGTCCAGGCTGGGGCAGAGATGGAGGAATAGATTGCTGGCATGAAGGTCCAGGCTGGGGCAGAGATGAAGGAATAGATTGCTGGCATGACGGTCCAGGCTGGGGCAGAGATGGATGAATAGATTGCTGGCATGAAGGTCCAGGCTGGGACAGAGATGGAGGAATAGATTGCTGGAATGAAGGTCCAGGCTGGGGCAGAGATGGAGGAATAGATATCTGGCATGAAGGTCCAGGCTGGGGCAGAGATGGAGGAATAGAATGCTGGCATGAAGGTCCAGACTGGGGCAGAGATGGAGGAATAGATTGCTGGTATGAAGGTCCAGTTTGCTGTTCATCTAACTCGGGGTTTGGTCTGTCAGTAACAGAAGAGGGACAAAAGTCAATGTCCTGGAAAACATCAGGTCGAAAAGGATGTATTCCAGCTTTTGCAAAGCCTGCCACAATATTCTCTACAGAAACACTTGGGCTCCATGCAGTGTTAACCACCTCCGGAATGTCATATATTGACAGAGGTGATCCTGGGTGTGAACGCAACCAGTTCTGTTGAGCTTGCCGTAGTCGTTTTTTAAAAGGAGAAAAGACGGAAAGATCCAGTGGCTGTAGCTTGTGAGAACAATGAGGTGGAAAAGACAATAAGACTATCCCATTGTCTTTAGCGAACTGTAGTACCTCAAATGCAATATGAGAATCATGATTGTCTAACAACAGTAGAATGGGTTTCTCCTTTGATGGGTTCACAAATTTTGTGAAATGTTTCAAGAATTCCAGAAAATTTTCACCCGTCATCCATCCTGACTTGTGAGCAGCGCCTTTGCTACCGATAGGGGAACCTCTCAGAAAATGTTCTTTAAAATGTACTCTAGGGAAAACGAAAAATGGCGGAATGGTCTGACCACATGACGACACTGCAGCACATACGGTAACTAATTCTCCACGCTCGGCAGATACAAGTGAGCCCAGTTGTTTAGATCCTTGTGTGGCAATGACTTTAGGCGGCTTGGTGACTGTAGTGACGCCTGTCTCGTCGCAGTTCCAGATTGAAACAGGTTCAAACTTAAATCTATCGAGTACTTCCCGAAGTTTGTCGAAGAAAAGATTTACATTTTCTCGATTGAAAGCGGTGGCTCTTCCAATGCTAGTAGCTTCTGGTGTCCTCAACGAAATTGTTGGATGTCGTTTAATGAACCCATAGAACCAGTCTTCACCTGCTTGTCCGGCGTCTTTCCACGATGGTGGGCACTTAATCGAATGCACGCTGGCAAATTTGAAAGCCAGTATGCGACATTCCGTTGTTGTTAGTCCAAAGTAGATTGATGCGGCTTTTTTTAGGTAGTCTACAAGAATTAACTCTTGATCATCGGTAAATACCTGACGATGTTTTGAGTAGCCATATGATGTAAGCTGTCCTTTCTTTTCCCGGGCAATATAATCTTTCAATGTTGATCGAGGTATGCCAAACATTTCAGCCGTTTTTTCGCACACTTTCACTTGTTGTTTGTATGTGCTCGATAGCTCTTTTTATCGTCTCTGGTGGTGTAAGGCCTCTCTGTGTTTTGCGTGCTCGGTTTCTCATTTTTTACTCTAGATAGTGATAGAGAGTAAGAAAACAACCTTATTAATACACAGTCTAATACAACAACTTTTTTTAAAAATAAAAAGAAACACACCAAGCCCCCCCCCCCCCCCCCAAAAAAAAAAAAACACAAAAAAACTTGAGCTTTTATATAGTGCAATATCCACTAAACGTGCTCAAAGCGCTTGACAAAGGGTCCCTGACCAACAGCAAAACGTAACAAGTAGAACGAGACATGACGCATGTTAGGCAATATTACTTTTTTTCGGACATAGACGTTGCTAACGGCCATGTACTCATTTTACACCTGAGTACGATGAGAGAATGTGTGTAAAGAGCCTTTTCCAAGGACTTAACTATGCGCCGAGCGAGGCGACAGAGTAACGACAAATGTATTAGAAGTGGTTGAATAGCATATCAATGGTACCTAAACATCATCAACAGTGAATACTCGTCCATGGGGCACGTCCGCCCATGTGGCGAATGTGCCCCGTGATGAGGTGGCGAACTTACCCCAACCGGAATTTTTATATTACTTCACCCATAGCTCGCACTTCCGTGCTCACATGATTTAACTGACACAATAAATAGAAAGGGGAAAGTGTACTTACTATTACAATATGAGAACGAAATAAAAATCAAGTTTCCTTATTGGAATAATATGTGTTAATGAAAGATATGAAAAATTCACTTACCAGTGGATAAACAACAATTTTGAAGATAACAAGATAGATAGATGTGTTCTCAACCTCTGTAACCGGTGATGTCATGCGGAAATGGGATGGGTTTTGCACAGTGTGGTCGGAATGTCTAAAAATAGCACAGATGCAACATAAAAACAAAAAGACGAACGTGCCCCGTGGGCGAACGTGCCCCGGTCTCCCCTACGCTACTACTACTATTATTGGATGATTTAATTGTAATTCTAGAACTCTTTACTTTCCCATTTTCTTCCTTTTTACTGGCGCTGATATGACCTTAATGTTTTGCAAGCGCCATAAAACCCTTAAAAACATAAAAACAAACAAACGTTGTTTTACAATTGCCTTCCATTTATGGCTTCTTATCGAGATTCCCCGTCGGGTCGGAAATTACGAAATTACAAAAGTACGACGAAGCAAAACCGGAAACAAAGGCTGCCAAATTGGCTTTTTTAAAAACCAACTTCCAGAAATTTGGCTTTCTTTTCTTCAAAGCGACTGGCTTCAAATTTTTTTCGTTTGGGTTTTCCCCATTTATAGATAGAATGAAGTTGACGTTACTCAAGTCTTTGTTCTTGATTTTTGCGATCCGCATTTATGAGTTATTCTCACTAAACTGTATTAACCAGACTATAAACGTTCATGGTTACACATAGTTTTGTGTGTTGGTCCGTTATACTTCCGGGTGGCAATGTTGTTAGCTTATTAGCCAAGCGCATACTGTCTATACTTGTCTTTATTGCCATTGGTTTGGCTTTTTTAAAAATTTGGTCGATTAAAAAAAAAGATTACAGTTGGAATAACAAATGAATCACTGAGGTTGTTAAGGCAAATTTCTGAATTAATGTGGTGTAATATTTTGGCGTCCAAACCTAAACCGACTGTATAATAAACATCTGGCCTTTTGTTCCCTGCCTGTCTATCAAATCTTTTTTTTTCTTTGTCAATATAAGTAATGCTAATACAAATTCCAGTATCATTTATTTAACGCGGGGTGGAAGGGGAGGGTTGATATCATGTTTAAGGTATACATTCCATGGTAAAAATTGCTATCAAGAGGAGAGTGGCGGGATAGCAAGACATCATAAAATTTGGGCTTTTCTCTTATTTGGCTTTTTTTTTAAAGTGCAAATTTGGCTTTTAATATGTTTTTGAACTGGCAGACATGTAGAAGTTTATTTTCTTGACAGGGTTGCCAGTTTGGCATTTTAAATGCCAGATTCCAAAAATCTGGCATTTTTGAAAACCGTTTGGCATTAGAAAAATCATTTGGCATTTGGCATTTTCATTTGGCATTTTCTTTTCTTGTATAGATAGTATGCAGATGACGTCACTCAGGCCTTTGTTATTGTTTTTGCCATCCGCGTTTGTGAGTTGTTCTCACTAAACTGTATTAACCAGACTATAAAAGTTCATGGTTACACAGAGTTTGTGTGTTGGTCCGTTATACTTCCGGATGGCAATGTTGTGAACTCCTTGGCCAAGCGCATTCTATCTATATTATACTTCAAATGACACCTTTTCTTAATTATTTCTAAACGCGTAAAAACAAATCTCTTCACATCGGAAAACTTTGCTATTAAAACTCACACCCTGAACTAGCCCTGCCTCCCTCAGATATTCACTCAAATTCAGCCCTCGACAAGTATCCTCGTAAGTTTTCTGGGAATCTCCTGCAAAACTCGTGTATATTTGCGTCATGGTCGCCTGTTAACTTTCACTCCACTTAGTAGTCAGTAGGTAAAAAATTACCCCAACAGGAAATTTAGTATAATTCAAAAAAAAAAAAAGACAAGAAAACACGCAAGCCACCAGGATATGATAGTAAATTGTCTATCAAAAGTGAGTAGTTTTCTTAGTGGGGGTGGGTGTCATCAGACTTTGGCATTTTTTTGAGTGTTTTGGCATTTTTTGAGTCTTCCCCTGGCATTTTGTTGAAAAATAATCTGGCAACCCTGTTTCTTGACAGTTTAGTTCTGTTTTTATCTTGACTGCGATAGACCATAAAGTGAAAAATAAAGTCATTTACGTGTTATTCCGGATTACTGATCAAGAAAAAAAAATAGTTTTAAAATGTTTGAGACTTTCGTAGATCGTTGCGATGATATTATGGTTATAGATGCTTCTGTTAGAAACAGGTTTAGGTGGTCTTGGCTGGAAGAGAAAGATTCGCTTGGCAACTTATTGTCCGATTACATGCGGAAAATTCCGGCGCCTGGATTTTGTTATTGTTTGATTTGCAATCGGCGGTTGAGTTATGGTGGCAAAGGCAAATCAGTTTTGACTCGACATGCTGAAATTTTATCTCACAAAGCTCGTAGTAAGGAATTAAAGAAAAAACAGACAGGAAGTTTCGATGAAGGGGCCGCAAATGCTACTGGTACAGCTCTTGGACCGAGTCAACCCTCCTGTGATGCTGCACCAAAATCTGAGTGTGAGTGTTTAAAAATTTTTTCCCCCTTGTGTGTGTTTAAATGTTTTCCCTTTCTCAACACATTTATAAGTTTTCATTATTTTACAAACAATTGTAGGTACATCATCTCAGCTGAACTGAGTGTTAAATTGTAATTGACAAAAGACAAAAGTAAACATTTATTTTTTTTTTTTTTCATAGACAAAATAGGTCTTTAAAATTTAAAAACCATTTCATATATACCTTGGACCTTACTTTTAGATCTAGGATGAACGGTTCCACAGTTATGATGATTTTGATACTCAAAATTTACTATTGCAAATCAAAAAGCTCAAAACTTGTGACTGGGGATTCCCCTACTGAACAGCCCCTCGTGTCTCGTGTAAATTATAGTAGAATCTGACTGAAAACAGAACTCCCCCCCCCCCCCCCCCCCCCCCATGCCTTTTAGTCCCTTGTATATTTTAAGGCCGGGGCTCTATTTCTCAGAACGCTAAGGAAAATAAACTTGAACTCTATTTCTCTGAATGGTCGACTAGCCTCCAGTAGCTGATGGGTTACGGACGTGACGTCGATGCAAAAGTAAATGCTCAGAGTTGACAATGACAGATTTTATCAAAAAGTTGTGCTATCGCGAATACTCCATATATGCCATATAATATGGCGCTTTCACTTTTGCACTTCGTGCTGCATTATCAAAGAGAGAATAGAAGTAAACCTAAATAAGAAAGCCAAAGTCTTAAGACGGAACAGTGGCTGAAAGACAGGATTGCACAAACTCAAGATAGATTGAAGTCTAACAGAAAGTTGGGAATAAAAGACAGAGTGCCCAAGCACTGGCAAAAGAAACCCCCCCCCCCCCCCCCCCCCCCCCCCTAAAATGCATACACATTCATCATTTACACACTCTCGTAAATAACAAAAAAAGATCTTGAGAATGGAAATTGTCAGAGAAATAGAGATCACGTTTATTTTCCTGAGCATTCGGAGAAATAGTCACTTTGTTTAATTTGTGCATTGCTCAACTATTGATTGTCACTGAAATCCTATATGTATTTTTAAAAATTTATTTATTTATTTATTTATTGGTGTTTTTTTTTCATAGAGCGCCCTGAGCACCCTTGAATGGAAGTGTGCGGTTTGTAGATGCTTCATTACTATTATTATTATTATTATTATTACTATTATTATTATTATTATTATTATTATTATTATTATTATTATTTTTCAGTATCAGTTCTCACGATATAAATATTTGAATAGTAATATAAACGTTTTAGGTTACACGTAGTGATTAAATTACAGAAATGTTATAGCGTCTATCACTGGTTATTCACGCACAGGAGATGAAATTGAATGCACTTGGTTTACAACCTTATCATGGAGAAAAGAGAGTTGGTCATTGGCGGCCAAAATTAACGAAGTGGTAATTCGGACTCGAGTCTGAATAGTCTCCGTGGCGATTCAGACTCAAACTTCAATATTCGTGTGCATACAGAGGGGAAGATGATAGAATGTGGCCAGTAGGCAGAAGGTGGAACTGATAATTATAAAGAAATAGAAATAAGAAATTCTGACTCAAACTTCAATATTCGTGTGCGTACAGAGGGGAAGATGACACAATGTGGCTAGTAGGCAGAAGGTGGAACTGATAATGATAAAGAAATAGAAAAAAGAAATTCTGACTCAAACTTCAATATTCGTGTGCATACAGAGGGGAAGATGATAGAATGTGGCCAGTAGGCAGAAGGTGGAACTGATAATTATAAAGAAATAGAAAAAAGAAATTCTGACTCAAACTTCAATATTCGTGTGCGTACAGAGGGGAAGATGACACAATGTGGCTAGTAGGCAGAAGGTGGAACTGATAATGATAAAGAAATAGAAAAAAGAAATTCTGTTTTGCTCATATCACACTGGTTCAGCTCATACTCCTACTCACACTATCAGAATATTTATTTTTGGCCTGATTTTATTTGGACATCCTGATTTGTTGACAGTTACTTTGACTGACTTTTGTTACTTTTTGAAGAGTTAAAACTCTTTTCTTTTCTATCTAGACTTCCAATTGATCAATGATTTTGTATTTCTCATCAAATAAAGCGGGTTTAGACTACCTGTTAATAGTTACTAAAATCTTAATTTTTATTTGTATTAATTTTTTTGTAACTATCAATAATTAAAGTATTAAAAACAAAAAAAACCTACAGGAGATTATTCAGACCGAGTTCGAGTTCGAATAATCTGTTGATTGCACATGCGCATTGGAATTTGAGTCCGAATAGTCATGGGAGACCATTCAGACTTGAGTCCAAATAGCTGCAGTCCAAAATTAAACATACGTCAACCCCTTCAATCTTGATTAAATTCAACACAGACATAGATAAATGAAATATTCAGATGACCTTTCTATTGTTTAAAAAATTTTTTTGAAAAAAAAACATTTCAACATTTTTTTTATGACTAAATTTTAATCAAACTATAATTTCTGGAGAACAAAAGCCAGAGGCAGACACTAGAATTATACTCCATTGCCTTTATGCCTCCCAACAGTCTCACACAGCTAGAATAGTTGTAAAGTCACCTGACACAGATGTTTTCCTCTTACTGCTGTCACACTGTCATGCTATTGACAAGGTATTGATTTTTCAGACTGGAACTGGAAACAATAGACGCCAGATCAATATAACCAAGATGGTAAGATTTATGTCCAAACCCCTTAGAGATGCCCTATTGGGTCTTCATGCTTCACAGGATGTGATACCACAAGCTCTTTCGCAGGGAGAGGAAAGGTCAAAGCCCTGAAACTTCTGCTGATAGATGAAGATTTGATCAAGCTATTCTCATGTTTTGGAACGACACAAAATGTATCAGAAGGTGACATTCTAAAACTTGAGGCATTTGTTTGCCGATTGTATGGAAAAGCTTTTACTAAAAGCGTTGACGAAGTAAGATTTGAAAAAGTTAGCAAGACATTCAGCAGCAAAGGAAACCTTCTTTCATGTAGAAGCGGTCTAGACCTTTCTAAGCTGCCTCCATGTAGGAATGTTCTTGTACTCCATATAAGCAGGGCAAACTTCCAGACTTTGATTTGGAGAAGGGCATCACTTCAAGTACCCAACCTCCCAAGTGTTGACAGTAGTGGATGGATCAGTGATGGTTTGGGTATCCTAGATATCAAGTGGCACAGTGGTTCTTTCCTGCCAGATGAATTATCAGATATTGTCCCTAGTGATATCAATAATGAAGAAGAAAATGACAGTTTATCTGATGGACAAGGTGATGACAGGGAAGAAGACCGTGATTCGGACAGTGAGGATATCAGTGATTCTGACAGTGCAGAAGATAGTGATTCGGACACAGAGTACACAATCTAAAGGCAATGTTATAGACTGTACCTTATTGAGAAGAAAGAAACTAGTGTTTAAAGACTTAAAGATGCCTGATCTTGCAGACCTAATGTCCTTATTTAATCTTTGTGTAAGAATTTTAGCGATTATCTTCTTAAAATCTGTTACCATATTGATACAGTTTCACTTTTAAAATGCACTTTTATCACAAAATGTATGAATCTGATTCTTTTAAACTATTTGCTAAATTAGAACAATGAATTATCTTATATTTCATGCTAAAATTATGCATTTTTTATAAATGGGATTCACAGAGCAGCCATTTTATTTTTATCAACCTCACCCCTAATTTATCAAAGGGACTTAACCATATATTCTGAAATTGCAATAACTCCCCAATGAGTATGGGTTTTAGCCTCTAATTTTATTTTGGTGTTGTTCACAATACTAAAGTTTTAAAAACGTAAGGCTCATAAAGAGCCCATAATAGATTAAAGGTTTATAGTTGTCGCAAGAGTCTATTATTTTTATTTAGTCTTCGTTAGATGCGTTTTTATTTCTGAAAGGGTGAAAAATGAACTTTTATGGCAAAATTGTTTTAATCTGATCTTTCTAAATAATGCACCTAGTTACAGCAATCATTTCCCTTACATTTGATGCAAAAATAATGCATATCACATGAATAGTATTCACACAGCAGTTGTTCTAAGCAACCCTACCCCTATTTTTGCTAAGGGCCGCAACTCTTTGTTTTCAAATCAGCATAACTTCTGAAAGAGTATCAATATTGGGCTATAACTTTTTTTTGGTGGTGGTCAAGATACTGCTCTTTCAGAATATATAGGCAAAGTGTCCATGGAGAGATAGGTGGAGGTTACCGAGTCCAGAATTCTATCATCCGTGAATACTAGAATTACCAAATTTTAATAATAAATGGCACAAATCACCTAAAATATACTTTTGGGGTTATTTTTCAGACTGGTTGGCTAAAATGCTGCAGTCAACATAATTTCAAAAAAAAAACCCCACTTCTGGACCCTTTTGCCTTCTTGTGGACTGAGAAAATGTATTAAAAATTGTCAAAATTAGCTATTTTCCGCTTTTATCATCAATTTTCAAGGTTATGAAATATGGCTAATGAGCATACTGTTATATTTTTCAAAAGTACATTCAATTAGCTTTATTTTGATACCAATTGTATATGTCTAGTACTTATACTTTTGAGATGTGCAGTGTTAAAGACAAACAGGACACTTGTGATTTTTTTGGCACCGAGTGACCTTTCAGGGGCCATAACTCCCAAAAAGTATCGATTTTGGCTATAACTTTTTTTGGTGGTGGTTGAGATGTCACTCTTACAGACAAAATAGGTGCACAAAGTGTACAAGGGGGGGGGGGGGGGGGGGGGGGGGGGGGGGGGGGGGGGGGGGGGGGGGGGGGGGGGGGGGGGGGGGGGGGGGGGGGGGGGGGGGGGGGGGGGGGGATGGTTTCGTCCCGTGGCCCTTTACCTACATCTGTTCCCTATTTGAACCGTTTTCCTTTTGTCTTCCTATTCTTGGGTGCTTTAATTGTTACTTGTAATTCTAGATTTTTTCTTTATAATCCCATTTTACTTCCTGATATGTCCTAGGTAGCTGCAAGCGTTGTAAAGCCCTTAAAAACAAACAAAATCAAAGATGAGATATATGATCCGGCTCCTGAACCATGTTGGTAGAGGCCTTTAGGTTGCAGATTCTCTACTAGGGGAGGTTTCAAAGTTCTGCGGTTTGAGTCCAAATATGTCTCACCACTACCTACAACCATGTACACAGTTCTTCCTAAAGATAAAGATCATGATAAGGGCGTCAATTAAGTTGGAACTGATGATTACAGCATGGAAGTGCTGATTTTCTTCTTTTTTTTTTTAGCAATTATTAATTATGAATGTTATTATTTTTTTCTATTGGCTTTTAAAAAGTTTTTAAAAAATAAAGGCTGTCAAAAATCTTTAATGCTAAGCTTTCTTCATATCTTCCTTTTTTATAGGTATGATTGACTTTGATACAATGATGAAGGACAATTGTTCCTCTTCGACTGAACCATCAATGCCTGATACTCCGCCTCTGTTATGTCCGGAAGAACGTCCCTTCTTACAGAAGTCCCTCAAGAAAAAATCATCAATTTTGGATAATCCAACTGTGTCAGACCAGTGTCTGATTCCTTCATCAGTGGATAAAAACTCAATGCCCAATACTCCACCTCTGTTATTTCAGAAAAAACGTCCCTCGACAAAGAAGTCCCTCAAGAAAAAATCATCAATTTTTAGATAATCCACCTGTGTCAGACCAATGTCTGATTCCTCCATCACTGGATAAAAACTCAAAGCCTGATACTCCGCTTCTTTTATTTCAGAAAAAATGTCCCTCCACAAAGAAGTCTTTCCGGAAAAAAACATCAATTTTAGATAATCCACCTAAGGCAGAACAATGTCTGATTCCTCCATCACTGGATAAAAACTTTGACGAAACAAGCAGGGGATTAATCACAGCTGCATTTGAGGTTGCGGTGAAGAATAAATGTATTGATTCCCTAACAAAAAAGATGGGAAAATTAAAAGAGACCTGTATTGAGTTGAAAGGTTACTACAATAAGGAAAATGTGAAAAGAAGGGAGAGTAGACTTGCAACTATGCGAATGATGTTGAGAGTCAATAATTTGAGGCTTTCAAAAGAGAATACAAGACTTGTGAGCAAGACTGGGATGCTGGAAGCAGAAAATGAGGAGTTCAAGAGAAAGCTGGAAGAAGTTAATATTCGAAATAGAGATTTGCTGAAGAAAGTCAGACGCCATAAAAAGAGATTGGTAAAATTAAAAAGAGAAAAAAAGAGTGCTTTGAATAGAGCTAGATATCGCCTGAAAAGAAGTAGAGAACTGTCACGAGGCGATATTTCCCTAAGTGATTTTCAACATTATCACATTTTACCTGAAACTATAAGTGAGAGATCACTGTCACAACAAGATGATATTTCCCAAAGTGGTTTTCAACATAATGACATTTTACCTGAAACCATAAATGAGAATGCACTGTCACAACGAGATAATATTTCCCCAAGAGGCTTTCAACATTACCACATTTTGCCTGATTTCAAAATCAAGAAAGAACCATCACAAGATGATTTTTAACCAAGTGATATTCAACATTATGGCATTTCACCTGAAATCAAAAATGAGAAAGGACTAATATAAACAATGGAAAAAAAAAGGATGTTAACACAAATTGTCAAACAAAAGGCAAATTTATTGAATAACTGTCAGACAAAACCAGTCTTAGCATTATGGAAATATTTAAATTTGTCCTTACTTAATAGTGGTAAAGGATTCAGTTAAAACTTTTTTTTTAAAGCAAAGCAAAGGGATTTCATAACCCCCCGCCCCCCCCCCCCCCCCCCCCCCCCCCCCCCCCTCCAAAAAAAAAAAACTCCAAAAAAATCAAATAAATATATTTAATAAACAACCGAAACAAAATCAATGCTTGGTATCAGGCTTTCAAATACCTCACAAAGTGATTCGATGCATTTTTATGCATGACAAGGAATTATTGAATATATTAGTGATACAATCTGTCAATGATGCTTTATGGCAAGAGCAAGTTGAGGAAAATTGACTGATGTGTTAGAGTTAAAGATAGACTGTTATTTGTAAAAAATCTTTTCTACTTGGTCAAACTAAACCTGCAGGCAGAGTGTAAAACTGCTAAAAGACTGGTGATTGACTTGATTTAGCAGATGCCACACAATAAAAAGTGCTTAGTTTTGAGTTACACACCAGGTGGATACAAATAACAAGTGGTGAGCTTGAGTTACACACAACTCTCATCACCTGAAAGAGATTCCCCATCTTAAATGTATTTCTCCAAGGTGAGCAACATCAGCTATTTGGATTTCTAACATATTAACCTTCGACAGATTGTGGATACGATCTAATAGTTCAATATTTTCCTATAGAATACATTTTGTGATGTCACATCATTTTTTAACAACCTCGACTTATCCAATTTGTTTTGGCAAATCTACCACCTGCACACCTATATTGAAGACCAAAATAATCCTAAGGGATAAATGTCATTTATTTAGAGTTAAAGTTAAGACATTGACTGTCATTTTGGTGCCCCCCCCCCCCCCCCCAAAAAAAAAAAAAAAAAAAAAGAAAAAAGAGCCAACGAAAAAACCCCATTTAATCTCAAATTTCAAAGTTTACATTATTCAATATGAAGCATTCCGTCATAGTCTTGTACTTAGGTCCCTGTAATGGACCTTTAGATTATATCAGTTTCTGTATCCTTAATTGAACACCAGCAATTATCTTCCACTCTTTTTTGTTTGATTAGGATTTTAATTTTAAGACATATCAACAACAGCCATTCAATTTATTAAAAGTAATATCGTTATGCATTTTGATAGAATGTTTTACTTCATTCACAGCCATGAAATGATTTTTTAAAATAAAGCAACAAAGTAAAACATTAACCACTATAATTGTAATTATTTCTTCTTTTTTTTGTAAAAAAAAAGTTTTTGTGGGTGATATAGGAATTTCAAGAATGTTTCGCAACAACACTATAGCATTGCACGGATACTGAGCCATCCATCCATCTTACTGGTAGTTGACATTTCTCACATTTCTTCAAGGTTGGTTTCTTTAGCATTCTATTATTGCCCATTTCATTTCATTACAATGCACCCTGGACCTTGACGCTGAAATGACCTAAAGCTGTTGCAAGCATTATTAAACCAAGGTTGCCTATTTTCCTTATATTTAAGGAATTCAGTACGCTATAAACCCTCAGTATATTTTCCTATCACCTGTTAAACTGAAAAAAGTAAGTACATAATGACAATGTTCAGCACTCAAACAAGGGTCGGTCAATGTTTTGTGTAAAAGTAGTTCATTAAATTTTTGCCTTCTGAATTGGCAACCCATAAACATTAAACAGTTTAATAAATTGGAATCAGAGACTGTGCAAAAAAAAACAAAAAACGTATTGAATGACATTAATTTGACTTGTATCACCTCAATCAAGGTAAGTTGTAAATCTGGCTGAATTAATTGTTTTCTTAAAAGGTATGCGGTTTTATGACCAATTTAATGTCAGCATTTAGTTTTCTATGTGTCTGAACCACTATGAATATGTTACAGTTACAGATTGTCTTGATTGCAGGCAATTAGATTTAAATTATGTTGCTTTGTAAATACTCAGGGATGGGGTTTATTTTAATAGAAAATATTCTGTTACTTGCGAGTAGCTTTTTAGTTTGTGAAGTGGGATTTTACAAGATGAGTGTATATATAGTTAAGTGAATTTAGAGAAGAGAATACCAGCAGTTTTTCTTAAAATAATCTTTCTAGTTCATTTACAATTAATTTTGCCAATTTTTCCCATAACAATTCACCATTCTATATTCTCAGATTCGGTCTCACTGTCACTGTCAGCCAGAATACTGTTATAATCAACGCTGAATTGAAAAGAGATAATCCACATGTTTGCCACCGTTTCACAGGCCAGAGATGGAATAAGTTCAGTCATCAGTATCACACCTCTTCTTTATATACGTATGACATGCATTTTATCTTTTTGACATACGTTCATTTGCACAAAGGTTAATTATTAGATATTGAATTCATTTTTTTAAAAAATCCATACAGGCATAGTTACTTGTCCTTGCACCGATCATACTACTAAGATCTCTGTTACTGTAACAGAGATCAGTAATGATTTTTCATCGTCAACAGTTTTCAATATCTGCAATAGTCTATAAATTTTATTTATTTATTGGGGTTTTTTTTCTGACAAAAATGCATGTTATTTGATACAATTAAAAATCCTGTTTGATAGAGCACTAATTTCTCTTAGACTTACGTGGGATTATTATTGTTATTATTATTATTATTATTATTATTATTATTATTATTATTATTATTATTATTATTATTATTATTATTATTGTTATTATTATTTATTTATTAATTTTTTTATTTAAAAAAAAATTTATGCTATGAATTTGTACATTTATGATTTATTCAATTATGAACAGTTTTCATTACTGGCAGTAGTCCATAACAGTTATTTTTTGACTTTACAATGCCCTATTGATATACAGTGCAACTCCTGGATAACGACATTGCCCGGGACTGGGAAACATGTCGTTATTCCGGGGTTTCAAGATGGCAGAAAAAGGGGGCGTGATGAGACCCGTGAATACATACAGTGCAATGTGCAGACCAGTGCCTGAGAGAAGACACGTCCTAACGACGTTAGAATGTGTATTTCTCCTGCTTACAAAGGGCATACCAGTTACGCTTTCACTCTCCAATGTGTATTGTCATTGTTTTGATCTCATTTGAGGGGGGGGGGGGGTTATTGTTTAAGAGTGCGAGATGACGATGGTCAGGTATCAAGCATCGGTTTCGACTGCAGTTTGTTGTTATAAGGATGTCGCTAAACAGGGGTTTTACTGAAATGTATGTCGCTATTTGGGGGGTTTTATTACTATTGATATGTAGCAAAAAATTTGGGACCAGAGGTCAATGTCGCTATCTAGGGGTTGTTGTTATCCAGAAGTTGCACTGTATTTTTTCTATTGATCAGTGATGATAATCTTCCGCGAATTCCGGGATTTAGAGAATTTCTCAGAAATTTTCCGCTGAATTTGCTGTGTCAAACATTTTCCTCAAAATCACCATTAGGTCTTATGTCATATTTTGACACCTTTGCTTATTGTCGTGAAATTTGGTGACGGCGACAGTCCCATTTTTATGACGTCGACCACATAGAATGGCACCAGATGTCACAATTGACACAGAAGACCAGTGGTGTTCTTTGATGAGTTAGTTGATGGTTGAAGGGAAAGGGGAGGGACAAATGGGTCTGGATATTTTTTCTCTGTTGAAGCCTACTTATTGCCTTTTTAATCTCTCTCTCTCTCTCTCTCTCTCTCTCTCTCTCTCTCTCTCTCTCTCTCTCTCTCTCTCTCTCTCTCTCTCTCTCTCTCTCATAATACGAATATAAAACTATGTTCCTGTTATTTTTACACTTTACTTTTGTTTGATCGATTGACCGAGAAATTGCTATTGTCATCACTGATTCATAGATGTGTAAAAACTGTCTGTACAGGATATATAACAAGCTATTGAAATGTTGTAATTATAAACTGTTATATAACACATTTAAAGGAAACTCCATGTTCAGCCTTAACTCTCGAATTCATCGTGATTAATCAGTGGATCAATTTGTTCAATTTTCCATTCATATGAACTCGAGAGAGTTAAATAATAATAAGAAGCTAGCCCCAATCCTGCCATGCATGGGCAGTGAGCTGAGCATACATAAAATAGTCCTGCTATTCACTAAGTCTTGTTGAGTAAATAATCTGAAATAAAGTAAAGAGAACATTTTTAAACAAGATTTCAACAACGTTCGTACACTAACACGTCTTTATTTTGTACCCAACCCCCCCCCCCCCCCTGTCAAAATTGTTAACTCTCTTGAGACTGAGGGAGTTTTGTAAAAAAAATTTTTAACCTCTTCAATTGTTAAAGACTTAAAAAACCAAGTTATTCATAAAGTAATTGCATATTAATGAAATTTGATAGGTAATTAGTCTCATACCTACTGTTATGTTTAAAATTCAAATAAACTGCACCACTCTATCTGCTATAGTTTTAATGATGTGATTGATTGAAAATGTGTATTTTTGGTCTTCTGCAAAAATTTAGGGGCAATCGAATTTAATGAAATGGGCACTATACTTCTAAAAACTGATTTTGAGTGTTAGTTACACTCCAGCACAGTTTCCTCGAACGTTTTGCATGTCCCGATATATATATATATATATATATATATATATATATATATATATATATATATATATATATATATATATATATATATATATATATATATATATATATGTGTATAGGTTTGTAAACATTTGCATGTATTCCTCTCAGCGGGACCCAGTGTTTGTGTCTGGATGAAACTTTTAGGTGATCTCAAACTAAGTACAATGGTATTGTGCTCTTAGAATCTACATCTACATCCCTATTTCAACCCTTCCCCTTTGTCTTACTTTTTCTTGTGTGCTTTGAAATTGTAAATCTAGACTTTTTCACTATCCTATTTTCTTCCTTTTTACTGGTGCTGAAAAGACCTAAGTGTGTCACAAGCGCCGTAAAACCCTTAAAAAAACAAAAAAAACAAACATTGGTGTTTGATGTTTGGTTCATGTGACATGTCTCCTAGTAGGTAGTTTAAAACACAAATACGATCAGATACCTTCCAACATCTATTGATTGAATGTCTCCATTTTCATTAATAAATAAATAATGTCCGTAAAATCGAGAGTTGGAAGGGAAACAAATAAGTCAACCAGTACTGGGGATTGACGCCTTTTTCTAGTTTGGTTTCTTGTTAACAACTAATACAGTATCTGATTTAAAATTTGACACATCCTCGGCAAATTTATAAATTCTAACTTTACTAATTGTGCGGCTATGTGGTCTTGTGGTATGACACTCGCTTTCAGACCGTACTCAGGTGTAAAATGAAAACCTGGCCGTCAACATCGTTGTCTGTCGGAAAATTGTAATATCGCCTTACAGTTACAGGCGTCATGTCTCGTTCTACATGTTACGTGTTGCTGTCGGTCAGGGACCCTTTGTAAAGCGCTTTGAGCACATTTAGTGGATATTGCTCTATATAAAAGTTCTATTTTTGGGTTTTAAAAAAAAAATAATATGCGTTGTTAATTAAATGTTCCAATGTTGAAATGAATTTTCATCCCCCAGAAACAGTTGAATAGAAAGACAAAAAACTATTACTGAGTAGAGGCTCGGTGCCTGCAGGTGTCAGCCATGTTGGCCACCCCTAATGGATGACCGCCTTGACATTTGGTAGCAGTGCTTGAGGCATATCAGAGACAAAAGAGTAATTCTGGTCGAATGCCACTAGATTATTCCAGATGTCAAGACGATATGCAGATGCCATGAGCGGCCCGCCCAGAAATGTGACGGAATTGGGATACAACCCAGTGCCTGAATGCTTCGGCCTTCCCGGACTCCACACAACTATACTATCTGAACTATCTGTCATGGTTCTGTTTAACTCTCACTCTCAATCTCAATGGTGAAGCGGTTGGCTGCCTAGCCAAATACTAGAGGCAATGGGGTCATCGGCATGGTCGAGAAATAAGCGAACATCCCAACTCAACTTTAGCTGGAAAATGCGGTATCGGGGTCAGTGACAAGACGCACATGTTGTCCCTTAATATCGAGGGCCAGAGTATGGCCAAAAACTGAGCTTTTATCAAAGCTACCGGTCGTCCATAGCGTTGACATTTTTCCTACTACTACTACAGGAGACGCATTTTTATTCATGTGCGCATCTGGGTGGGGTTCCTGACCTCCCACAGTGGGCACTTACTGCGACTTCTATCCCCTTATATCTGTTTTCCAACTCGCTTTCTGTCTTTGTCTTGCAGTGAGATTACTTGGTTTTGTCCTGGTCCTGGCTGAGAGTGAGAGGGAAACAGTCAAATGTATAGGGGCCTGGTTAGTTTTGGGAGATTATATTTTTTTCCTTTGAAACCATCTCTCTGTTATGCACTGTATTATGTTTTCTTTATATAATATCTGATTTCTAAAACATTTGAGTGTATTCCTCTTAGTGGGGACATGTGCTTGTGTCTGGATGAGACTTTAAGGTGATCTCAAACTAAGTATGTACTTTGATAGTGTGCTCTTGGAATCTACACCTGTTTCTTAATTGAACCAATTCCCCATTGACTTACCTTTTCTTGGGTGCTTTAATTGTAATTCTAGAACTTTTTACTTTCCCGTTTTCTTCCTTTTTACTGGCGCTGATACTGATATGACCTTATTGTGTTGCAAGTGCCGTAAAACCCTTTAAAATTAAAACAAAAACAAACATCAGGCGCGCAAGTTTCTCTATTCTAGATCCCAGGCTATACAGTGGTCCAACAAGAGGACACTCATGGACGGTTGCTGATGATCAATTCAGGCCAGCACAAGTGAGAAATCCAGACGCAGATTACAAGCAGCCCCTTGGGTGCTTACCCCTATCCGATTTTTGGACAAAGACATTGATGTAAAAAAAACAAACAAGGGGGGCAGTCCTCCGAATTTTTACGTCAATCTTCGATAAGTCAATGAGAAATGCCTTTCACAAAGACACAATCCCTGACCAACTGATGAACAGGACAACTTAAGAAGGTCGCACAAGACAGGTCACGAAAACCCACTGTTCACCTATCGAGCACGTTACATGTTTGCCATTCTCGAATTATGTTCATTGGGGAGGAGGGGGGTCATTTGAATGTACAATCAATAATGTGAAATGTCACTGAATCTTAACTTCTTTAATACCAGATTCCATGTAAGTTTTGTTCGGTATAACCTTTTAAGGGGGTCACTGTTTTCAAATATAGAGAGGTGCATGATGACATATGTAATTATTTATTTGACCTCTCCACTCTCGAGTTCCAAGTTGTTGACAATCTATTAATAGTTAGTATTGCTCATTGCTATTCGCGGCATACCACGAAAAAGAATACCACGCTTCGCCTCAATGGAGAAATACTTGTAAATTTTCCTCATTGTGACAAATTTTCATGTTAATCCATATTGTTGCCAGTTTTTTTAATGAATGTAGAAATCACAACTGGCAGCTACGCACTGGCTTTCAACTATTAAAATGTAACAATTGTTTATATCAAGTGTGTAGTAAATGTACAATTTACTGTGTAATTTTGAACCTAGGGTGGCAATGTCAGTGAGTAGGGCACATGATTCTCGTGAAAAGTAAGCCCCTCCCTAGTCAAGCCTGTGGGGAGTTCAGTGATCAATATCACAACATAATTAACTGTGTATAATACTGTTAATAAACGTAAACCCTCCAAAAGTTCACTCTTCCCAGACCCTTTGCTTTTTATATACCTGTCATCTGCATTTTTTGCGGCCGCAAATATCAGGGCGATCCGCAAATTTTGGCAAATTTCCCAAAATTGGCAAATTTTGGGGAAAACAAGAAGCCAAAACAAAATAAAGAAAAAAAAAGTGCGAAACTTGAGCAATGTTGCAGTTTTGCCTGGGCCCAAACCAAGGGAAGCTACTCTCTACTGATAATGATCCTTTAAAATCTTTGTAACAACGCTATTGCGTAAATTAATCAATGTAGCCTCCTTAAATGTAATAAATTGTCTTTTATATATATTTTTTTTCTGTATCGCGTGTTAATTTTTACTAAAACGCTAAGTTCTCCTCGGCAAATTTTTTGGCAAATTTTGGTCTTTTTGGCAATTTTCTTGGCAAATTTTGGCAAATTTTAGGTCCCAATTGGGCAAAAAATTCAGATGACAGATATACCGTAAAGGAGAATAATCCCAAAGTAAGGTACTGTAACAGATGCGAAAAAAAATATTAAAAATTGGCTTAATGTCACTAACTAGTGTTTGAGCCAATTATCATTAAAATCTATCAGAAGGTTGTGGAGATATTCGCATCAACGCGTGCGCACGGGTAGTGGAACAGATTATTGTGTAGTAGTAGCAGTAGTAGCTCTAGTATCAAAATCACAACAGTGCATCAAAATTCTCTTTGCGTAATGTTATGGCATGAAACGACATCGCCAAGAGTACCTATATCAACAATATTTTTTGCCCAGTTTGGCAGACCATTGCAGATGTGAAAACGATTTTTAAAAGAAACGGGTATTTTAACTTTGTTGAGGCACAAAGTGAATGTTAAGTGTAGGCAAATGCACATAACAGTTAAAGGCCCATCTTTCTTTACCGTGAAAACTATTACTGTAAATGTCTATTTAAATAATACGCTAGAATTGTTTGTTTCATCCAAACTTCGTGAAAATCAGCCATAGATCATTTTTCTGGTGCGACGGTGTTTCTCCACCGTGGAGACAGGCCATTCACGAATCCAACGAGATGCAGACTCTGGCATAAAAAACTCTAGTATCCCGGGTGGTAATGCGATGCTATCACTAATCGCTCTCTAAATCCCAAATGCATTGCTGAAAAGTTATAGGGAATGAGATTAACGGAAGAGTAGCGTCCCTTGATTGGACGTCACCCATAGTCTGTGACGTCAGCGGCGGAAAAGTTATTAGAGAGAGAACGTCATGTTGGTTGTGCGCATGGTCTCTCGTCCTCGCTTCAGCGTTCTCTCTCTAATAACTTCCGCTGGTGACGTCACAGACTATGGGTGACGTCCAATCAAGGGATGCTACTCTTCCGCTTATCTCATTCCCTATAGGACGCTTGAATAAGGTATGAAAAGTAATATATTCAATCTTCTCTTTTTTAACTCTCTCCTTACCAGCTATTTTCAGAATGTTTCTCAAATCTTCACAACTCACCAAACACAAAAATATATTTTTATTACTCAAACTCAAACTGCAACAAGTACATTTTAAGCAAAATATTGTTCTGCAAAATGAGCTCTACAACGCATAGTATATATACTTTTTATAACTATAACAAAAAAAATTTGCTTAACATTTTGTGATGTACACAAGAAATCGGAATGAGAAAATTGTTTGCAGCATCGTAACTAATTTGACGATTTTTCTATGGTTGGTAAGGAGATGGTAAAGGCAGAATATAGAACTTATCCTCGACTCGGCGCATGGTCGAGTCCTTAGAAAAGGCTCTGTGTTCACATTCTGTAATCGTACTCGGGTTTAAGATGAGTGCCTGATAGACTTGGATCGTATCTGTACATTTACCTGTCCCCGCGGAAAATTGCAAATGAAAACCCCAAAAATTGCACCCAAAATTCCAAAAATTGCAAATTTAAATAAGACATTGTTTTCAATAAACAGCGCACAATAATTTATTCTTGCTTTAATTTTATGACAAGCACAGTCCACCAATTTTAGTTGGTTTTTAGTTGGTATGTATTATATAGTATTGTGTCCATAAATTACATTGATATTGACATTGCATACACAGAAAAGAAATAGTATGCTCGGTATATACAGGGGATGCCACCAGGAGATTTTGAAAGAAAAAAAAAAACACTTTTACAAACGCATGGATTCCTAACAATTATGTGGTAGAAAAGCTCATAAATAAAATTAAATATTATTATTATTATTATTATTATTATTATTATTAGTATTATTATTCCAAGTACATCTATACATCATAATACAGTGGAACTCGGGGAGTAACGAGATCGAGGGGACCGGCCATAAAAACTTTCTATTTCCGAGTTACATGAATCTATGTTTATGATAGTATATTAAACACCCATAATAATAATAAATAATAATAATAATAATATATATATAATATATATATATATATAATATATATATATATATATATATATATATATATATATATATATATATATATATATATATATATTATAACAGATTGGTGTTAACAATAAAACTATTATTAAATAGCATAATGTCATATGGAGGGTTACAAATGACATAACTTTTGTCTCTGCTTACAACTTACATGATTCCTTTAATTTTTTTGAGTATATATATATATATATATATATATATATATATATATATATATATATAATAACAGATTGGTGTTAATGTTAACAATAAAACTATTATTAAATAGCATAATGTCATATGGAGGGTTACAAATGACATAACTTTTGTCTCTGCTTACAACTTACATGATTCCTTTCATTTTTTTGAGTATATATATATATATATATAAATCGTGACTTATTTTACAGATACAAAAGACTGGAAAAAATTAGTAGTCGCTATTTCCGTTTTTGTCTGTTTTTATTGTCAACTCAAATAAGGAGAAAAAACAAGGATTTATGTTTTACTCGTTATGTCCAAGCTCGTTACTTTCGAGTTCCACTATATAATAATAATAATAATACAGTGGAACCTCCCGATTACGACACCTCCGAATAACGACAACCTCCTGATAACGACATTGACCCGTGGTCCCGATTTTTTTTCTATTTAAGACCAGTAAAAATAACCTCCAAATAACGACGCACTTTTTGATAAAACCTCCGAATAACGACATCATTTTGGCGATTTTCGGCAGTTTTCGTAGATATCTGATACTAAAAATACCGAGTTTGAGTACTCAAAAGTTTATAAAAACGATTCCTGCTTGAACCAATGAGAACGCAGCTTTTTTTGACGAATCTTGGCTGATATGCATTAATAAAAACCAAGGTATAAATGTAAGTGTAAGCTAGTAAACACAAAATCTTGGAAAATGTGATATTATGTGGTGATAGAAGTAGTAGTAGTAGTAGTAGTAGTAGTAGTAGTAGTAGTAGTAGTTGTAGTAGTAGTAGAAGTAGTAGTAATAATAATAATAATAATAATAATAGTAGTAGTAGTAGTAGTATTAGTAGTAGTAGTAGTAGTAGTAGTAGCAGTAGTAGTAGTAGTAGTAGTGTTTTTGTGGGAGGAGGAGGAGGAATTTTGTTTGTTTTAAAGGGTTTTACAGCGCTTGTGACACATCTATGTCATATCAGCGCCAGTAAAAAGGAAGAAAATTGGATAGTAAAAAAACATTCTATATTTACAATTGAAATGACATAAGAAAAAGTAAGACAAAGGGGAATGGTTTAAATAGGGAACAGATGTAGATTCCAGGAGCACACTATCAGTGTACTCAGTTCAGATCACCTAAAAGTCTCATCCAGACACACGCACAAGAACCCTCTAAGAGGAATACACTACAATGTTTTGTTTGTTTTGTCAATGTTAATAAAACCTGGTCCCGCGGGCCTTACCACGCCCACTTTGTCCGCCATCTTGGAAACCTCTAAATAACGACACCTCCGGATAACGACATAAAAACTCGGTCCCGTGGCATGTCGTTATCGGGAGGTTCCACTGTAATAATAATAATAATAATAAGTGCATTTATTATTTATATAGCGCTCTTTGCCGCAACCTCAGAGCGCTTTACAATAAAAGTGGTATATTAAGAACAAAAACAAATTTTAAAAATGCATAAGAATATAGTTGAGATATATAATAA
>NC_088364.1:70041922-70051922 GCF_034508935.2 Berghia stephanieae
AAGAAGAGAAGAAGAAGAAGAAGAAGAAGAAGAAGAAGAAGAAGAAGAAAGAAGAAAAGAAGAAGAAGAAAAGAAGAAGAAGAAGAAGAAGAAGAAGAAAGAAGAAGAAGAAGAAGAAGAAGAAGAAGAAGGAAGAAAGAAAGAAGAAGAAGAAGAAGAAGAAGAAGAAGAAGAAGAAGAAAAGAAGAAGAAGAAGAAGAAGAAGAAAGAAGAAGAAGAAGAAAGAAGAAGAAGAAGAAGAAGAAGAAGAAGAAGAAAGAAGAAGAAGAAGAAGAAGAAGAAGAAGAAGAAGAAGAAGAAGAAGAAGAAGAAGAAGAAGAAGAAGAAGAAGAAGAAGAAAGAAGAAGAAAGAGAAGAAGAAGAAAGAAGAAAAGAAGAAGAAGAAGAAGAAGGAAGAAGAAGAAGAAAGAAAGAAGAAGAAGAGAAGAAGAAGAAGAAGAAGAAGAAGAAGAAGAAGAAGAAGAAGAAGAAGAAGAAGAAGAAGAAGAAGAAGAAGAAGAAGGAAGAGAAGAAGAAGAAGAAGAAGAAGAAGAAAGAAGAAGAAGAAGAAGAAGAAAGAAGAAGAAGAAGAAGAAGAAGAAGAAGAAGAAGAAGAAGAAGAAGAAGAAGAAGAAGAAGAAGAAGAAAATGATGATGATCATGATGATGATGATGATGATGATGAGGGGGGTGGGGCGAAGAGGAGAATGAGGATGAGAATGCTGATATTCCTAATAGTCAGTGTTTGCACAATGTCTCTTCAAAGAGGTAAAAAATACAAACAAACCCGGAAACAAACCAAGACAAAAAAAAGAGACAAAAGAAAAAAGAGAATAAATAATTAGAGGGGAAAGGGAGAGGGGGGGGGGGGGTGTGGGTAGGATGAATACCAATAGAATAACAAAACCAAAACAGAAAGGAATATCTCAAAACGAAAAAAAAAAAACTCTCTATAATATAAAAAAAAAAAGAAAATAAAAAAGAAAAAAGGAAAGGAAAACAAAGTTGATGGTACCACCACAACTGCTATCTATTTATTATGGCTGGAATTAATTATTATGAATTAAACCAATCTTGTGACTCACTGACTGCAAACAAAAAGATCGGCCAACCCCATGACATTCGACAACTAAAAACTACAAAGGGAAATAGAGAAGAAAAAAAGGCCTGTCTTAGATTAATCTCTTATTCTTTGTCCACTAAACCAGCCAGCCGCCTTGACCATCTTTGTGGTAATCAAAATAGGGTCCACTTTAAACTGCTGACCATCTGAGTCAAGGCTTTAGTCTAAGTGTTCATTTTCGTCGTTGAGATTTGGTTCAGTAAAGACCGCTGATTTTTTTTATTCTAAATAATTATTACTCTCATTTGCTTGAGCACTCATTTTCAAAAGGTTTTTAGATTCAATATAATATTTCTTGTTAAACATTTGTCATACTTGTAACAAAAAAAAAAATCAAAAAAAAATCAAAAGTCATGTGTCTTAGAAGGATACTGACACATTTTACAGCTCACGACTTACTGATCTTACTGTCAGTCACTTAATTAACTACTAATTTTAAAGATGATGATGATTATAGTTAGTATTGTTATTTCTATTATTGTTATTATCATTATTATTATTATTATTATTATTATTATTATTATTATTAGTATTATCACCATAATAATAATCATCGTCATCATCATCATCATCATCATCATCATCATCATCATCTTTGTAAAGCGCTTTGAGCAAGTTTAGTGGATATTGCACTATATAACAGATCAATAAACATCATAATCACCATCATCATCATCATCATCATCATCATCATCATCATCATCATCATCATCATCATCATCATCATCATCATCATCATCATCAACAACATCATCATCATCATCATCATCATCATCATCATCATCATCATTCATCATCATCATCATCATCATCATTAATATTATTAATTCATTCATTAACATATTCTTACCATTATTTATTTGTATATATTTATTCACTACATCTTAAACATTTTATTTATCTATTTATTTTCTGTTTTCATTTGATCATATTCGCTAGAAATAATCTTGATGTCAACGATGAATGGACAGGACAGAAGACACGGGGTTGGGAATACAAGAGGAAAACAATAAGGGGGTGGGAGAGTTGGGGTGATGAAATTATATGAGATGTTTCCCGGCAGACAGTTGGCTTGTCAATGAATTAATTTAATGGTCAAGTTACTATAAAGAACAGAATCAACCAAGCATTAGACAAACATAGTACAATGTTCTTTTGTTGCTTTTGTTCTGTTTTTTGTTATATGTTTGTTTCTTTGTGTGTGTTTGTGTGTTTGTGCAATGAATAATATGACCCACTGTCTCCAAAATGGTATATTGTGTTGGAATGATTCTGACGCTGGCCACTTGATTAACAGTCAACGCACAGAGAAACATACATGAAAAAAAAAAATCCACCCTTCCCCCTCGAAACCCCCCCCCCCCCCAAAAAAACCAACAAAATAATCTGCATCGACTGGGGATCGAACCTCAGACCTCCTCAGGAGTTTCACACACACCTTTTCAGACCTAAACCCACAGCACAATTTTGTACCTGTATCCACTCACTAATTTGTTTAATACTATACTCTGAAGGATGAAACCGATAACTTTTTTTTAAATGTCTCAATTCAGTACTGAAAGAATGTAATTTATAAAAGGCAAGAGGAATAGTATTTACGAAAGAATGGAATCCAAACCAAAAAAAAAAAAAAAAAAGAAAAAAAAAAGAAAAAAAAAATCATACACAGAGAAGAAAGAAAATTAGAACTCGAACCACCTTGCTCCTACTCCACCCACCCCCCCCCCCCCCATTTCGCCTTTCATAAAAGCTGCTAATCATGGCCCAAAGTAGAGTTCTTAAGTGTGTTGCTTTAACTTTAATTAAATTCTCATTGTAATCCATCTACTCTACAAAACACTTTGCCTGAAGATGGGTCTGATTTTGATTGGTTCCATATTCTTTTCTGCTGTTATTGTTTTTTTCCCCTCACCCCCACCCCCCAACCCCCCTTCTTCTAATTTGACTTTGCAGTGACCAGGACCATAAATGGTCAAATTTTGTTTTCTTTTTATGTCCTTACACTTGAAAAGAATTAATTACCTCTCCGAGTCTGAAAGATCACAAAAGACGGAGAAGGGGGGGGGGGGGGGGGGGGGGGGGGGGTGAAGCACTAGAACGGACTACGCATCTTAGCTACTTTATCAAACTTCGATCTGCGAGAGTTCTTCTTCGTGACTTTCCGGCTGAGTGCTTCGAGACAAGATGACAATCGCTAAGATGTGCCTTGAGTGAAGTATCCAGGGCTCTTACGCGCCACTTTAATCGTCGACTTCACCGCTTTTACGCCTCTTATGCGCTCCCATCCACCCTTATACGCCCCCTTGATCATCCCATAATCCGCATTGCCCTGTGTCCAAATTGAATCTCACCCCTGAGTATCTATCGCCCACTGGTGAACGCGGTACCCACACTACATACTGCCACTGCTACGTATTTGGTTTCGTATGGGAACAAAACAGACAATGGACGTTTCGGGTACAAACCCTTCGTCAGAACAACAATACACAAATAAACGTGGAAAACAAGCAGTATTCATTCATACTGCAACCACCATTGAATACATACGAGACAAGTTATTTTTCATTATATTTTATTTGTTTTCCACGTTTATTTGTGTATTGTTGTGCTGACGAAGGCTTTGTACCCGAAACGTCCATTGTCTGTTTTGTTCCCATACGAAGCCTTTCCATTTTCACTCTTTCGTTAGTATTTTACGATCACCGGCTTCAGGCAGCGCTTACCGTTTTCTGCTATGTATTTCCAACCGAGACGCTGATCGAGTAGTTACCGTTCATAAACTTTTTTGTAAGGAATTCAAGCGACGATGACCACGGTCAGTGATCAAATTTATGTTTATGATAATAACCGTCATTATGCGATACACACACCTTTTACAATTCTGGAGAGAAAAAAAATGATTAGAAAGACAATTAACACATGGAACAATTAAAAATTTATAATCATAGACTCCAAAATTATAAATCACTTTTAAATCATTGACAAGGGAGCTCCGTTATACTTAAAACATGTATTATTATTATTATTATTATTATTATTATTATTATTATTATTATTATTATTATTATTATACTTATTTTATTATTATTATTATTATTATTATTATTATTATTATTATTTATTATTATTATTATTACTATTATTATTATTATTACTATTATTATTATTATTATTATATATTATTATTATTATTATTATTATTATTATTATTATTATTATTATTATTATTATTACTATTATTATTATTATTATTATTATTATTATTATTATTATATATTATTATTATTATTATTATTATTATTATTATTATATATTATTATTATTATTATTATTATTATTATTATTATATTGATCATACGGTTTGGCTGGCAGAAATGGTGAGCGTTTTAATGCATAGCATACAAATAAATAAATGATAAAAAAATAAAATTCCCTTTATTCATCCCTACGGGGAAATTTTTCTTTAGGATGTATTCCAAGGAAAGAATGGATTAACCGTGGCGTCAGCCGCAGTGCAGCGCCGCATAGTGAGCTAAGGCTAGGTGACTAGCTCAAGGCCACACAGTGCAACGGCGAGTGATCAAACGCGGTACCTTTCGGGTGCGAAGCAAAGACCATACCGCTGAGCCACGCTGCTCCTATTATGAAAATAACACTCATAAAAAAACACGAGCACAGAATTGGTGGCAATAGATAATTAAATTTTAATTGAAACCCACGTATTCCCACTAATCTTCATCATTTCAAAGGACATTTTGTTTTCATATATCATTGCCATTATGCTGACAAAACAGCACCAGTTTTGACTGTTATCTTTACCATGACCTTAATCATTAATCTCTCAATATAAAGACGCGGGGGCGGGGAGGGGGGGGGGGGGAGGTCGAAACTTTCAGCGCCACTCCCAATTCTCTTTAATCTGGCATCGTTAACCCAACCAACAAACTTTATTTTCTGCTCAGTGCCCACGAAATACCGACCAGCTAGAAGGTCTGTCTCGACCTCTCTCGTTTGATACACTACTACCGGTAGTAATACCCTCTAACCCTGCTAATTCAGACAAATTTGCGCCCAAATTCTTGAGGACAAACAGCGTACCCTCGTTACAAACAGGAAATAATGAGTTAATCTCCCAAAGGACGGAAGCTGCCCTGGAGGACGCCATTTTCAGACTCTCCTGTCACGTGGCCGGATGTTGGAATAGTTGGAGCCAATAGGGACCTCGATACCGATATGGTTAGCATCACAATGCGCATGCCCGATGTCTCTAGGTAGCGTTACTGTCACGCTGCCCAGTAATTGTCTCCCTGTCTTGTAATGATGGCCATAGCCAGTGGAACAGGACCGAAACGCTAAAGGCACGCGTAGACCGATAGCTTCACTATGTGTCATAGCTATATAATGATACGCATATTTACAAGCAGATACACTTTCCCCTTCCTTATATTGTACTAGTCTATCATAATGAATCCTGAAATACTCACTTAGCCATCAATAGGTTTATTTTCAATGTTTTCTGCTTTCCTTACTCCCTTTTATCTATCTATCTATCTATCTATCTATCTATCTATCTATCTATCTATCTATCTATCTATCTATCTATCTATCTATCTATCTATCTATCTATCTATCTATCTATCTATCTATCTATCTATCTGTCTGTCTATCTATCTATCTATCTATCTATCTATCTATCTATCTATCTATCTATCTATCTATCTATCTATCTATCTATCTATCTAACCTGATGAATAGATATCAGGAAACTATTTTTTTTTTAGTAATTATCTAAGCGGTATGTCCTTATCCCAACACATTATTAACCCCCCCCCCCCCCGCCTCCCTTTCCTATAACCCAACAAACTAGTGCTTACACTTGAAAGATCTCAAGTTGAGACAGAATATGAAACGGACTATTCAATATTGCTGGAGTAAACAGTTCACGTGCGGGTAATGGAATTATCTCCCTTGCCGTAACTATGGACGCAGCCATAATTTCTCTGTGGACATTTACTGTCTCTGATACAGGGAAAGTTCTGGATCTGGTTCTGGTACAGACCGTCTCTCAGGACCTTCTTTTAATAATAATGTCATTTGATATGGTAGCGGTCACAGATATTTTATTTGTTAGTCACTGGTCATATGTGTGTATGTGTGTGTGTGTGTGTGTGTGTGTGTTTGCGCACGTTTGTTTGTATGGGACGTGCGTGCGTTTGCATGCGTTTGAAAGCGCATCAATTGCGTGTATAACTTTGTGCACTTTGATATAACGTATTGAACTTCGTTGTCTATCGTTTCCCAAATCACCTGACTTGGACGCTTCGGCGGGTTTCACCAATTCTGTTTGGAATCTTTCCATTAATTGTTAGTTATCTTTAAAGATATTTCTAAAAGGGGACATGAGTTTGCAAAAATTTAACCAAAAAATTTTTATTAATTTTATATAATAAAAAGAGCTTTTGTGTAGCGCAATATCCACTAAATGTGCTCAAAGCGCTTTACAAAGGGTCCCTGACCAACAGCAACGCTATTATCTATATCATTATTATTTTTGTCAAAACCTCGTTGTTATACCTCTTTGCTTTTATTCTTGATTAAACCGATCTTACTATGGAAAAATAGAAAAAATTATGAGGCGTCCTATCATCCTTTGTAAAGAGAAACGTAGGAGTTCAAAACAAACCTTTCTCCGGCACGCATCAAGTTTGTTTTAACTTGAAATAGATTTTGACGCGTAATGATAATCAGACCAAATCGTTAAAATTGAGAATTAAATTAAATTTAAATTAAATTAAAATGAGCTTTTATATAGCGAAATATCCACTAAACGTGCTCAAAGCGCTTTACAAGAGGTCCCTGGTCAACAGCAACATTTAACATGTAGGACGGGACATAACGCCTGTTAGACGATATTACAATTTTTCGGACAAAGACAACGCTGTTAATGGCCAGGTACTCATTTTACACCTGAGTACGGTGAGAGAATGTGAGTAAAGAGCCTTTTCCAAGGACGCCACTATGCGCCGAGCGCGAGGCTCGAACCCAGGACCTTCCGATCCGACAGCGAGTGTCATACCACTAGACCACATAGACCGCACAGAGAACCTATCATTTTATAAAAGAATATATTTTGATACGTATTAATATGGCTGTGGTCAATGGAGATGGTATAATAAAAGATTTCTTAAATTCCTGCGTTAGAAATATTGAACCTTCTCTCAATGCACGCTCCCAAGGTCGCGCACAGGCATTTGGAACTTGCTCAAAAACCCTCACGCATGAGTTCAGAAATCTGATATTCACCATAACATATTTCTACCATTGACTTCCTCATTTGGAAGGACATAACAAAAAAAAAAAAAAAACAAAAAAAAAAAAAAAAACAAACAAAAACAAACGTCAATTTCTTTGTACATCGTTTTTCTTTCTTTCGCCCCCCCCCTCCCACGCCTCCAATTTAATGCTAGTTTCTATTTATAACGGTGTTTTAGAGTTTTTATTTTAGTTCAGTCGGACACTTCATCTTAGCTTGGTTAATAATAATCTTTCCCCTTCTCGATTTGAGTCTTTGATTTAAATAAGGAATTAACCTAAATTGTAGAGGAAGTTTGATTGGTTTGATCAAGTTTTATTTTAAAGGCCATGCTTCTACCGTCCGAAAAAAAACAATCTTATAGACTAGACATATTTCACATTTACAGCCATAAAACAACAGATTAAGTGCAACTAGAGAACATGAGCAGACGGATGGATTGCAGGCCCGTTAGAAAAGGGGGTGGGGGGAGGGGGTAGTGGAGGAGGGTCCATGAGGAGGATGCACTATAATGGACATTCCCAGTAAAAATGGCCATTTTGTAGAATCGTTATGATTTTTGTAGTCTGGATGATGGACAGGAAACGCCTGATGATGGTATGTTTAGTTGGGATGAGTGCGTGAATTGTTGGGATGGTATTATGTTCTGTTGGGATGGTATGTGTTGTTGAGATGATATGTTTTGTTGGGATGAAGTGATTTGTTGGGATGATATGTTCTGTTGGGATGGTTTATGTTTATTGGGATGATATGTTTTATTGGGATGATATTATGTTCTGTTGGGATGATATTATGTTTTGTTGGGATGATATGTTTAATTGGGATGATATGTTTTGTTGGGATGATATGTTTAATTGGATGATATGTTTTGTTGGGATTATATTTTCTGTTGGGATGATATGTTCTGTTGGGATGATATGTTTTGTTGGGATGATAAGTTTTGTTGGGATGATAATATGTTCTGTAGAATTATATGTTTAATTGGGATGATATGTTTAATTGGGATGATATGCTCTGTTGGGCTGTTATGCTCTATTGTTAAACAGAGTAAGAAGAAATGGACCATTTCTCTTCCAAATTGAATGTGATAATAATTCAAAGTCAAAATCATACACCTCCAATAGACATCTCTGTCTTTATGGAAAGTAGCAATTAAAAAGAAGAAAAATCGACACGCTGATGATTTCAGTTGAAGAAGACAAAGTGATCACCTTTTGGAATAAATTTTCAAAAAAAAATACAATGCAAGTAAATACACGCTGTTTATCTATACAGCGCATTGCTACTGTCTATTGTTCTATGTTCAGAAGTATTGTAAAAGCTGCATTTTACTCCTCAAGAAAACGGAGTCCAACTACCATTTCATATAAATTAACTTTTGCCAAGCGTCCCCCAGCACCTTTTAGATGTGGTTTGTTTTTTTCCATTTGTCTTTGTGTATTGTTTTGTTTCTCTCCCCCCCCCCCCCACCCCGTTTTTTCCCCATTTCTTTTACTATCACTTGTTCGACGGCGATTAATCTCTCTGTTATTCGATTTTTTTCCCCATGAATCATTAAAGCTACTCTACCATCGTTTTAAGGATGATGATTGCTTTGACTTTTGTGTGCTTTTATTGTCTGACAGCAGCTCACAATAGTTGGGATTGTCATCTTGAAAGCATTACCACATTGAAGTCACCATCTACGCACAAGATACTTTTTTACCCCGATGATTTTTTTTTTATTCTTTCGTTTTTCGGTTATGACATTATTATTATTATCATTATTATTATTTTATTATTATTATTATTATTATTATTATTATTATTATTATTATTATTATTATTATTATTATTATTATTATTATTATTATTATTATTATATTTTACACTCTCAAACATAGGATAATATTATAAATAACACGATCATGTTCTAGTCAATTCCACAGCTTTCTCAACGGGGCTGTTCCAATAGCTTTCAGCTCCTTTATATGCATCTCTTGGGACACCCCTTCTTATTCCACTTAGCCAATTTCACAATGAGTTTTTTCTGTTTTGAAGGGAGAAAGCTGAGTTAGTGTACGTAATTTAATAACGTTGCACAATCCAGAATCCACAATCGCTTTGGGTGCTTGCTTGTGCGATGCGTTTTGGGAGCTGGGGAACACCAGTTAACAGGGCGCTAGGCGGATGCGCGACAAGAGAATTAGCGCGCGTGGTGAAAAAGTGAATAAGTGAAAAAGGGGTAGCGGAACGGACTTGAGAATTAGCGGGTTAGTGTCCGTATTAGCGTTCCGGAAAAATTCCTGGGCGTGGAAGTTTTTGATGAAGTAGTTACTTAAATCGTTGCGATGGCTGCGAGGGAACAAATCGTGTCGTGTTTGTTTGATGGATGAATTAACTCCCTTGGTGCATGGGGCGGCCATATTGTTTTGGGATGGAGACGCCGTTTGACGCCAAGCGATGTTGTAAGCCCCAACATTATCTGCTGTTATAGCTGTAGATATGTTTTATTGTTGATTCGTGTCGTTATTTTTTATTCACACGTTCGTGTTGTTTCACATAAATCTCCCGAAATTTTCTCTTCGACTTCGTTTTGCTTCCTC
>NC_088364.1:70053440-70062732 GCF_034508935.2 Berghia stephanieae
CCAGGTACATTTACACCTGAGTACGGTGAAAGATGTGAGTAAAGAGCCTTTTCCAAGGACGCCACTATGCGCCGAGCGCGAGGCTCGAACCCAGGACCTTCCGATCCGACAGCGAGTGTCATACCACTAGACCACATAGACCGCACAGAGAACCTATCATTTTATAAAAGAATATATTTGATACGTATTAATATGGCTGTGGTCAATGGAGATGGTAAATAAAAGATTTCTTAAATCCTGCGTTAGAAATATTGAACCTTCTCTCAATGCACGCTCCCAAGGTCGCGCACAGGCATTTGGAACTTGCTCAAAAACCCTCACGCATGAGTTCAGGAATCTGATATTCACCATAACATATTTCTATCATTGACTTCCTCATTTGGAAGGACATAACAAAAAAAAAAAAAAAAAAAAAAAAAAAAAAAAACAAACAAACAAAAACAAACGTCAATTTCTTTGTAAACCGTTTTTCTTTCTTTCGCCCCCCCCCCTCCCACGCCTCCAATTTAATGCTAGTTTCTATTTATAACGGTGTTTTAGAGTTTTTATTTTAGTTCAGTCGGACACTTCATCTTAGCTTGGTTAATAATAATCTTTCCCTTTCTCGATTTGAGTCCTTGATTTAAATAAGGAAATAACCTAAATTGTAGAGGAAGTTTGATTGGTTTGATCAAGTTTTATTTTAAAGGCCATGCTTCTACCGTCCGAAAAAAAAACAATCTTATAGACTAGACATATTTCACATTTACAGCCATAAAACAACAGATTAAGTGCAACTAGAGAACATGAGCAGACGGATGGATTGCAGGCCCGTTAGAAAAGGGGGTGGGGGAGGGGGTAGTGGAGGAGGGTCCATGAGGAGGATGCACTATAATGGACATTCCCAGTAAAAATGGCCATTTTGTAGAATCGTTATGATTTTTGTAGTCTGGATGATGGACAGAAACGCCTGATGATGGTATGTTTAGTTGGGATGAGTGCGTGAATTGTTGGGATGGTATTATGTTCTGTTGGGATGGTATGTGTTGTTGAGATGATATGTTTTGTTGGATGAAGTGATTTGTTGGGATGATATGTTCTGTTGGGATGGTTTATGTTTTATTGGGATGATATGTTTTATTGGGATGATATTATGTTCTGTTGGGATGTATATGTTTTGTGGGATGGTATGTTTAATTGGGATGATATGTTTTGTTGGGATGATATGTTTAATTGGGATGATAAGTTTTGTTGGGATTATATTTTCGTTGGGATGAAAATGTTCTTTTGGGATGATATGTTCTGTTGGGATGATAAGTTTTGTTGGGATGATAATATGTTCTGTAGAATTATATGTTTAATTGGGATGAATGTTTAATTGGGATGATATGCTCTGTTGGGCTGTTATGCTCTATTGTTAAACAGAGTAAGAAGAAATGGACCATTCTCTTCCAAATTGAATGTGATAATAATTCAAAGTCAAAATCATACACCTCCAATAGACATCTCTGTCTTTATGGAAAGTAGCAATTAAAAAGAAGAAAAATCGACACGCTGATGATTTCAGTTGAAGAAGACAAAGTGATCACCTTTTGGAATAAATTTTCAAAAAAAAATACAATGCAAGTAAATACACGCTGTTTATCTATACAGCGCATTGCTACTGTCTATTGTTCTATGTTCAGAAGTATTGTAAAAGCTGCATTTTACTCCTCAAGAAAACGGAGTCCAACTACCATTTCATATAAATTAACTTTTGCCAAGCGTCCCCCAGCACCTTTTAGATGTGGTTTGTTTTTTCCATTTGTCTTTGTGTATTGTTTTGTTTCTCTCCCCCCCCCCCCCACCCCGTTTTTTCCCCATTTCTTTTACTATCACTTGTTCGACGGCGATTAATCTCTCTGTTATTCGATTTTTTTCCCCATGAATCATTAAGCTACTCTACCATCGTTTTAAGGATGATGATTGCTTGACTTTTGTGTGCTTTTATTGTCTGACAGCAGCTCACAATAGTTGGGATTGTCATCTTGAAAGCATTACCACATTGAAGTCACCATCTACGCACAAGATACTTTTTTTACCCCGATGATTTTTTTTTTATTCTTTCGTTTTTCGTTATGACATTATTATTATTATCATTATTATTATTGTTATTATTATTATTATTATTATTATTATTATTATTATTATTATTATTATTATTATTATTATTATTATTATTATTATTATTATTATTATTTTTACACTCTCAAACATAGGATAATATTATAAATAACACGATCATGTTCTAGTCAATTCCCCAGCTTTCTCAACGGGCTGTTCCAATAGCTTTCAGCTCCTTTATATGCATCTCTTGGGACACCCTTCTTATTCCACTTAGCCAAATTTCACAATGAGTTTTTTCTGTTTTGAAGGGAGAAAGCTGAGTTAGTGTACGTAATTTAATACGTTGCACAATCCAGAATCCACAATCGCTTTGGGTGCTTGCTTGTGCGATGCGTTTTGGAGCTGGGGAAACACCAGTTAACAGGGCGCTAGGCGGATGCGCGACAAGAGAATTAGCGCGCGTGGTGAAAAAGTGAATAAGTGAAAAAGGGGTAGCGGAACGGACTTGAGAATTAGCGGGTTTAGTGTCCGTATTAGCGTTCCGGAAAAATTCCCTGGGGGTGGAAGTTTTTGATGAAGTAGTTACTTAAATCGTTGCGATGGCTGCGAGGGAACAAATCGTGTCGTGTTTGTTTGATGGGTGAATTAACTCCCTTGGTGCATGGGCGGCCATATTGTTTTGGGATGGAGACGCCGTTTGACGCCAAGCGATGTTGTAAGCCCCAAACAGTTATCTGCTGTTATAGCTGTAGATATGTTTTATTGTTGATTCGTGTCGTTATTTTTTATTCACACGTTCGTGTTGTTTCACATAAATCTCCCGAAATTTTCTCTTCGACTTCGTTTTGCTTCCTCTTCTCCTACCTGTTCTTCTTTTTCTTATTCATGTTCTTCCTGTTCCTGTTCTCCTCCTCCTCCTCGTCCTCCTCCTCTCCTCGTCCTCCTCCGCCTCTTCCTCCTCCTCCTCCTCCTCCTCCTTCTCCTTCTTCTTCTTCTTCTTCTTCATCATCATAATCATCATCATCATCATCATCACCATAATCATCATCACCATCATCATCACCTTCTTCTTCTTCTTCTTCTTCTTCTTCTTCTTCTTTCTTCTTCTTCTTCTTCTTCTTCTTCTTCTTCTTCTTCTTCTTCTTCTTCTTCTCTCTTTATCTCTTTCTCTCTCTGTCTCTCTCTCTCTTAATCTCTCTCCTTATCTCTTTCTACCTCTCTCTCTTAATCTCTCTCTCTTAATCTCTCTATTTCTCTCTCTCTCTTCTTAATGTCTCTCTTTCTTTCTGTCTCTCTCTCTCTCTCTTTCTCTCTCTCTATCTTTCTCACTCTGTCTTTCTCTCTCCCTCTCTGTCTCTCTCTCTCTCTCTCGTTCAATCTCTCTTTCCCTCTATCAACCACTATCTATTTCTCTCCTCTCTCTCTCTCTCTCTCTCTCTCTCCTTCTCTCTCTCTCTCTCTTTCTCTCTCCCTCTCTCTCTTTCTCTCTCTCTCTCTCTCTCTCTCTCTCTCTCTCTCTCTCTCCCTGTTCCTACAAGTAAGTATTATTTTGGTGTCTTATCAACTATAAACTCGGAGTTTAGATATCTCATTTCTTGTTTCTTATTCAATATTTAAACTCTTCTTCTTTCCCGTATTTTGCCCTTGTAAAAGAGATGCACTCGCTTATTACCCGGATCCGCATGTCGACTTTGAAAGCAATGAAAATATATATAGCGCAAAATCATTCCCTTAAAATGAGTCTCTGAGCGCACTTACAGTAATAATGTTTATAACATTGTTAACCATGCTCAATGCGCTTAACAGTTTGTTTCATATTACATTATCAGGCCACATAAAACTATATTTTCATTTCATCTAGTACCAGAAGCCTGGTAGCCCTCCTTTTCTACAAATCTCCTAAGATATTCGTAATCGTCTACTGCCAGGTACCCAAGCATACCTGGATAGTGATTGTGCTAATATGTGTAAAGTGCCATACCCAAGGACACAACCTCGGGACCACGATGGCTATCACCTATCAGATCGCTAATCACGTTCAACATTGCTTGAGTTTTGTTAAAAGACAATGGCATCATCTGTTACCTGTCCGTTATTCATGTTTTTAACAAACTTTCAGACATTTCTGAGATGCAAAGACACAGATGTTTCATCACCCTCAAAGATCATCTTTCAGACAGTTTAGAGAAAAAAAACAATAAACACACAAATAAACCCCAAAAACTTGAGCTTTTGTATAGCGCAATATCCACTAAACGTGCTCAAAGAGGATTACAAGGGGTCCTTACCCAACAGCAACACTTAACATGCAGCACAAGATATGACCCCTAACAGGCGATACAACTACTCTTTTTAAAGGACATAGATAACGCTGTTAACGGCCAGGTACTCATTTTACACCTGAGTACGGTGAGAGAATGTGAGTAAGGAGCCTTTACCGAGGACTCAACAATACGCCACTTGGGACTCGAACCCAGGACCTTCGGGTCTGAAGGCGAGTGTCATACCACAAGACCACATAGCCGCAATATAACTCAAGATTGTCATAGTGCCACATACTACACTAATGATAAACGAGTTTCACTGTATGTCTTGCGTGCGTTTACTGTAAAACCCCTACACGCGTCAGGAGGTTTTATGGGACGTGAAGTGGACTTCAATCAGACTCGAGTCAATTGATGAAATATGTCCTAGTTCTTGTAACTTGTGTCCGAGGGAAGGATGAGGGATTTCACTGGAGTTAAAAATAAAAATGAAACTCTTTACGTCAAAGATATAGAAACAGCAAAGTTATTATTGTTATTATTATTATTACTGTTATTATTATTATTATTATTATTATTATTATTATTATTATTATTATTATTATTATTATTATTATTATTATTATTATTATTATTATTATTATATTATTATTATTATTATTATTATTATTATTATTATTATTATTATTATTATTATTATATTATTTTATTATTATTATTATTATTATTATTATTATTATTATTATTATCATTATTATTATTATTATTGTTATTATAATGATAATAATAATAATAATAATAATAATAATAATAATAATAATAATAATAATAATAATAATAATAAATAAATAATAATAATAATAATAATAATAATAATAATAATATAATAATAATAATAATAATAATAATAAAAACTGGAGTATTTGTATAAAGCAATATCCACTAAACGTGTTCAAAGCTTGTTTTAAGGGTCCAGAGCCTGCGGCAACACAATGTAGAACCAGACACGACACCTGTTAGGCGATTTTACAATTATTCTCAACAAGAAACTGCGTTGTTAATGGCCAGGCAAGTCGAGAGCTTTTTTTTTAGTAAGAACTCAATTTTGCACCTCTCAACGTGGGTCTTGAACCGCACACTGACCAAAAAAAATGACGTCAAATGCCAGTCTTTGGCCACAAAAGAAAACAAATTGTGAGTTGTATTCATTAGTTCAACCAATGGGACCACTTGTTTCCATGAGCACTACTAACAACTCACTAGGCGGTGCAAAAAAAAACAACAAATAATGGACTCACAATGCCAGTCTTTTTGGGTTTCAGTGTCAGGCTATAACTTAACGATGGCTGCGCTTGAACTCGGAATCACATATAACATAATGGTAGAATTTTTCAGAACATGTTGAAATAAAAATCATGCCTAGTATTCAACAACAATAAAAAACAAAAATTAGTAAGATTAACGCTTTGGTTTCTGTATCTAGTTTAGAAGCAGATTTGCAAAACAATTTTCACACAAAAAAAATATATATATATTGTGATTTGGAAGATTTTCTCGTAATATGTGACCTATCGTCTCAAAACGGTATTAGTCGGGATGAACCAGATGCTAATAAGTCAATTTAAAGCTAAACTGGTCAATATTTTTGAATTGTTGGTATTCAGCGCACTAATTATAACATTCATTCACATCATAAAACATATAAACTCAACGCAAGTCAGAGATTTCTGGCTATAAATTCAATTTGCAGCATCTTTATCATCCCGACATAATACCGTTTTGAGGCGAGGGTCACATATGCCATCTAATAATTATTTAACTGGCCATGCTGTTTGGTGATGAATAAAATGATTGCTTTAATTTTAAAATAAAAATTCTGATAAAACTTAGATTTAAGTAAAACAAGTAAATACAAGTAGATACCCCTCGTTGCCTTAAAATGACGCCCTGCATTTCTAGATATATTGTTTAATCAACTGAAACGAAATAGAATGAAATAGAATAAGAATAATTCATAGATATTAACATTTCCCTATCTCAAAATCAAATCATTCTAGGAGTTTCTTAGCAAATCTCTTTATTTTTCATAGCAAATTTAATTACAAAGTACATAGAATTTTAGTCATCTTTATCTTAAATTTTTTAATCCTCTAGCTCGTTTCATAATTTGCAACAACTCGTAACTTTCATATTATGTATCTATATACAAATTTTGAGCGGTTTTTCATGTATTATTTTTTTTCTTTTAATCGATACGTTTAACATTTATTTAGGAATTTATGATTTAATCTTTGAAATATACCAGGACGTAAAACTCACACATCTGAATTTATGTATGCTCTCACATACTATCTTGATTAACCACTTGACTGTGTCTTCTTTCAGAAAGAGGGTATTTAAAAATTTGGCCAAAAAACTCGTCTTTCAAATATCGATCGATTTAAATGACCCCCATCTTGGCAAAAAAAAACTCTCAAACGTGGAACTTCATGAGGTCTCAGATTTAAGAGATTTCCAAGATGAGGGTCGTTTAAATCGATCAATATTTGAAGGACGAGTTTTTCTGACCAAATTTTTTAATACGCGTTTTCTGGAGTGTATAGAAGTTAACTGGTTAATCAATCGCTTCATAGTTTCCAATTTTTTTGTTATCCTTCATCTCCACTCTCGTGAATGCGGGACTTCCGCTAAAATGTTTGAGAACTTGTCAAAAGTCAATTCTCAATCGTCTCGACCAAAATGAAAATGGTGGCGTTAAAAACGATAGGAATCAGTGACACCATCACCATCATCACCATCACACCATTACGTCAAGTGACTTGTTAAAATAATGCGTGACCCCCAGGTCAATCCCTTCTGTTGGTTGGGTGAAGATTTTTTGTCCAGTTCTGACTCAATCTGTCAGAGAAGAAGAGATTGCAAGCCGGACCCTTTAGAAAACATGCTCTGCCAAAAAACGGGGAATGTTCTGCGAATGTCGAGTCAATGTCTGAATGTCCGCATAAAATGTTTTACGACATTAATTCAATTTTTCGTTACGTTAGATTATTGTCATGTTATATTCCAAACACTACAATGTTTATTTTACAGGCTGTTTGCTCGTGCTTTTAGAGGCATGTTCTTTTGTCACTGGCTCGTTGTGGAGACAAAACAAATAGCGCTGTCTTCGTATTTCTTTGTATTTCTATTTTATCACGCAATGCCGTCTTTTGTCCGTAGAGTTTACTATCTTGATTTACAATGTCATGGAACCATCCTATTTTACTGATGATTCCTTATCTTGATTGGTTTGTTTATATTTTTCTCTTGCTTTTTTTCTGCTTTTCGTACTATTGAAATGAATTATCTGATTACTCTATTTCGGACAAAAGCCTAGAAATATTGGGAACTTTAAATCTATTTGCATTGTAACAAAAAAAATTCTGTTTTTTTTTCTTCATTCATTGAATTTTCCCTTTTCTGTGTAATGGTTTGGGGGGGGGGGGGGTGAGAGGGGAAGGGAAGGCGATGGAGAGCTGATTTGAAGTTATTAAGTTATATTTATTACACAAAGCACGCATAAACCATGTGGATGGAAAGTACAATTTTGACGATATTTCACTATTCGCGAAGCTAAAAAACAAAATATATGTATTTTATTTACATTCTTAAAAATAAAAATCTTTTAAGAAATACATCCGTCTTTATCGTTTCTGTGCTTTTCATTGGTGCTTTAAAGTGAGTGGTAAAACACACAGTGAGATGATTTTCCAAAAAGTTTTTGCGCAAAGCGATTAATCTTTTCTAAACAATATTGATAACAATATAACATATTAATCTGACATCCCGTCTTCTCTCTCTTCTCTCCTCTCTCTCCCTCTCTCTCTTCTTTCTTTCTTTCTCTCTCTCTCTCTCTCTTATCTTTTGTCTCTCTCTCTCTCTCTTTTTTTCTTTCCTTTTTTTTTCTTCCCTCTTTCTTACTCTTTCTTTCTCTCTTCTTCCTCTCTCTCTTCATCTTCTTTCTCTCTCTACTCTCTCTCTCTCCTTCTCTCACCCTCCCCCCCTCTCTCTCTCTCCCCTTTTCCCAAACTTTCACATGGTCTACATTTTTACATCTTTTTTCCATGGGTGAAAAATATACCTATACTGTTTAAGAGGAATGGGAGAAAGCGATAACCGTAGAATATGAATGTCAAGTTAAGAGTTCTGATTGCTCAGTTGATAGGGCACAAGCAATGGGACTAGTATCAATCCGGATGCATTCAATATTTTTCTCTGACCCTTCTAAACAAAACCGCAGCTTGTTTTGAAAACCTGTTTGTCAAAAAGATACGACTGAAAGTAAATCGTAATAGAATAACTCCTATCAAATGGGTATGTGGCGGCTATGTGGTCTTGTGGTATGACACTCCTTTCGGATCGGAAGATCCTGGTTCGAGCCTCGCGCTCGGCGCATAGTTGAGTCCTTGAAAAAGGCTCTTACTCACATTCTCTTCACCATGAGTACCTGACCCGTTTGACAGCGTTGTCTTTGTCCGAAAATTGTAAATATCGCCTAACGGTCCTGTCTACATGTAAATGTTGTTGTTGACCAGGGACCCCTTGTAAAGCGCTTTGAGCACATTTAGTGGATATTGCGCTATATAAAGCTCAATTCTTTTTTTTAGAGAGCAATAGTTACTGACCTATTAAAAAAACGCTACAAAACATTGATATAATAACATTCGGATCCATTGACACCGTGGTTTTGAAGGACTAATGATGATGACCACTGGTAGAACCTAGCTCGAAGAATTTTAAAGACTCAACAAACACACAGGCGCTAGCCTTTGACCAAAAGCCGGGGTCTCTTAGTTCAAACCTTCTTTAGCATTCTGGTCAGTGTCTTCGATTATAATAATTATAATCTTTAAATTTTCCAAATAGGGAAATATTGTTAGGTTACAGCTCTTGTATAGGCAAAA
>NC_088364.1:70062832-70100332 GCF_034508935.2 Berghia stephanieae
CCATTTGTTCTTCTTTCCCTTCTTAATTAGCACTAAAGGACAAATTTTGGTGGTGATTGTTTGGCACTCACTGCCTGGACCTTCAAAGCTTAACTCACTCAATCCTAGAGATTTTTTCCTACTTTTCAAAATTGGAAGAAATGTATTAGAAATGAGCATGTGTATAGATAGTTCTATTCAACTACCATTAACATGTAAAAATGAAAAAAACATTTGCTTTGATACTACGCCTATAATTTGTCTCAGAAAAATGTAATAAATTGGCATGGGGTAAAAGTAACCTGGTAAACTACGGATAGAGTCTGTGTCAGGGCTGAGTGAGTTAATTAGCACTAAAGGACAAATTTTGGTGGTGACTGTTTGTCACTCACAAAGCTTAAAAGGGTCATGGAACAAGAATTCATCCTGGTAAATGTAGCATCAAATAGACAGAAACGATTACTTGTTACTTTTAGGATAGGATGCTTATAGTTAAAGCAAAGTACCCTGCTTTAAGATCAAACCCTTACAATCACTTAATTACTGCTGGATGAACAGGATCAGAAAACACAATCATCTACAATCAGGACTAAAACCAGTCCCCTACTTAACATCACCAACTACTCCGGTAATAAAGGAGCAGCTTTTTAACATCTCACTCATTGATGCTAATTTTCATTGATTCGGATTCTCAATAATACAGGGTTCAGATCCCATGACTAACTTTTACTCTGATGTCTTTCTTTACACTTGGCCTGAAAAAGAATTGCAAGCAAGTTTGGTTTTCTGACCCGCAGCCTCTAGAGAATTCATTGGGTACAGAAATGTTCCTTCGCTTAAACTTAAAGCCAGAGACGCCAATCTTCAATTTGACTTACAGGAATTTCAGACACCACTCGGAGGAATTTCAATGCCGAAAGAGGAATTTCAGCACACACAAAAAGGGAATTGGGATGATATTTGATTTGGTATTGTGTTTACATATTGTATAGATCTAAATAGATAACTGATTACAATATTTTCTGACAAATGAACACATTGCCAAATACAACCCCAAAGTTTCCTTATTTCACGTGAAGAAAAGCTCCAAAACATAATAATGGTAGTGAGGATGATGTTGTGTTGGTGGTTGCAGTAGTAGTAGTAGTCGTAGTAGTAGTAGTAGTAGTAGTAGTAGTAGTAGTAGTAGTAGTAGTAGTAGTAGTAGTAGTAGTAGTAGTAGTAGTAAGTAGTAGTAGTAGTTAGTAATAGTAGTAGTAGTGATGATGATGGTGTCATAATGGCTGTTGTAGTAGTAATAGTGGTAGTGATGATGATGTGGTGGTGGTGGTGATGGTGACTGTGGTTGTAGTAGTGGCAGTGGTTGAAGTAGTAGTGATGATGTGGTGTGGGTGGTTGTGGTAGTAGTGATGATGTATTGGTAGTGGTTGTAGTAGTAATGACGATGTGGTGGTGGTGGTTGTAGTAGTAGTGTAGTGATGATGATGTGGTGGTGGTGGTTGAAATAGTAGTAGTAGTGATGATGTAGTGGTGGTGGTGATTGTAGTACTAGTAGTGATCGTGATGAAGATGCGGTGGTGGTGGTTGTAGTGTGTGTGTGTGTATGTGTGTTTGAGAGGAGAGAAAGAGAGAGAGAGAGAAGAGAGAGAGAGAGAGAGAGAAGAGAGAGAGAGAGAGAGAGAGAGAGAGAGAGAGAGAGAGAGAGAGAGAGAGAGAGAGAGAGAGAGAGTGCTAAAAGTGCATCAAGTGATAAGCAGAGCAACACGAACTTTAAAAACCAACGAGGTTAAAGTAGTGATGGTTGTAGTAGTAGTGATGATAATGTGGTGGTGATGGTGGTTGTAGTTGTAGTAGTAGCAGTGGTGATGATGACGATGTGGTGGTGGTGGTTATAGGAGTGGAAGTGATGATGATGTGGTGGTGGTTGTAGTAGTAGTGGTAGTGATGATAGTGTGGTGGTGGTGGTTGTAGAAGTAGTGGTAGTGATGGTTGTGGTTGTAGTAGTAGTGATGGTGATGATGATGTGGTGGTGACGGTTGCTGCTGTAGTGGTAATGATGATGTGGTGGTGGTGGTTGTAGTTGTAATGAAGATGATGTTGTGGTGGTGGTTGTTAGTGGACGGGGGGGGGGGGGGGGGAACAATTAAACATCACCATGACGGAAGTTGCCTGTAACCTGGAATTTTTTGCTCCAGACCGGATTGTTTTTTCCGGTGAAACCAGAGTTTTGGCATCACAGCTTAAAGTACAGATGCAATCAATGTTATTAATGGAACCAAAAGATTAAATGATTGTGTGTTCGTGTGCATGTGTGTGTGTGTATGGAAACTAAAAACTTGCATTTTGAGTATTCAAAAGTCAATGTTACCCATACTACTATTCCCACGACTGACAAATAAGAATGTTCTGAAAATGGTCTTCTTACTTACAAAAGAATTTTACAATCAAACTATTGGTGGTAAATGATGAGGCTTAGTTGTCTTTATTGTTAATGATACTCGGCCTGCCAGCCCTTTGTTCAAGTCCCAGTGTAAGTGGTCCAAAGTTGAGTTCTTGGAGAAGGCATTTTACCCACATTTTCTAATCGTACTCAATGGTGCAAAATGATAATCTGTCCAGTAAAAGTGGGAAAAAAGGTCTAAAAATCCTAAAAATAAATAAATTTTTAAGTCACATTTTTTGACTTCTTGCCCCTGCCCTTGATTCAATTCCAATCATAAAAGGTTTTTGAACTTTGTACTCAGAATTATACAACAACAGATTCTCGTTGATAATACATACAAACTATTAAAACTGCGTGTACACAAATATATCAAATCCAAATTTAATAATAATCTCTCTAGTATCATTACTTGTAAATTAGACGGAATATCTGAGGACAAAAACCAGGGATAAGTACCGAGGACTAACTAGACCGGCGAAGAAGGGTCAAAGTTCAACTCTTTACCTGTGCGATGCCAGAACCCATCAAACCACTGCCAATTATAGTAACGGTCTTTACAGAATTAAACTGTGACGCTGTTGTTGACAATCCCCGTGAAATGATTCTTGATGAAAAAGACATCTTTTATTCTATTCTAGAACTATTCCTCAACTCAAGAGTACCCGAAGATGTGTCGAAGTATGAACTCAGTACTCCGTCAAAAGAAAAGAGAAAGTGGAAGTTTGCAGTCTCTAGCAGTCAAAGTCAGCCGAACTGTGACCTTTGAACTTGATATGGACATCCCCCGACTTGTTTGCAGGCATGGACATAATATAATATTTTGATATACAGGACTGATAACCAAACACAATTATGGGCTTGATTTAACATTGTTGTAATGGACAATATTTGCGTTGGTTTGAGAGTATTTTCATTACATCAATGAGCCCAATAAATCGTGTTTTAACGCTATAAGTCAATCGATTCGTGCACAAAAAATATATATCTAATGCTTACATAACATTCTTTCTCTGTCTTTTTTTTTCTTCTTATTTCATTCTTTAATGTCAGCCTTTGTTAACTTAAAGTACTGAGTTGTCGTTAGTGGTGAGCAAGGAAACAAATGACCCCATTAGGTGAACCATTGAAGACAAATTACATTTTGCTTTCTTTTGTGGTTATAGACACTTAGATAACCACGCCTCTCGGACAGTCGGCATAATGTAAACAATGGCAGTGATTGGTAAACACAGATTTTCCTTATGGTGGTATGTGTTTAAGTAAAATACCCACTGTTCTACCACTTGATCAATAGAACCAACACACAAAACCATGTTTTAACTTAAACGCTTATAGATAGTAATTTGGCTAAGAAGCTCATAACATTGCCATCCGGAAGTATAACGGACCAACACACAAAAATGTGTGTATCCATGAACTTTTATAGTCCGGTTAATACAGTTCAGTGAGCATTACTCATATACGCGGATGGCAAAAAACAATAACAAAGACCTGAGTGACGTCATCTTCGAACTATCTATAATATGATCGAGAAAATCGTGTCACCCCATTTGGCGGTATAAAAACAATAAAAATGATCAGAGGCAGGTCTTTCATCTATAGACAACCAATCATGTTTGTCCGAGCACGTGTGAAGGTGTGCAGTGGCATGCTTGTAGCATAAGGTGGTGTCAGAATCAGAAGAAAATGACTAAAAAACATGCTATATTTGTAAATACAAAAGGAAGAAAAAAAAGTAAAAGCGGAAACTTACTCAAATAAGTAAGAGGCGGTATATAGGTACCATTTCTCAGTTTTATTTTTTTAAATATTGTAATCCATTTTAAAAATATGGAGCGGTGCCAGGCACCAAATCAACTAATATAGCCACGCCCCTGAAGGTGTGTCATAAATTCCATATTTTGATCGGTCAATATTCTACTGGTCTTTTGACATAACCTTTTTGGTTAGTGTAAGGCTATGAGCTTACAAAGGCTACGATCTGTGTCAGACCTATATTATTCAAATTGTGTGCTTGTAATCATCTCTTACATCTCTTTTTTGTTTTTTATTCGGAATTTGTTTATTGACTGTAATGGGCACAATTACGCGTTTGTACAGCTTCGTGCGGCTATGTGGTCTAGTGGTATGACACTCGCTTCCGGATCGGAATGTCCTGGGTTCCAGCCTCGCTCGCGCATAGTTGAGTCATTGGAAAAGGCTCTTTACTCACATTCTCTCACCGTACTCAGGTGTAAAATGAGTACCTGGCGGTTAACAGCGTTGTCTTTGTCCGAAGAATTGTAATATCGCCTAACAGACGTCATGTTCCGTCCTAAATGTTAAGTGTTGCTTTTGGCCAGGGACCCCTTGTGAAGCGGTTTGAGCACGTTAAGTGGATATTGCGCTATATAAAAGCTCTTTTTTATGTGCAGCTTCTCCTTGATCTTCGTAACCTTGGTGTTTTATTAGAAAACAATTTGTCCACGACTGACCATGTTTCCAATCTAATATCAAATCTTGCAACTTTCATTTGAGAAATAGGGAAAGTAAGACACAAAATCGATAAAGATATAACTAGCATGCTAATGTCTTCTTTGGTTTTTAGTAGGATTGACTATTGCAACGCCCTTCTTGCCGGATGCACGATTACACTAGGTGGACAGATTGCATAATGTTTAAAAGAAAGTAGCCAGAATAACATCCTTCAATCAATCAAATGAAGGTTTTAAAAAAGAAGAAAAAAAAAACAATTTTAAAATCCTCCCACTGGTTGCCAGTTAAGTTTAGAATTGATTTTAAGATTCTTTGTCTATTATTATTATTGTTTTTATTTAATATTGCGCCGATATCCACAAATAGTGTTCAGAGAGTTCATTCATTCGACTACAGAATCAATACAACAGTCTCATTTATATCTTGTTCAAACGTAACATAGAATCACGATTATCATAATGAAAAAGATTGGTTTTTAGATGCCGTTTGGAGACTGGCAAAATTTCACTTTGTCGGACTTTTGGTGGTAAAAAAAATTCCATACGATTGGAGCCGAGAATGAAAAAAACACGCTCAGCAAACTTTGTTCTTGGGACGTTTTTTTTTTTTTTTTTTTTTTTTTGGGGGGGGGGGGGGGGGGGGGGGGGGATTCCATTAGCGAAAAGCTGGCGGATCAAAAAGATCTAGTTGGTTTATATTCCCTCACAAGAAATTCGAGGTATTCAGCAGGTGATGTATAGTGAATGCAATTGTAAGCAAAACATACAATTTTGTTATTCTTTTCTCTATTGGAATCCAGCGTAGTGACTTACGGACTGGTGTTATAATATAGTCCCAGGGCACTGTTCCTGTAACTATGCTAGCAGCTTTGTTTTCCATCAACTGTAGTCTGTTCAGAGATGTTGGGTTTTTTTTTTGTTTTTTGTTGTTTTTTGTTTTTTTTTGGAAGGCCGTACAACCGAGAGTTACAATAATCCAAGAATCTGGTAACAAGGGCATGGATAAGTGTTTTACATGTTTCGTCATCAATAAAATTTCGTATTCTGCAAATAATTTGGAGGGAGTATGAACAGCCTGACAGCATTTTCTTTTGTGTGCAATACATATAAATCCATTAACGGAATTTCACCTCCGTACATTCAAGACCCAACGTCTCCTTATAAACCAGTGCGAGCATTGCAGCATTGAGATCTGCTGACTCTTGATTGCTTAACCCTCTCCTTACCACCTATTGGAAAATCGTCACATTTGTTACGATGCAACCGTCACTTTGCGGCTAGTGGTCTAGTGGTATGACACTCGCTTTCGGATCGGAAGGTCCTGGGTTCGAGCCTCGCTCGGCGCATAGTTGAGTCCTTGGAGAAGGCTCTTTGCTCACATTCTCTCACCGTACTCAGATGTAAAATGAGTACCTGGCCGTTAACAGCGTTGTCTCTGTCCCAAAAATTTGTAATATCGCCTGACAGGCGTCATGTCTCGTCCTACATGTTATGTGTTGCTGTTGGCCAGGGACCCCTTGTAAAGCGCTGTGAGCACGTTTAGTGGATATTGCGCTATATAAAAGCTCAAGTTTTTTTTTTCTCTCATCCAGATTTCATTTCTTTTTGCTATAGCTATAAAAACTTGACATTCTTTAATAGAGCTCATATTGTCGAACAATAGTATGTATAGAATGTGCTTGTGACTTTTCTGTTTGTAAGATATGTCTGTTTTTGTTGGGTGGGTGTGAAGATTTGGGGACAATTCTGAAAATGGCTGGTAAGGAGAGGGTTAACGTAAGAAAGTTTTCGAGCACATTTAACAGTAAATCTTTCTGTATCAGTGTTATCAGTCTCTGTTATGATCTAGCCCTTCATTTGAAATTTTTTTAAACAATCTGAAAACTGAACTTTTATCACCGTACCTTTTGGTTTACTACCTATATAAGTTGTGCATTGTTTAACTTTGATTCTCACTGTCATCCTTTATTTCTAAATGCCTTGGTTTTTGTATCATATACATAGCACCATGAGCATCTTGATCGAGATCCAGCCCTGCCCCATTGTAGAAGTAAATCACGTTTTTTACATGACACAATATCCACTAAATGTGCTCAAAGCACTTTATAAAGGTTCTGTCTCAAGCAACAGTAAAAACTTAACGTGTAAAGCAAGAGTTGAAAGCTTATAAAGCGTTTTTTTACACTTTATTTGATTTTTCCGACAAAATAAATGCTGTTATTCGCTGTTATCGGACAGGAAATCACTTTACACCCGAGTGAGATGAAAGAATGTGAGTAGATAGACTTTTTCCAAGAACTTGGCATTGAGCCGGTCACAGCAAAACTTGAACCGGGACCCCACGAGACCACAGAGCCACACTATCGGGAACCTCTGTTGTATAATGGTAGCACGCCTGACCGGTAATTAGGAGGTCTGAGTTTCGAGTTTCGGTCCCCAGTCGAGGTACACTGAATTTTTATTTTTTTATTTATTATTTTTTAAAAATAATTTTTAATTAGTTTTCTTTCTTGCTCTGTCTGGCACCTTTCATACACACGTATTCGGATCTTTATAAAACTTTAATTTCTCATTGACCAATGCGCCTCAAACTAATCTTTCTCTGACGAACTGAAAATAGACTTCTTATCAAATATTAGCATTCATCTGATTGATGTTTGCACGATAAGTTAGTTCAAGGGAAACAATTATCTTTTTGCATTGAACCGACTCGACACGAATCTTTACATTCGTTAACAAGGACATAAAAAAATTAAAAAAAAAAAAAACCGACGATGCTTTCATAGGTAATTCCATCCGTCGTTGGGTTCAGAGAACAAATACAAGACCACGATATAACGTGACCTCTCTTTTGTTTCAGTATTTGCTAATTATTTCGCGATAAAGTGGTTTAACAGATTTCTCTCGTATCTAGAAGAAAAATATTTTTAAAAACTAATGTATGTTTATATCAACACAGCAGCAAATTTCTTTGTTTGCTCGAGATGCCCGAAGGCCGAATGGATACTATCTTCATCGCGTGTCTAACCAAACATGCCCGAGAAGGAAGTTATAAATGTATTTTTGCAAAGGGCCGTTCAGTTCCGGTTGTTTTGTGCAGACAAATTCCCTTCTGGTGAGTTGGTTATGGACTTCGCATGCTTTGACGGACTGAAAGGATCAAAATGCTAAAATTGTTTTCATCGGAAATTTTGGATTAGTCTTGCCTATTTTTCGATATTCCATGAATAAATAAATAAATAAATAAATAAATAAATAAAAAAATATATAAATAAATAAATAATTAAATAAATAAATATATAATTAACTCACCGCTCTAAACGTTATTATATTGGGCTGAATTAAATGCTAAAATGAATTTATTGTCAAAGTATTAGATTTGTTTTCAGTTTTGTGTTTTTTACGTTTTTTATTGAGCAGAATGGATATTGTCATAAAATGCGACAGCCCGAAAATATAATATTATTTCTAATAAATGTTATTTAAAATTTAACTTAATACCATCTGTTTCACCCCGACCAACGTATACGCATTTGCAGGTCTGATAAACCAAATTGTTATGGGCTCATTGTTGTAATAGAAATTGACTGTCAAACCAACGCAAAAAATATTTTTTCTATCAAAACCATGTTGAATCAAGCCCATAACTTCGGCTATCAGCCTGCACTTAATCGTCTCGGAACAGCATTATTATATCTCGGTGAATCAGACACTGAAAATATGACCAACCGTTTCTAATTATTATATATTTAATCATATTTTAATTATTTATTTTAATTTATAGATAATTATTATCATTATTATTATTATTATTATTATTATTATTATTATTATTATTATTATTATTATTATTATTATTATTATTATTATTATTATTATTATTATTATTATTATTATCATTATATAATTAGCATCATCATCATCATCATAATCATCATCATCATCATTATTATTATTATTGTTATTATTATTATTATTATTATTATTATTATTATTATTATTATTAGTAGTAGTAGTAGTAGTAGTAGTAGTAGTAGTAGTAGTAGTAGTAGTAGTAGTAGTAGTAGTAGTAGTAATAGTAGTAGTAGTAGTAGTAGTAGTAGTAGTAGTAGTAGTAGTAGTAGTAGTAGTAGTAGTAGTAGTAGTAGTAGTATTGTTGTTGTTGTTTTTCTTTCTTTTTCGTGCATTTAAAAACACATTTTGCAGGTGTTGATGTTTTAATTAACCATAAATCTTTTTTTTTTTTAATTTTCAGAGATACAATATTTTTTAACGATTTTAAACGAAGAAGATAACAATATAAACACTGTTAAACCATGTTGATCATAATTGTGTTAACATTAGCATCGCTGCTATCAAAATACGGTCCTTCAAATGGTCTCAACGTTTCAAGGTTTGTGAGAGAACCGTTATGTGACTTGGAAGAGCGACTTCAGAATGGTTGCACAGAAAAAGTTGCCCGATCGCCCAAAAGTGTTGTGAGTTGTTTACTGTTTTGCTGGACCGAAAAAACAACTTGTCTTGGATCGAGTCTGGACGAAAATGGAAATTGTTTTTGTCACTGGGACTGCCCAAATATGGACAGATTTTGCATGGATCATAATAGGAATCACCACTTCATGACAAGATATTGTGTCAACGGGAAATACAATCCTTTGACGTCTTCCTGCATGTGCGACCCAGGTTATTTGGGGGATCGATGTAATAAGTACCCAAGAGATTGTACAGCTCTTAAAGATTTGGGATTTCCAAGAGGTGAGCAAGATTTTAACAATAAAATGAATGTGTGTGTTGTCGATGTTGTTACTGATAACGATGATGATGATGATTGTGGTGATGATGATGATGATGATGATGATGATGATGATGGTGGTGGTGGTGGTGGTGGTGGTGGTGGTGGTGGTGGTGAAACTCACAAAAAATGAACATGCATTTTAATAGCTACAGATAAATTGGAGAGAGAGAGAAAAAAAACCTTGAGGCAAAAGAATAATAGCAGAAATGTTTATAAAACACACACACACACACACACACACACACACACACACACACACACACACACACACACACACACACATTCTTGGCTTGGAGTTGTATGAAAAACGGTAGTAGGGCCCTTTTTTAAAGCCATAATCCCCATTGCGACCACATTTTAAATCTATAATATGTAAATGGCTTGCTTTCTTTAAAATAGGACACTTGTCTATCAAAAATTACTTAGCACTCAGCTCCCTAGTCACTTATTGGGTTTGTAAGCTGGTCAGGAAACAAATCAGCTCTTGTCAAATTCGGGCCAAGTTCGTTTGCGCGTAAGTCGAGAACTCTGCCAATTAAGCTAGGGAACCTTCGTGTGCAGTATGAGGCAAATGAAATAGGTTTGTTTACATACTTTTTTTTTTCTCTATTGTCTTCTGCCAATTTTCTACTCACTGCATTTTCTGTTATTATCAACATAAGTGCCTGTTCCACTCACTTAACTGAATTAGATTATGTTATTATATTATGTTTGTGTTGAGAACAGAGCTTTGCATTACTGTCAGGCTATGTGGTCTAGTGGCATGACACTCGCTTTCGGATCGGAAGGTCCTGGGTTCGAGCCTCGCTCGGCGCATAGTTGAGTCCTTGGAAAAGGCTCTTTACTCACATTCTCTCACCGTACTCAGGTGTAAAATGAGTACCTGGCCGTTAACAGCGTTGTCTTTGTCCGAAAAATTGTAATATCGCCCGACAGGCGTCATGTCCCGTCGTACATGTTAAATGTTGCTGTTGACCAGGGACCCCTTGCTTTGAGCACATTTTAGTGGATATTGCGCTATATAAAAGCTCAAAATTACTGCTGCTGGCTTGTAAAACAAACTTCGCCGAGCTTGTGTGTCTTGAACCCATGACCTCAAGAAATCGGGAGAGGGACTCAGGAAAGATATAACGTTTGACACCACTTTATTATTATTGTTCTTCGTTGCTTTTGTTCTTGTTTTTTGTTTTTGTATTTGTTTTGTTTTTGTTTTTTGTTTTTTTATTTGGATTCTTTTGGAGTGGCGGTTGGCGTAGACTTGGGTCCTTCCCACGGAGTTGTATCGATAAGGTCGTGGGTTTGAGTCTCCATCGCCGCGAAATATTTTTTTCTCTTTTGTCTTCTGGCACTTTTCTACTCACTTCATTTCCTGTCATACTTTTTTTATCATCTTTTTCTGCATTTTCAACAACAGGTCGTTATCAAGTCTACATTGACCCTGAAGGTGACGGTTTGAATCCTTTGCATGTCCTTTGTGATGTGGCCCATCCATCTTGGTACGCAGTCATTTTCATGAGGAATGATGGCCATTTTGATTTCAACAGAACATGGTCCGATTATAAACGAGGCTTTTACGATGAATCCAAATCCAACATGTGGGGTGGTCTGGAAACCTGGGCAGCTTTGAGTAAAGCTGGGTTTAAGTCACACTTCGTGGTGACTTTCCACAACCAAGACTCGCTCAATCGGGAATATAAAGAGGTGGTCATCACAGACGAAAATGATGGTTACAAGATAACTTTCGGCTCTTCGAGAGAATACGGAGAGCCCTATCTTATGAATGAGGGTTATCACTTTGGAGATTGTCTGAGTTCCTTCAAGAATATATCGTTTTCAACATGGGATAAGGACAATAGCGTGGATGGAAGTGGGTGTGGTGCGGTGGTCGGCGCAGGGTGGTGGTTTTCAGGACCAGATTGCAGCACCCCGTGTCATTTGTTAGGCTGGGACTGGAATCACACATTTCAACAAAATCGATTATATTCTTTGGAAGGGCTGAACATGTCGAATCTGAAGTTCCGTATCGAACACTTTGAGATTTATTTTAAAATGTAGGGATTTATCGCTTGGATTTGTTCTCTTTGGTTAATGACCCTCATCCTGACAAAACCTCTCAAACCTGGGACTTCTCGAAGTCTGTTCACGACGACATAATACCGGATAGAGGCGGTCGGTCACATATCTAAATGTCATTTTTAGTTTAAGTTTTTCATCCTTTTCTGAACGTTTGAAAACATATTTTGCTGATGTCGAGATGTATATAATTGCAGGTCTGATAATCCAAAGTAATTATTTTCTCGTAACATTGTCGTAATGGACGATATTTGCGTTGGATTGAGAGTAGATCTATGTCCATTATAACCATGAGCACATAACAATTTGTGGCTATAAGACCTGCAAGTAAGTGCCCGAATGCCAATATTAATGTTGATGTGAAAATAAAAGATGCCATAGAATAAGCCAATAGGCATCGAGACAGGGTTGCTTAACAGATGGCCATCATTTCACCACTCCAGTCGTAATAATATTATTATGGTATATCTCTCCCCCAACTTATTTTCCTTCTTACCCTACTACTACTCTCACTCCATCGTTCGTTTTTATTTTATTTCTTTGAACGTAAATCTCTCTCTCTCTCTCTCTCTCTCTCTCTCTCTCTCTCTCTCTCTCTCTCTCTCTCTCTCTCTCTCTCTCTCTCTCTCTCTCTCTCTCTCTCTCTCTCGCACACACACACTCACTCTCTCTCACACACACAAACACGCACACACAAACACAAACACTCCAGCCTTATCCAATAAAGAACGGATATTCACTCACTTGTTAGTCAAAAATCAATTCATTAACATAGTAGTTCTCTCTCTCTCTCTCTCTCTCTCTCTCTCTCTCTCTCTCTCTCTCTCTCTCTCTCTTTCTTTCTTTCTTTCTTTTTCTTCTCTCTCTCTCTCTTCTCTCTCTCTCTCTCTTTCTCTCTCTCTCCCTCTCTCTCTCTCTCTCTCTCTCTCTCTCTCTCTCTCTCTCTCTCTCACTCCCGCCTTACCCAGCAATGAGTTATATTCACTCACTTGCAAGTTCGATCCGATCAATTATTTTATTATTTAACGATTAAAATCATTTGCAAATTTACCCTATATTGCTCTTGTTCCCGTCTCCATATCTCCCCCAATCTATTTACATCTTTTTTCTGTTGCTTTCGTTGATTGAATGCGATTTTATGTAATAATTTTTGTGTGTTTTTATCAGTCTACTGAAGAATAAAGAAGGCCATGGCCGAAGCTTTGTTTGCTTTTGTGATGTTTGAACGCATGTGATCGTAAATTTAAATCACCATTAAGTACTGGCTCTATGAATTTTTTAAACATAAAAAATGGGCTGATATCGCCGATGGCTTTGTCAAATAGAATGATAAATAAATGGCATGTCGTGAAAAAATTTTATGACTTTTATTCGATTGCTTTATATTTTATAGGCGAAAGAAAGTTACTTTTAGAATGGAATGTGAAAACGTTTAGATTTAAACAAAGACAAACAAGAAAAACGTGGGCATTTATATAGCGCAATATCCACCAAACATACTCAAAGCGCTTTACAAGGGGTCCCTGTCCAAAAGCAAAACTTACCATATTATAGGAGACATGAGGCGATGTTACATTATTTTTGGACAGAGACAACGTTGTTGACGACTAGGTACTCATTTTACACCTGAGTATAGTGAGAGAATGTGAGTAAAGAGGCGTTTCCAAGGACTCAGCTATGCGCGCTCAGAGTGGGACTCGAACCCAGGACCTTCCGATCCAAAGTCTAGTGTCATACTACTAGGCCACATAACCTCACAGATACCTTAAGAGAAGTTTTTTTTTGTTTGTTTTTTTTTTTGTTTATTTTGCTTTGCTTTTTTTTTTTTTTTTTTTTTTTGTTTGATGTTGGGGGAGGGTTTGGTGTTTGTTGTTTTTTTGTGTTTTTTTTTTTTTCGTTTTTAGTTGTTGTTATTGTTGTTGTTGTTTTGTTGTTGTTTAGTTTTTTTCCGTTAATTTTTTTTCAGCTTCCACTATCGTAATAACCTGGCTATGAATTGAAAAATATGTACCATCCACACAAAACAAAACAAAACACTTTTTGACGTCAATGATGGCGAGAATGTTCGTAACTGTTGATCTTAAATTTATTGTACTTAACTGTACATTTAACTGTATTACGATTTGACGAGGAAACTGGCTTATCGCAGGTAAGGGGAATATTTAACAAATATTTAAATGGGCTGACAAATTTGGGTCAAATCGTGACTTTTGACGAACTATAATATCCCCATGTTGTCAAAGAAATGAAGTGAGTAGGAAAGTGCCAGAAGACAATAGAGAGAATAAAAACTTCGCAACGGCGATGGGGGCTCGAACCCCTGACCTTACCGGTACGACAACTCCACCTGGCCGGGGAGATCATGACTCTACCTCTATTCTATTTAGTAGTCCTTCAGAGCCATTGGGCCCATGGATCCGGAGTTTATCCCGGTTTCTATAACGTGACACGGACAATAGCAACTGCTAGGTGCCCTTTGGATAGGACGTACTCACTGCTGAGTGGACAGAAAAAAAATCTCGACTGCACCCGGACCAATCTCTGTCCCTTTGCATGTGAAGCGAGTGCTCTAAAAAATTGAGCTTTATATAGCGCAATATCCACTAAATGTGCTCAAAGCGCTTTACAAGCGGTCCCTGGTCAACAGCAATATTTAACATGTAGGACGGGACATGCCGCCTGTTAGGCGATATTACAATTTTTCAGACAAAAGACAACGCTTCGGCCAGGTACACATTTTACACCTAAGTACGATGAAAGAATGTAAGTAAAGAGCTTTTTCCAAGGACTCAACTATGGGCTAGTGAGGCTCGAACCCAGGACCTTCCTATCCGAAAGCGAGTGCCATACCATAAGACTACATAGCCGCAAAGTGATTCATTTATTGTGACGGTTCACAACATCTAGCCTGTTACAATTTCAATTGAAGCTTCCATTCTTATCCTATTTAGTAGTCCTTCAGAGCCATTCGGCCCATGGAGCCGGAGTTTATCCTGGTTTCTATAGCATGAAACGGACAATAGCAACTGCTTGCTACCCTTTGGATAGGACGTAGTCTATCGCAAAGCACTTTCCGCCAGAAGAAACCCAGGTACCCAATCACTACTGAGTGGACAGGGGGGGGGGGGGGGGTCAGAAAAAATAATTTCGACTGCACCCGGGACCAATCTCGGTCCCTGTGCATGTGAAGCGAGTGCTCTACTCTAGATTTCTTGTTCTAATAATTGGATTCAATATCCTGATGTCACGTCACCCAGCAACGGCGGCCATCGTGGTTCTAAACAAAGAAAGTCGGTTCTTTTTATTCTTCATGCTGGCTCGAACTTTTCATATGTCTTGTGATCAGAATGTGTAAAAGTCAAAACATGATCAGATTTATAATGTTGGTTTTTTTTTCCCCCTCTGGATACGCTTTTATGCTTGTCGGAGAAATATTTCATAAAGGCGTCCGCCATTGTTCCGATAGTGTAGAGCCAGTTACTAACCATGCGTCAGTCATTACGAGGGAAGTGACGCTACGACCCTTGAAGCGTATTTCGACTATGAACTACCTTTTTGACATCCGTCTCTCACTCTGACGTGATAACAATGGGACGCAATAAATGACCAATGCAAAACCAATCATATGAAGAAAAGGATTTCTACTTTACACACGCACGTGCACACATAGAAGAATACATGGAAAACCGGTTGACGTCATCTGACAAAACAAAAACAAATTTATTGTAATATCGCAGAAAAGGCCTGCCCGTTAAGTGGCGCTGTTGTAAAGCGCTTTGAGCATGTTTAATGGTTATTCCTATGTATAAATGAAAATGCTCAAGACACACAATTAGTACGTGACGTTATACATAGAATGCGCTTGGCCAAGGAGTTCACAACATTGCCATCCGGAAGTATAACGGACCAACACACAAACTATGTGTAACCATGAACTTTTATAGTCTGGTTAATACAGTTTAGTGAGAACAACTCACAAACGCGGATGGCAAAAACCATAACAAAGGCCTGAGTGACGTCATCTGCATACTATCTATACAAAAGTTGTATCGAATGGCTACACCTCTATTTTGAATCTTTTAATCCATTCTTCAATTTTTTTCCTGCCTTATAGGCTGTTTCGTAGCCTCCTGATAGGCTTGTCATTGTGCAGTGGATGACGATGTGGTCCATTGTCTCAGGGCCTCCTTGGCAATGACGGCATGCATCTGATTCTCTGATTCCATCTATGCATGTTAGCTGCGGTTCTGCCATGTCCTGTCAAAATGCGGTTGGAGGTGACCCAGCATTTTCGGCTATTGCAGAGAAAACCAGGTGTTCTTTCTATTGGGTCGGGTATGATGTAAAGAAATAGATTTTTTTAAAAACAAAGCAAAACAAAGCATAACAAAAACAACGATAAAGACAATAATGAAAACGATAACAAAACGAAAAACAAAAAACAACAACAACAAAGATACAAAACAAACAAACAAACAACTAAAACAAAATTAAAAAAAAAAAGAATATCCTCCATTTTATTAATGTTAAATCAAGACCATAATTTAGTTTGTTTGTCAGACCTGTAACGTCATGGGCACGTTGATCTAAAAGTAAAAGCATAGTTGATTAGCACGTACAAACGTTATGTAATACACAGAAAACCCCGTGACGTCATCTAACCAAACAAACTGTTTCTTTATTCGTGTATCAGTTTTCATTTTATTTATCTATCATTGATAGTATCAATGTCTGATTTTCACTGACCTCAACCCCAAAGAATTTCGGGGAAAAAATGTCAATATTCGATTTGTTGACATTCCAAATAAACTTTGTTCCAAATGCTTCAGTATAGACTGATGATCCGATTATCTAAAAACTAAAAGACAAGTTGATTCTTGAGAATTCTCCAATTTCTCACACAAGTAATGAGCCTAATTTTGACATTGTAAAACAAAAGATACAAAATAATGATGTTTGTGAAATGATAAAGCACTATCGTTGTTTGTGATGAAAAGAAGATGGATTTTCTGACAGATCAGTTTAATCCAACTTTGATGCATGGAGAGGTTCGAGGAGGAAGAGTACGGCTTTTGTGATTACACTTGATATAGTGTCTGCGTTTTATTTCTTCAGATTTATAATAAAATTTAATAACCTTTCTTAGCAGCACAGCTTACAATCTCTCAGTAGGGTTCAATAGTCTGATGTCACGTCTGCACAGCGGCCAGCAGCTTGGTTCTAAACAAAGAAAATCGGTACTTTTTATTCTTCATGCTGGCTGGAACTTTCTCACATGTCATGTGATCAGAATGTATATAAGTCAGAAAATGATCAGATTTATAATGTTTTTCTCCTCTGGATACACTTTTATGCTCGTCGGAGATGTATTTCATAAGGGCGTCCGCCATTGTTCCGATAGTTTAAAACCAGCTACTAAGTTACTATGCGTCATTACGAGGGAAGTGACGTCACGACTGTTGAAGCCTATTCATAGAGCAGTAAAGTTAGGTGCCCCAAACGTAAACAATAACAAGTTGCTAGTGATTTCCGTTAGGGACCGGAATAATTTACGCACAATATAGGTCTCCCAATTTTGTAGTTTGAGTTGTAGGCAATACACTTTCAGTATTGAAAATATGTTTACATAAAATCTAACAGTTGGAGAAATAATAATATAAGGCTAAATTATTATGAAAATCAGGCTCCGAATAATTCTCGTTTTGTTCACACCAGCGCAATAATTTGCTCTGGTCTAAAAATAGATAGACTGTAACTTATGATAAATTTTAGAAAATTTTACCTTTTGTTCCATAAAATATACATATTTAGACATTATTTGATGCATGATCGAGTATTTATGAATATGTGTTTCTTTTGCCACCTAACAGCCAAATTTTAAAGGTTATTTTCTTTCTATTATTTACATTGGAACGTGAGCTGTCAAGACAGGAACATGTGGTTTGCCATGTGCTTCTCGACCTTTGTTTACGTTTGGGGCAGCAAACTTTACTGTTCTATTAACTTCGCCTCCGAATCAACATTGGGAAGTAGATAATCGATTATTCCCTCCATCATTCAAATTTACTCAAAGTTCTGTCAACAAACGCCGGCCGGTAATGGCACTAATCCAGCTCCCCCCCCCCCCCCCCCCCCCCCGGAATGTCCTGCGGGAGAGGATTTCAACTGGCTAGCTTAATTAACAGAGAGGGAAACTGGACAAACCCCTTTCAAGAGCCGAGAAAAACAAAAGGTCAACATCAAAAACAGACGTCCACATGTATTCGTTTTTCCCTTCCACTGCCCGACTATGGAGTAGCCTCCCAGCTGAAGTGGCTGAAAACGGTTGCCAACATGCCTTCACGCGATTGCTAGAGTTCACAACGTGACTTTTTAATCTATGTGTGTGTTTTTTTTTAAATTAGTATTATGTGCAGAGTTTTAGCAAGTTTAAAAATGTAAAACCCTACAAACTGTGGAGTGATCCTCGACAATATTGGAGGTTTCCACAAGAAGAAGAAGAAGAAGAAGAAGAAGAAGAAGAAGAAGAAGATGAAGAAGGTCCCGGCAACCCTAGTACTTGGCTTCCCTGACTTCGGTGAGGGTCGAGATGGAATTCGACTCGGACCGTGGCCGACTATAGTTACGTCATGACTTGGACACATTCGGTCCCACGAACGGGCGAGGAGGAAGACTCCTCGAAACTGGGAGAGACGTTGCTAGGCTTCTGTACCAGCAAGAGGAGGCATTGGGTGACCGCAGAGCATCAAGTAGAGCGTTGCTTCCCGGCGGGTTCGCGACCGTACGCGAATACGGTGAGGAATTTGCGGCCTGGATAGATCATAACATTGTAGTGTGACGTCATTAGAAGCTGCTGCCAAGACCTTGGGTAGAGCGTCTGGTGCTACCCTGCTGAGTGACACAGCCAGAAAGGTAGTTCATGGCGGAAGCCTTCATAACTGTTTATATGATAGCATGGTTTTTTAAAAAAAATCTTACATTTTTACACTTGAGTGCACGTATGCAAGACACGCACGTGCGCAAACAAACACACACACACACATACACACACACACACATACACACACACACATACAGACCCACATACACACGCACAAACGCAAATGCATATTCATTCATTCTTTCATTATTTACATGTGTCTATCAATTTATCTTACGTCCACGAAATCAGGAAAATTCAAACGAATGGTGTAGTGCGTTGAGAAATGGCATTTCGCTCATTGAGCATCACCCAGTGATAGAAATGCCCGTTATAAGTGTCATGTATTATTACTATGAGACACGTTAAAGATCATCAAGGGGAATAAGTCTTTAAAAATTTATTTTTGTTTCAACTTTCAACTTACTTTCAGTGTTGCCAGGTTGGCGGTTTTTATCTCATCGCGTGGTAGGGTGGCCCAAGACTGGATACAGTGACGTCACTCTCTAAATCATAACAAGTGAGAGAGAGGAGACAGCGAGCCGAGCGGGCGGCTGTGTGTGTTACCAGTGAAGCGAGGCAGGAAAAACATAGATTTTCCAGATTGGAACTTTTGTGGCCAACTTTTAGGAAACCCAGATTTAAAAAATTCGATATGCATTATTTAACGACTTTCCTTAGAAAATAGATGTTTACTAATTATTGATTTCGTTGATTAGCATTTATTTTTCATTCAAACTCATTTTGCCGATGCAAATGATCCTATATCAACCCGACTTCCATTTTTCTTGGACTTCGACGATAACGATTGCGAAGATTTATAATAAGATCATTTACTTTTGTCATTGAAATTTATAGCAAACCACTTTTTTTACACATCATTTTCACATTATTATATTATGCTTACTTTTAACAGTTTATAAATAACACGACAAAAAAAATTACCTCCCCCCCCACCCACCATGCTAGCTATATTTGGCATGGTTAAGAAGAAATAATTGGCATGAATTATTTTTTTCTACTCGCATACAACACACACCAATTCATTACTATTTCGCTGTACTACACACTGGATCTCAAGTCCTAGCAAAAAATACAAGTCGATTTTATTTCTCATAAAAAAAGAATTGTACAAGAATAATAAGGGGGCTAAATGCTCTTTTAAAATCTTTATTTCATTCAAAATTTTAATTGTAATATGGGCAATAGTAGGCTAATTCTTATATAAAAAATTAAATAAACAAAACATTACCTTGCTCCGTCAATGATAATTATTGGGCACGAAACGCAAGAAGTTCAATCTGCAGACACTATATATAAACTATAGATTGACTATAAAAATATAGTGTTTCGCTGTTCAACAGCTCATCAGTGCAGCTTGGAACTCAAAAAGATCAGTTGGATACCTACAGGTTCCACAGAGTTCAATCTGCAGACACTATATATCTATTATAATTTCTGTAAATGTATACATAATGTTGATATGTACATACTGGTCAATTGTTAATCCTAAAAAGAATATGCAACAGTGATGACAATAAACAAAGAGATGTGATTTTATGGTAATAAGAAGGAAAAGGAATGAGAAAACATAGAGTTGGACTTGACATGGAGACACATGTGGCATGGAACTGGCGATTGATATATAAAATGGGCAGCCCTTACATCCCCCACATACGTCGTGAGCTCTGCAGGAATCTAAACCTGATGGTTGTCTGAAACATGTGCCTCCAGTCTTATCCAATAATGAGAAGGAAAAGAAGATGACCTATGCTCTTTTCGTAAGAGTTTGAAGCTTCCTTTTGTTCTTTGATGTTGTTGCCTTATCTGTGAACATCTTGGAGTAATTGTTGAGGAAAATGTTGACAGCTGGTTTGCAGAATCTGTGAACAACGTCGAGCAGATCTGTGTTACAAATATCACAATTTTTCCCCAATAATTCTAAATCAGAAAGCCTTTGCAGAGTGAGTTTCATTAAAAGAAATCTCTGATTGGTGTTTGAAAGCAGACGCTGTTCATGATCATGATTGCCAATCAAGAACTGAAAATTTTTAAAAATGTGTGTCATGATTTCAACAGCATAATCAGTTGGCCACGTCAAACCGCCTCGGTCGAGAACAGAAATGTAAGCCAATGATTCTGCTGTTGATTCCACTTGAAGGACCCGTTCTTGTCGAAACTCACTCTTGCAGCCATCACAAGTCACATTAAGTAATGCTTTTCGAGCACAGTATCCAGAGACAAAGACAAGAGCTTTCAATTGCTCTGAAACAAGTTCAATATCATCACAATCATAAAGTAAAGGAGTAAAATATTGGATGTCATCATGACAAGAGGAATCATTTAATCTTATTTCTTCCAATGGTTCAGTGATATCTTTTAATCTCAAAGAACCACTTGAAGCAGAAATAAACTTAAGAACGCTAAGAAGCTTCAACTTTTTCTCGCCCTCAAGAAGTTGTTGAACGGAGACATGATAATTACCTCCGCTCAACTGTCTGTACTGGCTGAAACGAAACTCCAGATCATCAGTCTGAAACTTTCCCAACAAGACATATTTATATTTCTTATGAGATAAGAGATAAGGAACAAATTCAAGAAAAGTAGAAATAGTGTGAACAAGAGCATCCATGGTTTATCTCGACAATACTCCTTCTCGTGGTTTCATCCCTAACCTGCTCCAGTCCTTGAACCAAGTCAAAGCATCTTGAAGAAATGAGAAATTGGAATCAGAAATGGAATTAATTGGCTTGCATCTCTCATCCCTCAATCTCCTGCCTTTCAGCGGATGCTTGACATTTAGAACATTCCATAGCTGTACAATGAACAATATAAATGATACTGTCCCACTGAAATTGACATTCCATTTGGATCCAAAGTGCTCCAAGGCAGCAGCATTTCGTCTGTCAAAAATTCTCAACATCAGTGGAACACTCTGTTTCTCAGTAGGCGATGGATTCAAACATTTTCGATTCAAAGATGGAGCAAGTTTCACGACTGATGACTTCTCTTCCTCGTATACTTTTGTAATGTGACACATGGATGCTCTCATAACTGAAGATGAAGGATTTTCATTGTTGGTCAGTACAGGTGGTAACATAAAAGTCTTCTCCAAGTCTTTTTGAGAAGTCCAGTTATTTCTAATACATTTGAAAAGGTGGACAGTATCAAAAAGAAAAAAAAGTTTCTCTGAAGGAATGACAGGATTTGGAATAGATGGACAAAGACTTCCCCCCAGACATTATAGCAAAGGCATTGCGGTTAATTCTGTTGTTGTCAGAAATAACACACAAAACATGAAAACCAACATCATGAAGAACTTGCAATGTTTTAAGAAGCAAACATTGCAAATAACGAGCATCAATATTTTTTACAGGTAAAATGGCAACAACATCTTTCTGTTTACAAAGAACTGAGGAAATCATGAAGACCTGGGCAGTGCTTGCCTCAGAAACCTGACAATTATATGCAGAGCCCTCAAGTTTCCCCCCTTTATACGACAACTGGTGAGAAATATGAATTTCGTCCATCATGAGAACGACATCACGCTCATGCTCTTGCATTTTAAGACATCGCTGTCTTAAATATGCTTCATGATCTTTAGAATTAGGAAAACCAGTCTTCATTTCAAAGACAGAGGAAAGTTTTCTAAGATAGGACTGATGAGGCAAAGTAAGAAAGGAATTCCTTAGAAGAGAATAGGCACGAGGAGCAGATGCAAACAACTGGAATGCCCAGATAAGGGTAGAGCAACTGTAACGTTTTACAGACAAGTTAACTAACTTAAGCTGCTCAACCAAAAACCTAACTTTTGGCATGAACAAAGACTTGGACTCATCATCTTCATCATTGTCAATACTGTTGCATAGACTATCAATAGCTGAAACATAAAGTTGCAGCTGGTCCTCCAAGTTACTTCTATCAAATCCATTCCCATGACAAAAATGGGAAAGGACAGTGTCAAATTGAGACCAGCATGTAAGAGTTGGGGGAGAAGTTTTCCCAAAAATCCATGCAATGGCGCTATCAGGAACCCTTTCTGAAAAACAAAGAAAAAAATAATGGTCAAGTCATCACACTAACATATATATTATAATTTCCATGCTTCAATGAAAAATAAGTTGTATCTTTTTTATTGTCTTCTTTCATCATTTAAACAAGATCCTTATAAAATGGTTGATAGTGAGATAATAATATATCTTTTAATTGTATATAATAACATCACATCATTAAGATAGACTTTAATAAAAATTATACTTACTATATTTATTACTACTTCTACTACCATTAGTGTTACTACTACCACTACTACTAATAATATTTCAAACTACTACTCTACCAAGAATATTATTACTGCAATTACTATTATACGACTACAACCACTACTAGAACTACTGTTAGTGGTAGACTACCATTGCCATTATTGGTGTCACTACTACTAATATTGCCATTGCTACTAGTACTACTATATTGGCGTTCCTACTACTACTGCTACTATTACCACCACCACTGCTACTACTACTTCTAACACCAGCACTACTCTTATATACTAGAAGTTCTATCTAGCACTATTACTATTACTATTTTAGAAATCATTTATTCTAATTCTAAACATGTCAATTTTCAAGGTAAATACTTACGATTATCAGAAAATATTTCCACATGCATGTCAGAGAAAACTTCGATTGAAGACAGCAACTTTGGAGCACTGTCAACAGTATCAATAATCCTGTAAAGGGTGCAGTGGTCAGGCATTGATGGATCATCAGGTGAAGACGATGAGGCAAGAAAAAAACGATAAATCCATAATTTCGCATCAACTCTGGTATTGAAAATGCCACAGAATTCTGTATAATTCTTAATCCGATCATTTTCAACCCATCGTTTAAAAGACTCATCGTCTCTCTTTAAAACTGCATCTCGCCTTTCGTCGGGGGCTTTCCGTTTCAGGGATATTTTCGTAGATAAATAGGAGGGACAGTTGGGAAAGATGGAAGGATAGGCATCTTTTGTCAATTTTGGTATGCTTCTCTCTACACTGAGAATGGAACCGTCAGGTCTTGTGACAGAATCTACTCTGACAATAAATCTGTCACAAAAATGACGCTCACATACCACAGCTGTAGAAGAAGGTTGGAAATCTTGTCTTGGTATCTTCCTCAACCAAAGGTTTTTCCTACCCAAATCCGAGGGAAATTCAAAGGCAGACACTTTCTCAGAAGGATAATAATTTCCTTTACAATTTGGCACACAGCACTTACTAGGCATGATGAAAATGCAAAACAATGGATGGTATTTATCAAAATATGAATGACTATTTAACAAATTATCTATAGAAAACAAGAGGGTACAATAATCCGATAAGAATGAATTGAAAATGAATGACAACACAGTCAACCATTAACCGGTTTTCAAAACGAAAGCGGATGGACCGGGAGTGTGACGTCACATCGCCAGTCGAGACGATGTCTCAGGCCATAAGAGTTCACGTGGTAGGGGGAAAAATGGCCTGGCGGATGGCGGATTTTTTAATGAAGTAGAAGTATAGCAATCATGTCTAATTATTTCTTCTTCCCCCCACCCCCAAGGTGACTTTTAGGATCACCTGCCTAATTCCGATTAACCGAAGGTGAAAACAATACTCTACAGTCTAACGCCCGCTCAAACAAAATCGAAACTCGGAATCTTCATGCCTTTAAAAAGGAAACAGTTGTAAATAGGTGAGTAGCGTTTCGTAACATAATCTTTATTCTGAGACAATACACTACTGTTGATTATAAGTGTTTTAAATCAAATGGTGGATTTTTTGGTGGATTTTGGGCAAATGTCGCTGGTGAACTAGGATAAAGTTGGCGGATTTCTGGCATAAATTTGGTGAGATTTTTGCAAAGGCACCTGGCAACACTTCAACACTGCTTACTTTCGTTTTTCATTCGATAATTAGGGATCTCTCGATGTAGTGTTCAGTGAAATAGTACTAGAGAGTAGAGAGGTGGGCCTTTGGCCTACCAACCTCCGCTGCACGTCCAACTCGCCTTGAGCATGCATTCACATAAAATATAAAGATTTTTTTAAAAAACCTACCTCTGTTTCAAAAACTAGCATCTTTCACCTTTCTAAGAAACATTTTGATTTTTCAGAACTTTAGTTCGTTAAAAAATACCGGCCAATCTGACCCGTTGAGTCGAATGAAAACGAAATTTTGTTGTTTACACCGTTCAAAGGAAATGCCGTAAATAAGCTTTCATGGACTTCCTGTGTTGTTTTTACAGTGTCACGTGACCGTTTTGAGAAATTTGTCGTCTGCTACAAATAATTAGACCGGTAGGGGGTAGATATTTTCGTTGGAGCAGAGAAAAAGTGAGTATTATTTCTTGGACTTGTAGAGAGGCCTAAGGTCCACCAGCAGTCAAGTTTATTGAATAAAAGAAAAAAAGGCCTTTTTACTGCACTAATGCACCAAATTGCATACCTATCTATGGACACTTTGTTCCGTATCCTTTTCCCAATAAACTTTTTTTTTAAAACCTGGGGCCAGGGTTGCTAGTTTGGCCTCCTGGTGGCCAAATTTGAGAAATTTGGCCTTTTCCCAAGCCATTTGGCCTCCCAAAATTTGGTTTGGCCACTTGGCCTCCTGTAACCAACTTTTTGGCTTCCTCTGACTTTCCCCGTTATATCGTTTTACTCTGGTACCGTTAAAACTTATTTTATTTGGCAATCTAAATATCTAAATGCAACACGTGCTAACGCCACAGATTGCATTTGCTAGTGCTACTATATATACGAATTTTCCTTATCCTATCTAAATTGTTTAACAAATCTAAAGAGTTTTCGCGAGGCTAAGGTGGGTTTGGTGGTATTTGGGCTCCTGCCGAGGAATCTGGCTTCTTGCTATAGCTAGTTTGGTCTCTTACTCAAAAATAGAGAGCTGAGCCGGTGTTACCAATACTTAGCTTCTATAACCAAGACAAATCATTCGTTTGGACAGAAAAATAAATAAAAACTTACCGCTTACCGTCAAAAGCAGTTTAGATTTGAAGATGCATTTGTTTTCTATCAAAAAACATTCGGTAATGGACAATCCTTGATGAATTTCAAAAGTTGTGTTGAAATTATATCCTAATTGTTTTCATGATTAATTCCTCGCGAAATCGTGTGGGCCCCCGTTTCTGTTATCAAGGTTCCGCCTAGCCAGGCAGGGTTGCCAGATCATTTTTGAGTAAGAGACCAAACTAGCTATAGCAAGAAGCCAGATTCCTCGGCAGGAGCCCAAATACCACCAAACCCACCTTAGCCTCGCAAAAACTCTTTAGATTTGTTAAACAATTTAGATAGGATAAGGAAAATTCGTATATATAGAAGCATTAGCAAATGCAATCTGTGGCGTTAGCACGTGTTGCATTTAGATATTTAGATTGCCAAATAAAATAAGTTTTACCGGTACCAGAGTAAAACGATATAACGGGGAAAGTCAGAGGAAGCCAAAAAGTTGGTTACAGGAGGCCAAGTGGCCAAACCAAATTTTGGGAGGCCAAATGGCTTGGGAAAAGGCCAAATTTCTCAAATTTGGCCACCAGGAGGCCAAATTAGCAACCCTGGCCCCAGGTTTTTAAAAAAGTTTATTGGGAAAAAGATACGGAACAAAGTGTCCATAGATAGGTATGCAGTTTGGTGCATTAGTGCACTAAAAAGGCCTTTTTTTCTTTTATTCAATAAACTTGACTGCTGGTGGACCCTAGGCCTCTCTACAAGTCCAAGAAATAATACTCACTTTTTCTCTGCTCCAACGAAAATATCTACCCCCTACCGGTCTAATTATTTGTAGCAGACGACAAATTTCTCAAAACGGTCACGTGACACTGTAAAAACAACACAGGAAGTCCATGAAAGCTTATTTACGGCATTTCCTTTGAACGGTGTAAACAACAAAATTTCGTTTTCATTCGACTCAACGGGTCAGATTGGCCGGTATTTTTTAACGAACTAAAGTTCTGAAAAATCAAAATGTTTCTTAGAAAGGTGAAAGATGCTAGTTTTTGAAACAGAGGTAGGTTTTTAAAAAAAATCTTTATATTTTACGTGAATGCATGCTCAAGGCGAGTTGGACGTGCAGCGGAGGTTGGTAGGCCAAAGGCCCACCTCTCTAAGTATTGGTAACACCGGCGCAGCTCTCTAGAACTTTATATTAAAAAAAAATACTGGGGATGTAGGAGCTTTTGGAAGCCCTCCCATATTATCAACTAGTCTGTCCATTTTTTGTAGGTATGTTTCTGTTGCCTTGGCCAGTACTGGACACCATGCACCATGTCATAGACTGGTCGCTAAAATTAAATTTAAAGTTTTGGGTTGTACTAAGTACTAGTAGGCACTTAAATGAAAATTCAGTTTTCAAATGACAGTATAAAATCTGGTTTACTATGATGCAGTATACCATCCCGATGATAAAACCGTTTGAATTTTGTCTCTAGGTTATATAGAAGGCTGTCATTATTCCCAGACGCCTGTCTGGGGATAATAAAAATTCGTTATCCCCAGACAGGTGTCTGGGGATAACCAATTTTTGTTATCCCCAGACACCTGTCTGGGGATACTATCCCCAGACGCATGTAGCAAGTGGGCAGAAAGATTTTATGCAAAATGCCTACCTATTATCGAGGGTGGAAATATGTTTAGCTCATATATGAATTTAAAATATTCCGATAGCGGTGTGGATAGGCAGCTCAGTGGGTAAGGCCACCTTTCATTTTACTCCGTTTACATATTAGGTAAAGCAAAACTGAAACGTGAAAGGAACATGGTCAATGGCATCAAGATGAAGAGAAAGTTTAAGCTGACGGTAAAATAATTAAGTCGGAGGACTTTTCATCCTCCTTAGTCTTAGCGTATTCAAATCTGTCACCTCCACCCCTAGGAACGATGCTTTATTCCTTTTTTCTATTATTGGAGTTTGAGGATGTTAGCGTAAAAAACAGACAAAACTAAAAGAAAACCGCGTCTATCTTCTTAGCACATCATCACTCTGACTCTCTTCTCCACTTGTACTGCAACTAAATCTACACATGAAAAGGGAGATTTTATTAGCGGTTATGGCTATAGACTTTCATATGTCCACCAATAAATATTGGAAGTGGTTATTCAGTATCTGATACTGAATAGTGCTTTGCCACTATCCAGTATCCACAAGGAACTCTTTTTTATAGAGAGAGTGAAAAGTGCGACAATCTCGGTCGAACTACTGACCTACTTCCAGATTGAAAACGTGCAGTAACTGACAGCCCGATTCAAAGTTGTAGAAATATTTTGATCGTAATTTTTAAATTTCTGCTATAGTGCAATTAACATAGTTCAAAATATCAAAGTAAGAGTGGCATTCAAATACATTTTTAAATATCTAAATAGACATGATTAAATGTCACTAAATGTTCAGTGACACCATGGCTTGGTGGATATAAGCTGTTTGACTCTGAGCTTAAGGTTCGAGAGTTCAAATCCCGGCAGGAATAACTTTTTTTTTTTTTTTTTTCCCCAATACAGTGATGCCAAAGCTCCGGTTTCACCGGAAAAAACTCCGGTCTGGAGAAAAAAATTCCAGGCTCCGGGCAACTTCCGTCAAATTCCGGTGAGGTCAATTTGTTCCAAGGATACCCCCCCCCCCCCCCCCCCCCCCCCCCCCCCACTCCCTCTTCCAACTACATCACATCACATCATTGCAACTATATTACAACATCATCACTACCACTACTACTGCAACCACCACCACATCATCATTACTACCACTACTACCACCACCACCACATCATCATCATCAGTACTACAACTACTACTGCAACCACCACCACCACATCATCATCATCACTACCACAACTACCATCACCATTACAATCACCACCACCACATCATCATCACTACCACTACTACTGCAACCACCACTACCACATCATCATCACGGCAACTACCACTACTACTGTAACCACCACCACTATATCATCACTACCACTACTATACCACCACCATCACATCATCATTACCACTACTACTACAATCACCACCACCACATCATCATCACTACCACTAATACTACTACAACCACCACTACAACATCATCATCACTACCTCTACTACAACCATCACCACATCATCATCATTATCACTACTACTACAACCACCACCACCACTACATCGTCATTACCACCACTAATACAACCACCACCATCACATCATTACTACCACTACTACTACAACCACCACAATCACATCATCATTACTGCTACTACTACAACCACCACCACCACATCATCACTACCACTACTACTGCAACCACCACCACATCATCATCACTGCAACTACCACTACTACTACAACCACCACTACAACATCACCATCACTACCATTTGTACTACAACTATCATCACCACCACATCATCACTACCACCACTGCTACAACCACCATCACCACCACATCATCATCACTACCACCACTACTACAATCACCACCACATCATCATCACTACCACTACTACTACAAGCACCACCACTACCTCATCTTCATCACTACCACCACTACTACTACAACCACCACCATCACCACCACATCATCACTACCACTGCTACTACAACCACCGCCACCACATCATCACTACCACTACTACTACACTCACCACAACCACATCGTCATCACTACTACTACTACTACTATTACAACCACACCATCACTACCACATCATCTTCTACTACTACTACTACTACTACTACTACTACTACTACTACTACTACTACTACTACTACTACTACTACTACTACTACTACTACTACTACTACTACTACTACATAACTACTACTACTACTACTACTACTACTACTACTACTACTACTACTACTACTACTACTACTACTACTACTACTACTACTACAACAACTACATCATCATCATAACGACCAGTACTACTACAACCACTTCCACCACATCATCACTACAACCACCACCACATCATCATTACCACTACTACTACCACTACTACAACAACCACCACTACCACATCATCATTACCACTACTACTACCACTACCACTACTACTACAACCATCACCACATCATTATCATCACGACCACAACTACTACAACCATTATACCACCACCACATCAACATCACTACCACCACTACTACAACCACCACCACATCATTATCATCACGACCACAACTACTACAACCACTATACCACCACCACATCATCATCACTACCACTACTACTTCAACCACCACCACCACCACCATATCATCATCACTACCACTAACGACAACCACTATCACATCTTCATCATCACTACCATTATTACTACAACCACCATCACCACATCATCCTCACTAACACCAGTACTACAATCTCTACCATTAGGTTTTGGCCCTTTACTTCATTTGAAATAAGGAAACTTTGGGATTGTATTTGGCAATGTGTTTATGTATCATAATATAATTCTAATCAGTTATCTATTTAGAACTATACAATATGTAAACACAATACCATTCCAATTCCTTTTTCTTGTGTGCGGAAATTCCTCTTTCAGCATTGAAATTCATACGAGTGGTGTCTGAAACTCCTGTGAGCCAAATTTAAAGTTGGCGTCTCTGCCCAATATTTTAAAAATTCCTTCTGTCTATTGATATTTTTTAAACTTTTGTTTTAATAATTTTATTTGCTTGTAATATCCTTTAATGTTGATATTATACTATTGTTCTTTTATTATTATTATTATTATTATTATTATTATTATTATTATTATTTCTACTTACTTACAATTATTATTATTATTATTGTTGTTGTTGTAATGGTCATCATCATCATTATTATGATTATTATTTTTTTTTACTCAAGTAGTTCGAGTAATTTAATCAGTTATCGATTTATTACGAATATCTTTTATTTGTTATAATCTCGTTGTTGTTTTTCATTGATGTGCTCTTCTATTGTTTATTACCTTTTAAAATCTTGCTTTTTTTTGTTTGTCTCATTTGTTGTTGTTGTTGTTGTTGTTGTTGTTGTTGTTGTTGTTGTTGTTGTTGTTGTTTTTGTTTTTGTTTTTGTTTTTGTTGTTGTTGTTTTTGTTTGTTTGTTTGTTTGTTTGTTTGTTTGTTTGTTTGGTCATCTAAGACAAACCCGATTCATTATAAATATGTGGCCAGACTTTCTGCCATTATTAATTGAGCGATGTACTTCCGTGAATTAATTGCCGTATTATATTAAAATTTACGTGATAATAATAATAATAAATAATAATAATAATAATAATAATAATAATAATAATAATAATAATAATAATCATAATAATAATCATAATAATAAATAATGATTATAATAATAAATAATGATAATAATAATAATAATAATAATAATAATAATGATAATAATAATAATAATAATAATAATGATAATAATAATAATAATAATAATAATAATAATAATAATGATAAAAATAATAATAATAATAATAATAATAATAATGATTTAAATAGATATACTGAATATTAGACTACAATTGACATCTATTTTCTGAATACAGGTGGTATTTTTAGGGTGTTTCTTTTTTTACGAAACCTGCCAAAACACGCCGAACCCCGACAAAGTTATGGGAAGTCGGTAGCAGTGGGGAGTGAACCTGGGACTCAGGGAGGTGTACACCATTGGGGAGTGAATCTGGGACTGGGTTTCGTAAAAAAAAAGCAATTACTTTTTTATGAAACCCGACAATATCCCACAAAGTTATGGAAAGGAAGTAGGCAACAGTGGGGGAGTGAACCCGAGACTCAGGGAAGTGTAGACTATTGGGGAGTAAACCTAAGTCTATGGTTTTTCGGTTAGTTTTGTAAAAAAGTAATTGCTTCATTCTCGTCTGGTACCCAACTCCCATAGTCCGGCTTCATTTCCCACTAGTATCTATCTTCCATAGTCCCAGGTTCATTTCCACTGATATCCTCTTCTCACAGTCCCAGGTTCACTCCCAACCAGTGTGCACTTCCCTGAATTCTGGTTCATTGCCCAATGGTGCCCCCTTCCCATAACTTTTGACAATTTCAGTAGGTTTCGAAATAAAAGTACATTCTGAGCTCACTGTCCACTGGTACCAGCCTCTCGCAGTCCCAGGTTCAATCCTCATCGGTGTCCAAATCCCAGATTCAATCCCCACTGCTGCCTACTTCCCATAACTTTGTCGGGTTGTGGCGGGTTTCGTAAAAAGTAATTCCCCCTCCCCCTTGGTATTGCTTTTTTACAAAATCCAGAGTCCCAGGTTCACTCCCCACAAGTGTACTTCCCTGAATCTCAAGATCATCCCCCACTGTTGCCTACTTCAATAACTTTGTCGGATATTGCCAGCTTTCGTTGGATTTCGTAAAAAAGTAATTGCTTTTATATGAAACTCGCTGAAAACCACCAAAAACCATAGTCTCAGATTCACTCCCCACTGGTGTACACTTCCCTGAGACTCAGGTTCACTCCCCACTGTTGCCTACTTCCCACAACTTTGTCTGATATTGCCGGGTTTCGTAAAAAAGTAATTGCTTTTATATGAAACTACCTGAAACCCGTCGAAAACCATAGTCTCAGGTTCACTCCCCACTGGTGTACACTTCCATGAGTCTCAGGTTCACTCCCCACTGTTGCCTACTTCCCACAATTTTGTCGGATATTGCCTGGTTTCGTAAAAAATTATTGCTTTTATGTGAAACTCGCTGAAACCCGCCAAAAACCAAAGTCTCAGGTTCACTCCCCACTGGTGTACACTTCCATGAATCTCAGGTTCACTCCCCACTGTTGCCTACTTCCCATAACTTTGTCGGATATTGCCGGGTTTCTAAAAAAAGTAATTGCTTTTATGTGAAACTCGCTGAAACCCATCGAAAACCATAGTCTCAGGTTCACTCCCCACTGGTGTACACTTCCCTTAGTCTCAGGTTCACTCCCCACTGTTGCCTACTTCCCACAACTGTGTCGGATATTGCCGGGTTTCGTAAAAAAGTAATTGCTTTTATGTGAAACTCCCTGAAACCCGCCGAAAACCATAGTCTCAGGTTTACTCCCCACTGGTGTACACTTCCCTGAGTCTCAGGTTCACTCCCCACTGTTGCCTACTTCCCATAATTTTGTCGGATATTGCCGGGTTTCGTAAAAAAGTAAATGCTTTTATGTGAAACTCGCTGAAACTCGCCGAAAACCATAGTCTCAGGTTCACTTCCTACTGGTGTACACTTCCCTTAGTCTCAGGTTCACTCCCCATTATTTGCCTACTTTCCATAACTTTGCCCCATTTTGTTGGGATTTGGTGCATTTTGTAAACAAAAAGTAATTGCTTTTTTTTTTTCAAAACCCACCGAAACTCAGTCCCAGGTTCACTCCCTACTACTGTACACTTCCCCGAATCTCAGGTTCACTCCCCATCACTGTTGCCTACTACCCATAACTTTCTCGGATATTGCCAGGTTTCGTAAAAAATTAATTGCTTTTATATGAAACTAGCTGAGGCCCGCCGAAAACCATAGTCTCAGGTTCACTCCCCACTGGTGTACACTTCATTGAGTCCCAGGTTCACTCCCCACGCTTTGCCTACTTTATAGACCTGTAAATTCTCAGTCAATTAGCTGAAATCAGTCAATTTGTCAAATTCAAATATTTAAAAAAGGAAAGAAAGAAAGAAAGAAATAAAAAAAGAAAGAATTCACAAATCGTAGTCGAATGACCGTAAAATAATTAGGAGTGTTCCACAGCGCTACGCATAGCTCATGGGGACCGTTTATATTAACGATGTATATATTGCCAAGACAAAGCGACGCTTTTTATAAAAGGCGTGTCTGAACACTTCCCTGGGTATTTTCACACATCCTTCGTTAAATTATTTTTTCACTTTCCAATCCGTCGTGATCCCAACTGTAGCCAATTTTAACTGAGCCACCGAGCGATAAATTTCACTGTTTCGTCTAAGCCAAAATTGACCACAATTACCTGGGACTCTCAAAAACTATGATAATCTAAATTGCGAATGCCCGGAAGTCCGTTATGTAGACACCTCCAAATCGAAAGTTTGGATAGATTGCTACAAAGCACATTTCGATTGCCTCACGTTGTAAACAAACTGGTTGACCGTATCTTCACTGATTGGGTACCTAATAATAAGGAACAATGGTAAGTAGCCTAATTAATTCCCGCGCAAATTAGGACGTTTTCTGCCATTGTTTTGTTCAAGCGTGCTTGCTGTTTACACTGTGGCGATTTACTATTCATTTCGATTCTTTGGATTTGTCCGCTACCGCTACGCCTGACTGCCGAAGTTTCTTCAATTGATAATTCATTTCTACTTAGCCTAATAATTCAGTGTATTGGCCAGAAGTCATATTTATTTCTTTTTTGTTTCTCTCATTAACTGATTGAAAATCAAGTTTGCTCATTGCTACATTATTTTAATGTTCTCACAATGCCTGAGCTGTTCGTGGATCGCAATTCAGACTTGTCGAGCATCGATAAAAATGTGAGGAATAAATTCAATTGGTCATGGCTAGAAGTTAAAGATGATAATGGTGATTATTTTTTCTATGTCAAAAAAATTCCAGAGGCAGGAATATGACTGATGAAGTCATCTTTACCTATATGAATGACATGCTTATTTAGCATTCCTTCTACATCAAATTATGACAGTCATACTTCCAGACTTCCAGTAAGAAATAACACCCACTATTTTGATATCTTGTATTTATCACTCTCCTCTCCAATGATGCCCTTATTTTTCAAAAAAATAATTGAATCTTCAGTTTGTCGAAGAGTTTCAGTCAATTTTTATAGAGCTCATTTACAGGTCTATACTTTCCACAACTTTGCCGTATATTGTCGGGTTTCGTAAAAATGTAATTCCCCCCCCCCCCCCACCCCATATTGTTATTGCTTTTTTACAAAACCCAGAGTCCCAGTTCACTCCCCACTGGTGTACACTTCCCTGAATCTCAGGTTCATCATCTCCTCCCCCCCCCCCCCCTACACACACACACCACACACACACACGCTGCTGCCTACCTCTCATAACTTTGTCGGATATTGTCAGGTGTCGTCGTGTTTCGTAAAAAAATAATTGCTTTTTATTTGGAAACCCGCCGAAACCCAGTCCCATATTCACTCCCACAGCTGCCCTCTTCCCATAACTTTTTCAGGTTTCGGAAAAAAAACACCGTATTATAGTGCAAAACCACTATTCAGTGTCAGATACTGAATAGTACAAAACCGCTATTCAGTATCAGATACTAAATAGTGCAAAACCACTATTCAGTATCAGATACTGAATAGTGCAAAACCACTATTCAGTATCAGATACTGAATAGTGCTAGCCATAAATATTAACTAAAGTTTCATAGAGAGAGAGGCTTGGAGTTGAGTAGGAGGCGGAGGGAGATCAAAATCTTGGTCCCTGGCCAATTTTGGCTTCCTAACCTAATGACAATGTAATACCGTATTTTCGTTTATGGAACTGTTTCTCTTTATGTTGAAGAGGCGAGTTTATTTTTTTTTTAAATTCTATTTATTACTTGTTTGGTTTTGCTGCGATTCAAGTTCAAATTCATATTCTTTCTTTTTTTTTAAAAAACTGGCTTAGCAATGGCAATAATAATCCCACCCTGCCCCTCCCCCTCCTCCAGAAAGGTGAATGAAAATGTAAGCGAATTTTTGAAATTAAGAGAAAATTGAAGAACAAAAGAATGAAAACTAAAAAGGGAGTCCTTCAGAAAGCTCCTAGTGCCAAGGGAAACAACTCAAATATTCCCTCGATTAAGCCTAAGAATAAATATAACTATAACCTAGTACCTTTAACTAACCCTAATACTAGGAAAAACAAACACCCAAGCACCTTTACTTAAACTAATCCTAATAGAAAAAAATCTGATCTCGACCTAAACCTAATATTATTATTATTAGATTTGCATGTTTTTTTCTGCTAATTTGCAAATGACATTTACAATAACAATAAAATACAAGTGACATTCAGTTCTTTTTGTGGATTCTTTTTTTTCTATTTCTTCTTAATAGCATAATTTGTATTAGATATCTCCACAGGTCAGATGGATCTGTAGTGTAGTGAGTAGTGGTGAAGTTGTTTGACCCTGAACTGGAAGGTCCCGGGTTCAAATCACTTGATTCAACAGGTGATTGAATTACCCTTAATTTAAGGAAGGTTTGCAAGTTACTATTATTATATGAATCTGTAAAAATAGTTTTATAATTTTTAGATTGGCCAGTAATTCTGTGCTCGTTGACAAAAATATGGGCTGTACAGAAAAAAATTTGAACCCTGCTTTTATATGATGTGTGACCTACACATTGGGCAGGCATGACAATTTGAACGATGGGTTTTGACTGGAATGCATTTTTTATTTAGTGATTTTGTATTCTGGCACTGTGCTATTTATCTTTGTTTTGGTGGTCTTGTAAGTTGTGGTAATGAGTTATGAGGATGAAAGAAGATTGAAAATTATTATTAAATCAAGACATTGTTGAGTTTGCCTGTAAGGGTGAAACAGGAAGTGAACAAACCCTTGTTTATTTTTTGGATAACGGAAAAAACATCGTTGAAGGATTTATTCACATAATTATTATATCAAGGATAATAATAATAAAATCAAGATAGAGGATGAGTTTACACTCAACATCCCCCCATAAACTCATCCCGCATGACTTTAAAAAAAAAAGGTTTACATCGTATAGAACCATCATGTTACAAGTTACAATTTAAAACATGAAGTAATGGTAGGATATGAATTAAGTCATGAAAGATGTTGAAATAGCATCAGCATCATTTAGATAATGATTTATTTAGATTTAGATGAGATGCTATTAGATTGGTAGCATTAACTTGTTCAGTATTCAAAATCTTAGAAAAAAAGTGATTAATGGAAAGCAACTGTGTAAATTCCCTTTAGGTAGAAATGTTATAAGTCTTATCTCCCTTGGTTATTGAGTTATGCTCTATCTAACACAAAAATTGAGTAGGTAATAGATTGAATCAAAATAAAATGAAAAGAAGATGTGGGACTTTCACATGTAATCTCAATATGCATTAGAATGATATTCTTGAAAAGAGAAAAAGTGCAGTTTATATTCAATGCAAATAAAATATATGATTATATTCATGTTAAAAAAAAATAAAAAATTTTGAGTTGTTTTTAACAAACATCTGGTAGTACATGATTTTTATTCTCCCATTAAAATTGAAATGAACTTGTTGTTCCTGATTTTGCTCACTGGTTTTGTGAAAACATCTGCTAAGTTGTCTTCAGTTGGGACATAAAACAGATTCAATTTTCCATTAGCAATTTCATCCCTGACAAAATGATATTTAATGTCAATATGCTTGGAACGTTGGTGTTGAACGGGTTCTTAGATAGAGCTATCGCACCTTGATTATCACAAAGTAAGGAAAAGTTATCAATTTTATTTCCTGTCATATCTGAGAGTAATGCACATAGAAATTTGCCTTCTTGTGTGGCGGCAGTGAGCGACATATACTCTGCCTCGCAGGTTGAGAGGGCAACTGTTGATTGTTTCTTTGATTTCCAGGAAATCAAAGGACCTTCATTGGATATCTTAAACCCATACCCAGTAATACTCTTTCTGTCCTCAGAATTTGCCCAATCAGCATCACAATGACCTGTCAGTGTAAATTCATTATCAATGGATTTTCTGAATGTTAGCATTTTGTTTGCTGTACCTTTTAGATATCTCAGTACATGTTTTGCCATGATCAGATGAAATGAGAGAGGATTGGACATAAATTGTGACAATTTAGTAAC
>NC_088364.1:70107832-70110332 GCF_034508935.2 Berghia stephanieae
ATGCTACTGAGTTGTTGTTTTTGATGAAGCATCTTTTCTTGGCAAACAAGCAACTTATTTTGGGTCTCTTCTAAGTGGCTTTCAACTGAAGAATAGGCATAATTATGTTCATCAACTTTAGGGGTCTTACTGGGTGTAGCATCTTCAAATGGAGAATTGGGAGCAGCTCGTTTTCGAGGGATGATCTTGTCTTTTTAATGGCAGGAGACTGTTTATGTTGGGGATAATTTGGAAATACAGATGGGACAGCATTCTCTCTCAATTTTTTTTGGTCTAAACCGAGATAATAATCTTCTAATAAAAAATGGACACTACAGACCCTATCATTTTTTGTAGGTCTCCACTCTGACCCATCTACATTCTTCCTGCTGATTTTAGTAATCCACTTGGACAACAACTCAGGCTTCTTCCATGGAAAGCTGAAAATAAGTGAGGCATTCTAACTAGGACTATCTTGACAATTGGTGTACTATAGTGAAAAACAATCTATCCAGTTGAATTATTTTCTATTGGCAAGGGAAAGACTCCATGGAAAAAAAAGCAATTAGACGTCTAGTACTATACTTATATATTTGTCTTTATCTAGGTCTTCCTGTCAATATACTTATATACTTGTTGATATTCATCTCGGTTCATGTATCTCAAGTTTTGAAAAATAACCACACTACTCTTACACGCCTAGAGTGGAGTGCTTATACTTTGGCCTTTGCAGTTAATTGCAATCGCAAGCTCTCCTCCTCAATTCGAAAACGCATTATAGTTATAGGTTATTATAATACATGATTACACACATTCTCTAACTTCATTTTTACCTCAGGGGAATAGTTCAGATCAGTATGTAGATTTATTTATAAAAATACTTGGGAGACCTTCCATTCTTGCTCTAGTACTAGGGGGTTTGGGAGGGGGGAAACTTTAAAAAAAAAAAAAAAGTTTTCCCCCTCCCAAACCCCCTACTAGAACAAGAATACTTGGGATGTAGTAGCTTATGGAAGGTCTCCCAAATACTTATGAGATATAGACTCTATATCTAAATCTATCTAGATCCTAGAACATTATCAGTCTCCGTCGCAGTCGTCAGTAGCCCAAAATACAATTAGAATTGATTTATTTCTCTTACCTGTGAAACGACAATGATGTGCCTTTGACAGCTTTATTGTGGCATAAATATACGCAGCAGTTCTGAACCATTTTATTGTGAATTTTAATATTGTTGTGGTGTTTGTTGTGTCGTTATGATGACATTAGATACCGAATGAATGGTAATGTTTACATTCTCAGCCAACAACAAAATGGCGCTAAATGCTTTCATTGGTGGACACTTTTTAGACTCCGTACGTATTCTCATTCGTTTAATTCTATGGTTCCAACATTTCTTGGAATGAATTACTAATTATCGGGAATTCCGGATATTACGGAGTTATAGTTATACGCCGATGCAGGCCGAACGAACGACTTACCGATCACGTGTTCAATTTTTTCTCGCGTCCTCCCGTCTAATCTCGTCACTCCGGAATAGAAAGAGGAGGTGGAGCTTATATGATATAACGCAATGAAAGTTCTGTCCGATGACGGGGGGGGGATATCACCTCTCCAAAACTTACCTTATTATATGAGATCTTGAGATTCTTATCCAATCATCGATTGCTCGTTTGACAGTTCGCTTGTGAACAGTTAGGAGACCACCTCTTGATTTATGGGCAGGTAGCTTTGCGTAAAGGCGGTGAGTGTTGTATACATCAAAGAGTACCGCTGACCGATGGGTAAGTAGTGGTTGTGTAACCCAAAAGCCCTGCCGACTCGACTGCAAGGCCTTGTATGTAATAGTTGCGTCACCGTCTCAACGCTCAGGAATTAATTAGTGAGGTCTCTCAGTATATATATATTAAAAAAACAAACAACGCTTTTTAATCACACGAGATACATCAGTGTGCTCGTCGCATTGAGAATTGAAAAATGAGATATAAATCAAGAAAACCGACCGGAAAATAAACAAACTATCATTAAATTTTAAAAAATTGAGCAATATTTTTTTCAAAATCAATCTACTAGAAAATTTTTTTATTTCTAAACCTATTTTTGTGAAACACAAGATGAATGTTCTCCTTTTTGCAAGCTGATTCAACAATGTGGTTTTCAAATTTATCGTATACGTAATCATTTGGAAGCTCCCGAGAAAGGTATTTTTGTGTAATCTCTCTCACACACGCGCGCGCACACACACACACACACAAACATATACAAACAATACACATCCCAAGTCATCTATTGCCTATATTATTAATGTTAATATATACATCCCATGCTGATTGTCACTACCCCCCCAACCATTTCCACCATCCAAGTACCAGCGGCCTTTTCTCTTTGATTTCGTATCATGGTCTACCCGAAGCCCAACACCTCGATCGTTTGTGGGTCAACCCCCCCTCCCCCTTCGCCCGTAATTAATTTATAATTCTCTCTCTGTATAGAACGCCACGTGCACAATTATATACTATTG
>NC_088364.1:70115332-70141876 GCF_034508935.2 Berghia stephanieae
ATTCTACGCATGGGTACCGCGAGAGAATGTGCATTTGCCAAGGACTCAACTATGCACTACTCAGAATGAGACACGTACCCTGAACTTTCCGTCTGGAAGGCTAGTGTCAAAGCCAGTAGACCACGTAGCCGCACAAAATATTGGAGGGGGGGGGGGTGTCTTTTTGATTTAAGAATTATTTCCCTTTATTTTGTTCACACCGAGAAGTTACCAGATTGAGACCCCTCTGGAAACCACAAAACCAAACAACGTTCGACTCTTGGCCTTCTTCATAAGACACAAAAGACAAACAAAGAATGATGACATTTTGTTGATTTTAGTAAGTTGTACTCCCGAGCCATAAGGTCCAAGGCACCGGAGTTTATCCCGGTTTCTATAGCAGTAAACGGACACTGGCAATTGTTTACTATATGAGAAAGAGAGAGATTATTATTATTATCATTATTAATATTATTATCATTATTATTATTGTTATTATTCTTATTATTTTTATTATTATCATTATTATTATTATTATTATCATTATTATTATTATTATTATTATATTATCATTATTCTTCCTCTTCTCATTATTATTATTATTATTATTATTATATTATCATTATTCTTCCTCTTCTCATTATTATTATTATTATTATTATTATTATTATTATTATTATTATTATTTTTCTTCTTCTTCTTCTTCTTCTTATTGTTATTATTATTATTATTGTTATTAATTATTATCATCATCATAATCATCATCATAATTCCTATTATTATTATTATTATTATTATTATTATTATTATTATTATTATTATTATCATTATCATTATTACTAAATATCGTCATCTTCATCATCATCATCATATCATCATTATTATTATTATTATTATTATTATTATTATTCTATTACCATCTTTATTCTTATATTTCATTCTACAGTGGGAGCAAAGTATGAAGAGTGCCGTTTCAGGACTCCCGAGATACTTGAACCATTTTGCGGATGTGTGAAAAACCCTGGTCATAAGAATTTTATTCCCGTAAAGGAATTAAAAGTGAGTGACCTGCCAGAAGAGTGGAGAACGGAAGGTCATGTGGAATCTATCAAACAACGCATTGATCGGACAGTGAGAATAGTGGTGAAATATGTCAGTGAAAATAGGCCGGATTACTTTCCATATACGACTAAACCATATCCGAATGCTAACATGCGAGGACGCGATGTGCCGGGTATTCCTGGAACAGGATTCATACAGCAGTGTAGATCAGTCCCTGACGAAGCCTGCCCTTGCATGGATTGCCGTAACAGCGATGATCCAAAGATAGGGTATACGGAGGTCTTAGTGAAGACAACAACACATCTTGTAGTTGACCAGTCTGAGTTAGAGAAAACGACAATAGAGTTATTTTTTGACTCTCCAGATAGGGATACAGTGAAATATATCAAAGGGGTTTCAATTATTGGTGAATATCAATATCATGATGATCTATGTATTATATTTATTAACCGATGTAGGACGGATGTGACGTTTTTAAGATGTGTTAGTCATGATCATCTTGACTTACCCGTAAGGTACCTTTGCAATCCTATCCAGGACCAGTCAAAAGGCATGATGATATCCCATCCCCATGGATGGAGCAAGCACATTACATTTGGACATTTTACAAAACGTGATCTGCCATTCCAATATACTGATACATCTGACCTAAAAATTGAACTGCCATTGGAATATGTTGCAGATTTGACACAAATAGATAGGAAGTCACTAGTAGGGGAAGACGAAATCAATAAATACAAAGTCATTAAATGTCGTGACATGGCATTAGTTCGAATGCCCAAGAGTTCCTTTGGGATTCTAAAAGGGTTTTTTCCGAATTATATGAATAAGCTATGGCATCAAATCTTTCATGAGTTGCGATTCGATGTCTCTGGCCTACATTGTTTAATCCCACGAGATGCTGAATGGCATTATCCGTATCAAAATGAATTATCAATGACTTGGACGAAGTTCCCTCCAGACACAATATTTTATTTTAAAGAAATTAACCAATATTTCTGCTTACCTGAATTGGACATTAGGAATTATGACATCCCATTGATAAGGTGCTATGACATTGACTCTTGTCCAGGGTCCTGTGGTGCTCCAGTTATCGAGACTGGTGATTTTTATTGTCATCCTTTTTCTGGCCTCGCTACTCATTCTGGCAGTTTAGGACTCCGAACCAACATCAGTGCAGTCGAAAGATTATGATACCTTAGTAAAATGTTTCACCGTACGCGGGAGTTTAATGAGCGAACAGTGTTGTGTCCGTCGCAAAAAAAAAAAGAGTGTAATGCTGCCTACAAGACGTCATGTCACGTCCTACATGTTAAGTGTCACCATTGGCTTGGGACCCCCTGTAAAGTGCTTTGAGCACGTTGATTAGAAATTGCTCTATAAAAATGCTGTAGGTTTTATATTTAAAATTTTGTTTTATCAGGTGTGCTAAGTAACTCGTTGCCAAAGTGTAGGAAACCTGTTAGTGTATTGGACAACACAACACATGATTTGGCCAACCAAGTATGGAGAAATGATATTTTATGTCAGAACAAACGTTGTAGAAAATTACTGGGTTTTTTAATAGGGGCAGAGATGTCTTGACGTCACACCTTCTACTCTTCTGGTTCCAAACTCCCTAGAAGTGTGTGCTTATGTAACCAGTGTTTCGGAGGAAAAAAAAAAGGAATAGGTTATCTATTGACTCAAAAGGTAGCCTAAATAGTTTTAACTGAATGTCTTACGATTCACCTAAGAGAAGTAAAAAGAAGTAATCCTACAGAACCCTTAGGCCCATGGAGCCAGAGTTCTATCCCGGTTTCTACAGCGTGAAACGGACAATAGCAATTGCTTGCTATCTTTTGGATAGGACGTTGTCTATGGCAAAGTACTTTCCACCAGATCAAAGAGACTTAGCTACCCAATCACTGCTTGGAGGACAAGGGGGTCAGAAAAAGTTTAGACTGTACCCTGGATCGATCTCGGTCCGCTTTGATTGTGAAGCGAGTGCTCTACCAACTGAGCAATTCAATTGTAACAACTGTTTTAGAGAATTATTGGCTGATCGGTTCATTGACCAGCGTCAACGTGCACATATATACAGGTCTGACTCCCGGACCCGATTATGGGCCTAATTTAACATTGTTGTAATCGACAACATTTTACGTCATTTTTTTTTTTTTTTTTGAGATTCCCATTACAACAATGAGCCCATAAGGAAGTGGGTTATCAGACCTACAAATAAGTGCCGTCGATCAGGGTCTAAACATTCTATCCGATGACAGATTTTTCTCACAAATATTTAGGGTCAGATTTTCTAATGTTTTAAATAAAAACGAAATCTATTCCATATTGATTGGTAGCTCTGTATTCAAGGATTCAGATTTTGGACATTTATCGACATATTCGCTTCTTTTTAAATGTACTTAAGTACTAAAATAGTTCTGCTGGGTCAATATTAATTGAATGATATACGATTCTTACACTCTTGCTATTTGAAATTTCGGACGTGTTCTCAACCGTTGCACGAGCTTGCGAGTACGCGTTGGGAACAATGTTGTCCCGTTTTGTTCTAATTCTATCAACCTTAAGAAAATGGTAGGGAACAGACAAAGTCAATATTTACACACTCAGTCACAGAATATTGGAATAGAAAACTGGAAGGCTGATTTTTGGTGGGATTTTTTTTTCGGAGTGGCTATTCGTCAGTACTGACCCCCAGGCGCTGGCACCTGCGGGTCAGTACTGACGAACAGGCACCGGCGTCTGGGGGTCAGTACTGACTAATACTATTATTACTAGTACTGATGCCAATTGGTCAGTTCTGACCTGGCCACGGGCATTGACGGTACCAAAATTATGGAAAAATGCCATTTTTTAAATTAACTTGCTCTACGACAAATAAATCAGCATTTCCTGTCCCATACTAGTCGCAGGGCAGCCCTTGTTTTCACTAAATCTTTTTGTCGGTTTACGTGAGATTTGTTTAATAAATAGGGTAGCCCTATTCGTCCTTAAGGTCGAATAGCTTCAACCGTGGTTGCCGTACGTACGGACAAATCGTGTTGCTTGCACTATTCGTCCTTCACACTAAAGCTGGGCAATATTCCGTTTTTGCTTTTACTGAGCTGGATTCGAATCCACGTAATTACATGATATATCCGTATCGTCTTAAATGTTTCACAAACCCCACCTCCTCTGTTTGTGAGTCAAATAATCAGTTATGTGTGGGTTTTTTTGAGGTGTGTGTGTGTGTGTTAATTTCGTGGGGTTTTTTTGTTTGTTTTTTTTCTTCTGGGATATGATTTTTATTCCAGAATGGTGATTGATTTCTTATAAGGAACAATTGTCGTGTTCTCCTATTGGTAAGTATCCAATTCAAATACCTGCTCGAGAGTTTGGGTTGGCTAGGCACAGAGGAAGATTCGGCAGGTTTTCTTTGTTTTGGTTTCTTTTTTTTTGTTTTTTGTTTTTTGGAGGGGGGGGGGGGGGTTGTTGTTGTTGTTTTGTTTTGTTTGCTGTTGTTTTTTTTGTTTTTTTTTTTTTTGGGGGGGGGGGGGGGGTTATTGTTTTTTTTTATTTGTTTTTCCTTGTTGTATTTTCCTGCTTTTGTTTGTTTGTGTGTGTGTGTGTGTGTCTATTGTGTGTCTACGTGTGTTTTGCCTTTTTTACATTTTTTTTTCAATCTATAATAGTGGGTAAGCACTCAGTAACTATTTGTTTTAAATGACTAGTATTCAATTTGTCAAAATATTATATTAGTCATAATAGTATAAGCAGCGCAAGAGAAAAAAAAACAACACCAAATTTCTGTATCTGTTAAGAAGCAGTTTTATAAAAAAATGTTATAATCTTGATAATTCAGTGAGTGCCATCAATAATAGCTTGAATTTAGCCAAAATTTTTGAACGATGTCGATACCTGTCCTTTAACTTCAGAAAATTTTGTTATAAGTTGTACAGTCTTGAGTAGACTAGCTGTATGACATAATGATAGATTTAATTCATGGCGAATTCAATGCGTTTTCAAATTGGCAGTAAACGAGGTAATTGTATAGACGGGATGGAATTTGGCGGCTTTACAACACGCAAATTAATTCCAAAGCCGAAAGCACAACCTCTGCATTTAAACTTATCTCCATAGACGATGTCAATATATTAAAGATTAATAAAGGACACTAATACCAAGTCCTCAATATTTTCAGTACTTCATTCGTTAGCTAATACTATTAAGTATTTGGTATCCACTTTTGCCCTGACGAGAAGTTAGAATGTCAACGGGCTGGGATTTAAAATGTCAACGGGTTGAAACTGGGTGAAATAGAATGATACAGAACATAAAAGCCCAGTTCGGTCTAAGAACAATAACTTGCCTATGTTCTTAAACTCAGAACAAGGGGTAATGTTGTCAGGGGGTTGGGGTTGTTGTTTTGATCTGGGTATGGTCTGATAAAGTTACGATTACTGGCCAAAAACAAATTCCTAACTTTAGTTTAAAATTAAAAAATAGAAAGACGGAAATATATACATAATAAGATTGATATATTTAAAACAATGGTTACAAGAAAAATAAATCCACGATTTTTCTCAATAATTCTGTACTCAAACAGCTTTGTATGCAAATGCTGTATTCCAGATGTGTAATTTGGCTTATCGCCACTCAAGGTGGTATTTCAATAGATAGTATTACAACTAACGTGTCTATGTACGCAGTGATACAGACCTGCCAAGCATTCGACTTATTGTGTTATAGTGGAAAAAAGAATACCGTTTCGAAAGGGATTTGTGCTGCATTGTAGGTTAACAAACACGCAGGTCTGACATCCGAATCCACTTATGGGCCTGGTTTAACATTGTTGTATAATGTATTTTGCGTCATTTTTTAAAAGATTTCTATTACAAGAATGAGCCCATAAGGAAATGGTTATCAGACCTAAAAATAATTGCACGTCGATCCACGTCAATTTTAAAACCATCACCATCACTACCACAAGCACTTTTACAACATTATCATTACCATCAGAATCGCTACCACCATCATTTGCACAATATCATAAGTATCATCAGCACCACAATCAATATCACCACCACAGCATTATACCTACCATTACCATGGTCATATCAATCATTGCCATCACTAGCAAAATCATAACTATCATCTCAGCCACCACCACTCTAGGAAACAATCATTTTAAATATCAATAACATACGCGCACACAAAAGCGTCACCATTGCCATCAACTTTATCACTCTAGCTTCTTGATCAGTGACATCACCACTACCATCATTTCATCATCGAAACAAGAATAACATCACTGCTATCATTGTCACAAATACTAACGAGAGTTTTTATATAGCGCAATATCCGCTCGAAGTCTCAAAGCGCTTTACAGGGTGTCACAGGCCAACAGCAACACTTAACATCCTACATGATGTCTGTTAGGCGATATTACATTTTTTCAGACAGAACAACGCAGTTAACGGCCTGGTACTTATTTTAAACCTGAGTACGGTAAGAGTGGACTCAACTATGCGCCGAGTGAGGCTCGAACCCAGGATTTTCCAATCCGATCCGAAAGCGAGTGTCATACCACAAGACCACATAGCGGCACATTCTTCTTCCTTATTTCACATTTTCTTTGTTTCCTCTGTCGGGTTGTCTCTAGCTCCTTCTCTATCAGATCCTCTCTTTCGTGGTCTTCTTCTTCTTCTTTCTCTCTACATCCATGATTCCCACCACCGCCACCGCCTCAAGATCTCTAATCATTACCTTAATTGCCATAGCAAGCTCACTACGAAAACTTTAGGTCTTCCGAATGTATTTTAATTCATCGGTGGTTGGCAACTCTAAGTTATACAGGCGGCCAGGAAGTGTGTGTTTTTTTAAGGGGGGGGGGGGGGGGGGGGGGGGGGGAGTGAGAGGGATTGGTTTTAATTTATGATGTTGCAGTCGCGGGGTGGGATGTTTCTGTGTCGTCCCCTTTTGTTATTTTTTTTTTCTTTTCCTTTTTAAAAACAATAATGGATCAGAGAATGTGAAAGGAGAGGAGTATTTGATACCATATCCAGATGAAACGCGTTTGAGACCACTCAGACATAGAGAAAGATAGACAGATAGATAGATAGATAGAGAGAGAGAGAGAGAAAGGCAGAGTCAGATAGATAGAGAGAGAGAGAAAGGCAGAGTCAAGAGAGAGAGAGAGAGGGGGGGGGGGACAGACAAAGGGAGGAAGAGAGAGGGTGCCAGAATAAAAGAGGAGGATGAGCTATATAAAGAGAAGGAAAAGACAGGAAATTGGAGAACAAAGGTGGAGGGGGGAAGCAAGAAAGAAAGAGAGAGAGAGAGAGAAGACGACCACGACGAAATAGAGGAATAGATAGAAAAGGAGCGAGAGAAACCCGACAATAGGGAACATAAGAGATTTATGGGGGGAAATATGAAAGAGAAAGAAAGAGAGAGGAAGAAGAATGAGAGACAAGGAGAAAAGAAATGTGACAGAAGTCAAGAAAGAAAGAGGGAGGGGGAGGGGAGAATAAAATTGAGAGATAGATAAAGAGAGAGAAGGGTTTTTAAGAAAACAAAAGAGGAAGAAATCAGAAGAGATAGATAAATACATAGAAAGAAAGATAGATAGATAGAGAGAGAGAGTGTGAAGAAATGAAAGAGGATGATAGCAAGATAAAGAGAGGAAAATACAAAGGAAGAGACTGATGGAGGGAGAGAAGAAATTAGAGATAAAAGGGGGGAAAATATGACAGAGAGAGAGAGAGAGAGAGAGAGCCTTAAAGAAAAATAAAGAAGAGAAGAGAGAGAGAGAGAGGGGGGGGGGGGGGGTAGGCGAAGGAGGAGCGATGAAGATAGATAGGTATGTATGTATATATATATATATATATATATATATATATATATATATATATATATATATATATATTATATATATATATATATATAGACAGAGAGAGAGAGAGAGAGTGTGTAAAATATGTATATGGAGGTAGAGAAAATTAGAGAGGAAGACTGAAAGAGAATGAGATAGATAGATAGAGATATGCATGACACTCGCCTTTTGATCGGAATGTCCTGAGTTCGACCCTCGCTCGGTGCATAGTTGAGAGAGAGAGAGAAGAATATGTGAGAGAAAGAGAAATACAGAGGGAATTAAAGACAGAGCGAGAGCGAGCGAGCGAGAGAGAGAGAGAGAGAGAGAGAGAGAGAGAGAGAGAGAGAAGAAATGAAAGGATGATAGCGAGATAAAGAGAGGAAAATACAAAGGAAGAGATTGATGGAGGAAGAGAAGAAATTAGAGATAAAAGGGGGGAAATATGACAGAGAGAGAGAGAGAGAATAATATGCTTTTTTTCTACTCATACTCATAACGATGCTTACGTTTCAACAGTCATAAAAAAGTGAAGACGTGAAGGACTAAACACTCCGATTTTGGAATTCCACTTAATTACATAGATAACATGGGCGCACACAAAAAGCCGGGGAAGCAGTGACATATATAGGTCACTGTAATAACAATGCGATTTATTGGAGGGCAATAACCTTGAATTTAATACATATAAAAATACGGTGACAAATATAAACAACAGCCTTTCAGTCAATTGCCCTTTACGTATTTCATGCCTACCTCATTTGCATAAGCACTGAAGGTCGGCTAGACACTTTTTAAGAATACGACCTGAAGGACGAATAAGCACTCCGTAATAAATATATCAATTAATTAAACAAATGAAATTATCCAATCCTGAGAAAAAGACCAAATTTGGTGTTGAAACGCCAAACTGGAAGCCATAAATTTCGGTTCATCCAACGCGCATGCTCACTGCACTGATGCGTGGCGCCAGAACTGAAAGTGAAAGCTCTTTCATTGTCTCGTCTTTCTTCATTCCTGTCATTTGAAATTCGGCTTGCTGGCATCTTACTGAGACAGGAAAAGTAGAAAACGGTAAGGGCTGCCTGAAGCCGGTGATCGTAAAATACTAACGAAAGAGTGAAAATGAAAGGCTTCGTATGGGAACAAAACAGACAATGGACGTTTCGGGTACAAACCCTTCATTAACACAACAATACACAAAAAAAGGTGGAAAACAAATAAAATATAATGAAAAATAACTTGTATCGTCTGTACTCAATGGTGGTTGCAGTATGAATGAAATGTTAGCGTGGGTAGAGGATAGGGTGCCCCAGGGGGGTGATCTGATTGATAAGAAAAGGTCAGCGTCAGGGAACAGAACCTTCCAGAAAATAATGGAAGATAAAGACATATTAGTAGTAGTAGTAGTAGCAGCAGCAGTAGTAGTAGTAGCAGTGAGTGGTAGTAGTAGTAATAGAATGGACAAAGTATTATAAAAGAATCGTAACAGGAAATATTATATAACATATTTTCCTCTATTTTTCTTTAAATTAAGCTATAACGAAAATATACGGGGAAAAAAACAATAAAAACAAAATAACCCAAAGAAATAGAATGGACAACATAAAATAAAAAAGAATCTTACGGTGGCTTGAAATAACGAGTCATATCGTTGCCCCAACGGCATCTAACGCGTTAGAAATCAAACTTATCTAAGTGACCAAGTGTTACTGTGTGCCATCGGATAAGTTGGCCTGAGAGCCTGGAATTTTAATTGTTTTGTTTTTTTAATGGTATACTTTAGGAAGTGACGAATAAGTGCGAAGAGGTCTTTGCACTGACGAACAGGTCCGATGTTCGTCAGTGCTGATCAATGGTGGGCGGTGGCACAGACCGAAGAGAGGTTGTCTGTGGGCGGTGGCACCTGTTGTTCAATACTGACCAATAGACACCAGGTTATTGGTCAGTACTGACCTCCAGGCACTGGCGTCTGTTCGTCAGTACTGACCCACATGTGCTAGCGCCTGGGAGTCAGTACTGACCAATAGCCCTAGCCTAAAAGTAATGACTCTGTCGGGGAAAAGTTGTGATATTGCGGTGTTGCTATTGGCTTGGAGCCCCTTACAGAGCTTTGAGCATGTTTAGCAGTATGCAATCTAGCATCTGTGTCAGTTGCCACAAAAAATGACAAAAGTTTTAAGCTTTCAACTCACTTGAATATTTAGAACAAGTCAACCAGAAAAATTCGAAATGAAGTGGAAGTGAAAATAAACTTCTTTCTAAAAGTAAAAGGTTGTTTTTTTTCTTTTAAAAAAAAATTCCCAAGCGGTGTCTTTATTTATTCTTTTTTTTTTTTTCAGTGCAAAAAATAACAGAAAATCGCTAATGCGTCAAAAGTTATAACCGCAACAAACGTAAATGCTAGGATAATGATAATGCTCTTTATATATGCTCAATTTTTTTTTTTTTTTTTTGTCTTTTAGAAAATATTTTTAAAAACTAATTATAAATGAAATTCTACCACAACATTATCATATTTAAAAGATTATGAAATTTTGAAAAATTAGGAGACTAATTTAATGCTGTACTGGTTTAGGGCAAGCCGTTTACGGGTTTGGGGCATGAGCATACATATTTGGGGTGAGGGGGTTTGGTATCTATTTTCGGTTTTTAAGCAAGGTTAACTGATAATACCTCATATGTATTTACATCAAACTAACAAAAGATGTCAAATAATTGCAGTTAGAGCTGTTGGAATTTGAGGTATAGAAAAGCATACAGATTTAGGGCGACCTACCCGAGTACATTTGATAAGCAAGAAATAAATCTTCACCCTCTCCAGTCAGACCCTACAAATATTTAATGATAAAATGCCAATTTAAGAGGTATGACTGATAATAATCTACACTCGAAAGCATGACATTTTTTATGCAAATAATTGAAAGGATACAGACTAATTATACGAGTAAAGTTTGCTACAACCATAATAATAAATAAAGATTTTATGGCAACAAAAAGCAATCAATAGAACTGATTCCAGTGCAAAATGAATGTCCTCAACAATCTCATTACATAATCGTTGATTTACATATTTTTTTCTCCTTTTTCATTTTCAGGTTTGGGAAAAGATCAGAATGAGAATCAATGCGGAATTCTCAAAAACCGTTCGGTGATGGAGCTAAAAAAAAAAATTCAAGGACACGAAAAGAATAGTCCAAAGTCCTGTTGATTCTGTAAAGCAGACTGGAGGGGGAAACCAGGACCCTCTTCAATCTTTACTGAACAAGTACCGGTACTCGTCATTATTGATATTGGCGAGTGTAGTAACATTGTTGATGGTATTCAAGGTAAATTTCTGCAATTATAATAGTTCCATACATTGTTCTGTATACAAATGTAAAAGGCTGTCATCTAGGCATTCCATGAATAAAGTAGTAGTAGTAGCATATGGCTACACCTCCAAATTTATTTCGTCAACCAGCTTCTAAAGTCTTCCTCCACCCTAAGGACGGTTTCATAGCCACCTTCAAGTTTAGTGACTGGACAGTGGAGGACGATGTGATCGCTGGTCTCTGGGGCTGCCTGACATGAATACAGATAGTATCTTACAATATTTTAATCAAGTAATTTGTACTATGCATGCATGCATCTTTTGTGATCGTCTAATATTGACATCCTTACAATTGCCTATGCACTGATTCATTTTTCTCTAACATAACTATCCTCTTTTGGTAGCTAAGTCTCAAAAGTATATCACCTCTATTGCATATCTAACAACTGCCTCTGGGACACGTTTCCTCTTGATTTTTTATCAATTTTAAAACATTAAAAGAACAAATGAAGGCTGAAGTCGAGTACCGTAGAACGGGGTGACTTTGCATGCTGGGGTGACTTTGCAACATTTTCATTAAAAAAGTGAATGTGCTTATGGACGAAGTGGAAGAGTTCATAAGGCTTCCAATGTAGCTCTTCTGTGAAGGAAATACATTTGGCCTTTCAATTTCCTTTCCTGCTTCAATGTCAATGGTGGACAAGCCTGTTTTTGTGGTTGGTGAATTAACAGCCCTATTTCGTCCTCAATTCAGGTGAGTGCAAACTTTATTTGGTTCATACTCTCAAATTAAGACTTAAGCTTTATAATCTATTGATTTATAGTGCAAAATACTTTAACATTTCCCAATTAGGCTCCAGTAATGATTCATTGTCTGTCTGTTTACAATGGCTTGATGCAAAGTCACCCAGCTTCTAGATCTGAGTGTTGCAAAGTCACCCCACCCAATAATAATATTAGTGTTTGTTTAGCAGCAGTATTATGTGAATTAAGGGAGATTGTGAGTTTCTTATATCTTATTGAAATTAAAGATATGATTTTCTTTAGGTTTAAAGGTTTTAAGAATAATATAGAGGCTAATATTATATGAAATGCCTAGTTCTAGATATCTAGATCTAACCTTTTTTTGGGTCATTTTCTTCTTTTCACAGTATTTTCTCACCAGAACCACAATGCCGAGAAAGTATGCTAAAAAGCCTGGAGCCAGGCGCTACAGAGATTATGACGAACAGACTCTTCTCCAAGCAATAAAAGATTGTAAGAGTGACAGTGTGAAGAAGGTGGCAGAACGATGCGGAATCCCATTTTGAACGCTGTGGAACAAGGTGAAGGGCCTTCACCAGAATTCGTGTGGTGGACAGACAGCCTTGAGGAAGGAAGTGGAAGATGAACTTGTGAACTGCCTTCTCATCTGTTCTGAATTTGGCATGCCTTGGAACACAGAGATGTCAAGCTTGTGGTTTCAGGGTACCTAAATCGCACACAGCAAAAAATCACCGTGTTCAAAAATAATGTTCCTGGGGATGACTGGGTGAGGGGTTTTCTGAAACGAAATGACATTTTAACCAATCGTATGTGCCAAAACATCAAACGCTCGAGGGCTCAAGTACAACCAGAGAACGTGGAGAAGTACTTTTCAAACTTGAAAGGGTCCCTGGAGGGTGTTCCTACTGGTAATATTGTGAATTATGATGAGACAAATTTAGCCGATGACCCGGGAGTAACAAAGTGTATCTTCAGGAGAGGAGTTAAGTATCCCGAAAGGGTTATCAACCATTCCAAAGGAAATATATCAATAATGTTTTCGGGAACAGCAGAGGGGGAATTGTTGCCCCCCTTTGTTGTATACAAAGCCGCTCACCTCTACGACTCATGGCGACAAGGAGGTCCCACGGGGACAAGGTTTGCCCGAAGCAAAAGCGGTTGGTTTGATGCCGCATGCTTTGAGGAATGGTTCTCCGTCATAATCGTACCCTGGGCTCGGCGACGGGAAGGACCCAAACTTATGATAGGTGACAATTTAAGCTCACACCTCAGTGAGGCGGTCATCTCAAAGTGCCAACAACTTGTATCCGCTTTGTTCTCTTACCCCCAAACAGTACTGATAAATGCCAGCCCTTGATGTCAGTTTTTTCGGTCCAATGAAGAGAGAATGGAAGCAAATTATGAAAGAACACAAGATGCAACGACCCTCTTCTACATCCCTTGACAAAGCTCTGTTCCCTCGCCTGCTGTCAAAGCTTATGGAGAGAATGGGGATAAGGATCCCTGCAAACCTCAAGGCTGGGTTTAGGGCTTGTGGAATAGCCCCTTTCAACATGGACGTCGTGTTGAGGAAGTTTCCTCGAGCTGGTGGGACAACAGAGAGAACCAGAACAGCTCAACTTTCACCTGCTCTGCTGGAGTACCTTCAGCAATTCAAGTACAACCCAGGGGGCAACCAAAAACAGAGAACAGCACGGAAAAGGCTGTTAGTGGAACCAGGCAAATCCATCTCTGGCCAGGACTTAGCCTCCACATCTTCATCATCCTCTAGCTCAACCCCTCTGCACTTCCTGATGCTACCGGTACCTCATCATCTATGACCAGCACTGACTCTGCTCATGGATCCACATCCTCCAGTTCATCTGACAGAAGGAAATTGCAAAGTCAGACTCAGACACCAGTTCTTAGTGATTCTGCAAGTGAATCCAGTGATAGTGAAGTCGTCAGCAGTGAGGATGAGTGGCAGCCCAGTGTCACTAAGAAAGCTAGATGTAGAAATGTTTTTCAGGACCTTTCATAAGATACATTGTGTGGAGCCTGCCTTGTACTCTGTTTAAGAAGTTATCTTGGATTGTTCTTTTAGTTAATGTCTTTTGTATTGAGATGTTATGACACTTTACTTGAGTTGTTGCAAAAGTCACCCCAATTTGGCATGTTATCAAAATAGTCAATAAATGTTATATTGTGGCCATAAAACTTAAATCTTCATTTAATTATTGATTGAAATGCATATTAGGGCCACAGACCCAAGATATAAGAGCATTAAGTAATCTTTAGAAATATTTTTAAGACTTCATTTTTTGAGTTACTTTTAAAATTGATGCAAAGTCACCCCGTTCTACGGTATCAAAACAAGATTATTCACATTTAATAATTCAATGGTAGTTAAAATCTTGAAATTTACTTTACACCATCAATCCTGAAGTAGCTGACAAAATTATATGAATATTTCAAATTTGAAATAAGTGATGGAGCAAGAGCTTTTGTGTCAAGGGATTGCCATGTATTTTTTTATCACAAATCGTCAAAGTGGCATCACGCAACATTGTATTGAAATTCCACTTTGGAGTTGGGTCCTGTAAAGATTTATTTTGTTTCATTTAGTGTTTTATTTAGGGCAAGCCAATGGCACAGCGAGTTATCATGCTTGCATATGAATCAAAGTGTCATGGGTTCAATTCCCAGCAGATTTGTTATTTCTGGGATTCATGGGTCTCAAAATCAGAAGATAAGATTACACTTGGATGCATTTCATGGTTAAAAAAAAAAAAAGAGCCAGAGACCGGTAATTATATGATGCAAATTTTACATTAAAAATCAATTGATATCGTATCATATTAAAATTGATATAAATAGAATTAAAATCATTATAATTTCATAACAATTCACCTTTAAAAAAAAAACACCACTGTATTCCTCCTCATTAAGTTTGTAATGGGTAATCTGGACTTGAAGTGCAACTTGTGAATTCTATACTTCATTTAATTCAAATTTATCAACAATTTTCTTTAGAGTAATGGGCACTGAGAGTTTGGTTCCGAATCCCAGTCCAGCCAGAAATATTATTGACATATCTGACTGTAATCTTGGAGATTACACCATAATCAGTAAGCATAATTCTTTTGCTACAAAGTCATTAAATTATTAATAAAATTTCACCCGAAAGACTCAAGAAAAATTTTTTAAAATGAGCTTTTGTATATAGCAATAAACACAAAACGTGCTCAAAGCGCTTTACAAGGGGTCCCTGACCAACAGCAACATTTAGAACGGGACATGACGTCTGTTAGCCGATATTACAATTTTTTTCGGACAGAGACAACACTGTTAACGGCCAGGTACTCATTTTACACCTGAGTACGGTGAGAGAATGTGAGTAAAGAGTCTTTTCCAAGGACTCAACTATGCGCCGAGCGAGGCTCAGGGCCAGGACCTTCCGATCCGAAAACGAGTGTCATACCACAAGACCACATAGCCACTAACAGTACTAACAGTGTATTTAACATTGACAACAGTACTGAAAGGACTATCAGGGCTAACAAGTTGGTCAAAATGGGGGACATTGAAGTGACAGTGGGACCACGAAGTATAACATAAGTGTGGTTGTGTGATTTTGTTTAATCAACATTCTTTATCTGTTTGTTTTTAATGGTTTTACGGCGCTTGCAACACATTAGGGTCATATCAGTGCCAGTAAAAAGGAAGAAAATGGGATAGCAAAATGTTCTAGAATTATAAATCCTTTTCTGTTTTTAATTGCTTGCGACATATTTAGGTCATTTCAGCACCAGTAAAAAGGATGCAAATGGATAGTCATGCAATTCTAGATTAACAATTCAAAGCACTAATAAGTAAACAAAAAGGGAATGGTTCTTATATGGAATGGATGTAGATTCCAAGTGCTATCGGTGTACTTAGTTTGAAGTCACCTAAAAGTGTCGTCCAGGCACAAGCACAGGTCCCCATTAAGAGGAACACTCTCAAATGCTTACTTATCACATATTACATATGTAAAAAAAAATACTGGTTCCCCCTGAGAGAAAAATACTCAAACAAAAAGATGATTTACAAGGAAATAAAACAAAAATGCATACTGTTGCTGAGTCCATTGTTTTCTCAAATATATTTATATTAACACTTTTAAGCACTGACAAACAGTTTATAAGGATTTGTTTAAAAAGTGGGATGTAGTTCTAAAATCATCTTAATTAAATGGCCAGCATTTCATGTTGCTTAAGGAGATAACATTGTTCAAAAGTTTTTATCATTCCAAATTCTGACTTTGACCTGAAGACTGTGGGAGCGGGTGGTTGGATGGGAGCATCACCCTTGAATCATATACCTATGATGTCCGCATGGGTGTACGATCCGATAGTGATGTCGTTTCTTCTTCTCTTTACTAGCCTATCCTGCTTCTTTGGTTTGTGATTGTATTTTTGACAGGGGATATTTTTTTTCTGTAAATCTTCTGCCTGTTTGTTCTTGGTTATTTATAATTTAGCTTATGATATCTTTAGGTTATGATTTTGATTTACATTTGTACTAGTTTTTGTTAGATTGCTTGTTTTTTTGTTTCAGTGGTCTCTCGTATAACCTCAATTGTGTTGGAAGAGACCTAAAGCAACAAACAAACAAAAAGACTGTGGGATCAGGGAAGTTTCAAAATGAAATGACGTTTTTGATTTCAGCACCACTTGATTTCATAATGTGGCCAGTTTCATAATTCACAGATATAAACATGTTTTGTTTCAATGCAGTGAAAAAGATGTTCTAAAGATTTTTTTTTCCTCCACAGCTTCAACACTAGCCAGACAGATGGATATGAATGAGATTAATGAAATCAGTTTTGTTGATTGCTCTGTGGTGGAGTCAGTAGTTGTAGATGATTTGTCAAATCACTTTCAAGAGGAGACAACAGAAACTCTTCCCCATACACCAGAGGAGTGGAATGCCTCAGATGGCATCAGCCAAAAATTACGACAAGCTGGCCCAAGAGGAGATGACAGATCACTGACAATCCATTAGTGGATCAATGGCTGCAGTCGGAAATACTCTATTATAAAAAAACCCAACTCCATTGTTGAACAAAATACCATAAAAATTGAATACATGAAATTTAAGATGAGGCATCTTAATTATGACACTACTTATAATTAAATTACTCTTTTTATATGTTTTGATATTATAGCTGTCATCTGCATTTTTTGCCAAATTGGGACCTAAAATTTGCCAAAAAAAACCCCCAAAATTTGCCAAAAAGACCAAAATTTGCCAAAAAATTTGCCGAGGAGAACTAAGCGTTTCAGTAAAAATTAACATGCGATACAGAAAAAAAAAATTTATAAAAGACAATTTATTACATTTAAGGAGGCTACATTTATTAATTTACACAATGTAAAGCGATTTATGCGCCCAAACTTATAGACAATCACACACACACAAACAAACGTACACTTTCAGTCAGACTCATCAAAGGCCTAGTTTTCTTTTACTACTCAAAAAAAGAGGCATCGATAAACTTATTGTAGTAAAGGAAAACTAGTCCTTTGATGTTGTTTTCTGTGAGTCTACGCCTTCTGGAAGACAAGACAAGATTGTAAAGAGAAAAACTTCGCTCAGCATCAGCTGACGAGCATGTTGAGAAGGCATATCGGGACGCTAATGCAGCGAGAGCTAGAACATAATCTGCCACAGACTTCCAAAATAGGGTCAGATCTATAATTCCAGTATCAGACTCTTTCACAGCACTGGGCCCCAATTTCTCAATATACCTCGTGAACTCATGCTGAGGAATATCACAAAAATTTGGAATTGCAGTGTATGCAGATACACTGCGAGCATGAGATCATTATCCTAGAGAGTAGCAACATTTCTCAAGTTTCGCACTTTCTTTTTCGTTATTTTGTTTTCGCTTCTTTTTTTTTCCCAAAATTTGCCACGATTTGCCAATTTTGGGAAATTTGCGGCCGCAAAAAATGCAGATGACAGTTATAGGAAATTAATTCATGTATGAAAATCACAGCTGGGAGCGTTCACAAATGACATCATCATTTAGTTTCTATCCGTGACCCAATTGGTTTCTAATGTCTTGAATTTGATTATTAATTCAATCACATGTATTTTGAGTCAATTTTTAAAATGGTTTAAAGCAATCCATGGAGACATGTTGCAATACATTTGTCCATAGTGTAGAAAAATTGGCCTCATAGTATCTTAGAAAATCGCAGTTAAAACCTGTCTTATGAATTGCCTTAAACCATTTTTTTCTAATGAGATTTTCTTTTGAGATTTTCTAATTGTTGTTTAGAGGGGTTTTAGTCCTGTATTTATCTCAATCTGTACTTTTGATAGAGCTGATATGTTTTTGTTAAAATTTACTTAAAATCGCATGCATGCAGTGTTTAAGGCCTTTTTTTATTACAATCACTCCATTGTTCCTTATGTTATTGGTAGAACAAATCCTCTGGATATACAGATTGTTATTTTGGCCTATTGTCACAAACTTGTACAGTGGCATGGCGATTTAAGACCCTTATCACAAATGTGACTTGGGACTATCCTGGGCTTTGGCTAAGCGGCTGGTATAATGATTTATACAAAAGGTCTTACAATATGTAATTGTCTTATGACAATAGGGCAGTTAAAATTTGATTGCTGAACTCAGGATTTTGATGACCTTAAAAAAAGAAAATTTTAATGCCCCTTTGTTTTCTGTTTGATAACCGACTCAGGCATGAGAATTCTTGTTCAGTTTTCCAATTTATATCAGACCCATTCCAGAAAAAAATTACAGTGAATGCACTTTAATACTTCCTGCAAAACAGGTTTGTTTTTGTTTTTAAGGGTTTTACAGCACTTGCAACACATCAGCGCCAGTAAAAAGGAGTAAAATGGGATAGTCAAAGAGTACTAGATGCCTGATAGGCGACTTGTAGTTATATAATATAGAAATTTGTTTCCATATGACCAGCTGGAACAATAATTAAAACAGCGTGACATTTATGTAGCTCATCACAATAAGAATACTGCACACAGTATACTTGCAGAGCGATGTACTACATAAATGATTATACAGTAAAATTACTTTAAACCGAAAGAAGCTAAACCGAAAAATACCTTAAACCGCAAAGAATTTAATAAATTGTACTAGTTTCTTCATTATCTTTGTACTAATTCTTACGATGAACTGAAATACTTCTAAGCAGGACTTTCTTTAAACCGAAACAAATTGAGAGCACCTTCCCTTTTTCTCTCTCTATTTTTCTTCAAAAATTCGGGAAGGAGGCCACACGTAATAATGCCCGGCGATATTAAACAAAGAGCGTAAGTATAAGATGAGGGTGATGGGGGGTGGGGGTTAGGTAAACACTTCAATCACTGCCTAGGACTTCATATACTCTATAGATGTCACTGATCACTGCACTTGGGCTTGGCCAACACCACAATCGCACAGACTGGAAAAGGAAGACAGCGGGTGACTAGCAGGCGAAAAATGAGGGGGAGTTGGGGTGTAGAATCACGCAAGCGAGATATTCTCGCTCTTGTGTTGATGCTTTGGAACTGACTGGATTTTCAACACGACAATTGACATGCCATTTCATTTCCACTTTGTTTAAATATGTGTGTGTGTGTGTGTGTGTGTGAGGGGGGGGGGGGGGTCGATGTAATTAGGCCTTTGAACCTAATGGCTTTTCAACAAAAGAGAGATGTGTAGTAGACAGCTTAGCACTTACATGCCTTTTCACTTTTCATTTCTACTTCACTTCACCTCTGAGTAGCTGCGCATCATTCATTATCAATTATCGCACAAGAACTTTCGATCTTATTTTAGCTTTGCATTTTACTAAAAGATATCTAAAAGAAAGCACTGTGAAAAAAAGTTGATCAAGACGGAGATATAATGTAAAATACACGGCATCCCGAACTCAACTCTATCAATTATTTTGATTTGAAAACGAAAACCCCAAAAATATTTTTAAAACACACCCAAAGAAAAAAAAATGTTAATGGTTACGAAGACGGCATTTATTCAACAACTCCATTTAACTGGAAACCCATGATGCGATTAAATGAGCAAATTCCTTAAATAGTTACTACCCTTGAAAAACATTGCAAAACGGGAGCTTGCTTTAAACCAAAATGTCTTTAAACCGAAATGGTTTAGAAGGTCCCAAAATTTCGGTTTAAAGTAATTCTACTGTATTTATTTCCTGATTAGAGAGGTTCAACGATATTTCTAAAAGCTCTATTAATCAAAGTCAGCCTGGCTGCCTTGTCAGCAGCAAGACGTTCTGTTCAGATGCTCCTTCCTGAGTCCCAATAGGAGAAAAGTTATGATTGCTGTCATCATCATCATCATTACGGTTGTTTTCTTCCATGGGTAGGCCAGCATCAACAGCAAAGTTGTGGAGCCAAAAACACATAAATAACCTTGCAGGCTCTGTCAGGCGTCATTCTTAGCTCGTCATGGAGACAATTCCATCTTCTTTTAACCACTCCAATGACTCTGTTGAAATGACAATAATTGCTTGTACTTGTACACTTGAAACCAATTAAAATTAAATGGATCTCTCTCTCTCTCTCTCTCTCTCTCTCTCTCTCTCTCTCTCTCTCTCTCTCTCTCTCTCTCTATTTGTTTTTTTGTTTTTGTTTTTTTTTTTCTCAGTCATTTAATTAGAATTAGAAGGGAAAGAATTATAATGGTTAATCTGAGTTCTTCAAAAAAAAAAAAATGTAATGTTTATACTAGCATGACAATGACAGTATGATTACAACTATTTTTTTGGTTAATTTTCCTTTATTTTCATTGATCATTTGCAAATCGTATTGTTAAAGTGGATTAAAAATAAACCTGAAATATTAAATTTCAAAAATTATCAAAATGTTATTGTTTCCTGGAGGGTGGGATTATATGACTCGTAAAACTTACCTTACATTGTGCATTTTGTGATACGATGGGCGGTGTTAAATGCCTCTTCTCGTCTATTTTGGGGGTTTTGGTATTGGGGTCATTAGCCAATTTCTTAACATATAACGACTGTCTCCAAGGATCACACCATCCAAAGCCCTGCGATGTGGATCCTCAAATGCAAAGAATAGCCCAGATTTCCTAAAAAAAATTGCATCATGCACTGAACCAGGCCACTTAGGAACCAAGTTTGTAACTTATAAAATTGCATCAGAGACGACCTAAAAATGGGAGAAGGAAAATTTTGCATATAATAAAACCTGCAGTAAAATCTAAATCAGGAAGTGTAGTCAACTTACGTACAGTACAGCTCGCGCACAATAGCCTCTTATAAAATAATAAAATTCCTTTTATTCATCCCATAGGAGAAATGTGTCTCAGGGTCTGTTCCAAGGGAAGAATGGAATAACCCAGGCGTCAGGGAATGGAGATGGGATGAGGGTGGGGGAGTAATAGTCATTGGGTGACCTTTTAACAACCATGTACTTTGTGTAACATACCATGACGACTCAACAAAAGGCTAGTGGGTGGGAGGCAAGTGACTGACTGATCAATATGTTGATAGTCCTATGTCTAATAAAGCGAATGATGTGTGACAACTGACTGATTGAGTAACTGTGCCTGATGAAAACTGATTGGGTAATGAGCTTTTATGTGAAGCCTGATTATGTCTTTTCTTATCACTGGGATGGTGCTTTACTATTACAAGTTTTGAAGAGCATTTAGTAGTGGTAGTGACTGCCAGTAGTGGGGTTAGAATGGATGGAGGCAGAGGAGAGGGGAACAGAGGAATAAACCATTGCATTGTTCCAACTTGCCCCTTTTTCTGATATAATGTAAGTGGTAGGAAGGGGGGGGGGGGGGGGGGGGGGGGGAGATAGTGATAGTCGGAGGGGTTGTGATTCTGTAGCTAAGTCTGTCAGATCTCATGAAAGTACTTTGTGATAGACTACCTTCCTATTCAAAGGGTAGCAAGCAATTGTTATTGTCTGTTTCATGCCATAGAAACCGGGATAAACCCTGGCTCCTTGGGCTTCATGCCTCTGAAGGACTGCTATTCATTAAATTATTTTTTTTTTTCATTTCAAATAATATTTAAAGATATTTAAACAGGTCTTTGATGCGAAGTTGGTCCCTCTAGCTCAATTATTAGGGTATTCGCTTAACATGCTAAGGGCAAAGTAGAGATTTTTATTTGACCCCACTGACCACCCAGGAATGATGGGGCGGGTAATCTGTATTTGTTAGATCTGGTGGAAAGTTCTTTACAATAAACCTGTGTCCTATCCAAGGGGTAGCAAGCAATTACTATTGTCTGTTTCACACTAAAGAAACATAGATTAACTCCCGCTACACCAGCCTTGCAGCTCTGAAGGAGTGAAGGAAGAACTATTTGATGCGATTACTTTCAGCATGATGTCTTTGTGCAGATGTGGTCTAGTGGTATGACACTCGCTTTCGGATCGGAAGGTCCTGGGTTCGAGCCTCGCGTTCGGCACATAGTTGAGTCTTTGGAAAAGGCTCTTTACTCACATTCTCTCACTTTACTCATGTGTAAAATGAGTACCTGGCTGTTAGCAGAGGTGCCTTTGTCCGAAAAAATTGTAATATCGCCTAACAGGCGCTTGTCTCGTCCTACATGTTAAATGTTGCTGTTGACCAGTGTCCCCTTGTTAAGCGCTTTGAGCACATTTAGTGGATATTGCGCTATGTAAAGCTAAATTTTAATAATTTTTTTAAAAATGTCATTGTACTTGACGCTTGTGCCTCACCAGTATGGTCTTTGCTTCGTACCCAAAAGATACCTAGTTCGAATATACACCATGGCATGTGGCCATCAACAAGCCACCTCTCCCTATCTCAATTTGCAGCGCTGTGCTGCGGGTGACACCGGAGTTATTCCAGTATTCCCATTGAATAAACCCTAAGACAAATTTCCGCATGAGGACTATTAAAGGTAAATTTATAATTATTATTTACTTTATTGGGAGAAGGTTCCTGTATCACATCATTCATTTAATGACGTAGCCAACTAGTAGCAAATCATGGCATGTGGCATTGAAATTAGAATGAATGGCGAAGTGATAAGAATAAGTAAGAGAGGTGTCAATTATGCGAAATGACAATGGAGTGTGTGAGTGCCTGTGTGTATGCATGTGTATCATATTGTACACAAACGTAACTGTCAATGTAACAGTAAATTTTCGGTGGTCGAAATAACAGGGCGCATTAAAATAAAACCTTGAATTAATCAAATCCTTTTTTACATTGGCTAGGTGAAATTAGTTCAAGTAAGGAATGGAATGACAACTAAAAATAATAATGAAAAAATTTGGGATATTCGAATGAGTTCAAGTTCAAGGAAACTGTACTCGAATGTATTACTTTCACTTTTTAAAGTCTATCCAGTGAAATATTTTATTTAAATTGACCGTAGACAACATCTTTGTAATGTGTATTTGAAGTGAAATTTTTAAAATACGACACAAGTTTTGAAACAACATATTACGATTTTTTAACAGCTTTGGTATAACCGCAAGAGAGGATTTTTACTTGATTCATACTAAATTAAATTGAGCTTTATATAGCGCAATATCCATTAAATGTGCTCAAAGCGCTTTACAACAGTTCCCTGGTCAACAGCAACATTTAACATGTAGGACGGGACATGACGCCTGTCAGGCGATATTACAATTTTTCGGACAAAGACAACACTGTTAACGGCCAGGTACTCATTTTACACCTGAGTACGGTGAGAGAATGTGAGTAAAGAGTCTTTTCCAAGGACTCAACTATGCGCCGAGCACGAGGCTCGAACCCAGGACCTTCAGATCCGATATTTTTCTTTTCTTTTTTTTGTTTGTATTTCTTGTAATGTTTCGAATGGCTCTGATTTCTGCTTCGTATTGAAATAGTGTCATAGTTTGTATTTTACTCTCGCATCTATTATAATATTATAACGGTAAATCTCATCATTTAAGCTGGGATGAAATAAACTAATTTTCCTTAAGCCTTAAGGCAACGTGCACTAATTTGCAGGTCTGATAACCCAATACATCATGAGCTCATTGTTATAATGAAAATCTCAAAAAATTACACAAAATAATGTCCAGTGCAACAATGTTAAACGAGGCCCCTGGCCTGACCCAACCCCATACACAAATAAGCTGTACGGCAGTGAGGACGACCTCAGGACCACTGTGGGCTTCATTCACCAGACCGGACTGACCATGTGACGTGATGGGAACGAAGAAGAAGAAGAAACGAGGCCCATATTGCATTCGGATGTCAGACCAGCATATATGCATATAAAGATAACATTCCCTTTTTTCATCCAATGGGGAAATTTGTCTGTCTTTAGGGTCTATTCCAAGGGAACACTGGAATAACCCAGACATCAGCAGCAGTGCAGTGCCGCAAATGGAACTAGGACGAGATGGATTGCTCAAGGCCGCACAGTACAACGGGTGATCAAACTAATTATCTTTTGGGTACAAAGCAAAGACCATACTGCTGAGCCACGCTGTCCCATCGCCTCGAGTGAAAAATCCTATTTTAAAGATTGATTCTCCTCAGCAATATGTCAGTCCAACTGAACAATTTTTTTTTCTTCAATTCTAAACTGGTTTTGCTAATGAAAAATGTTCCCTTTCAAAAATATTACAATTACAGTGAAAATAATCTCCGACAAGAGCTCGAAAATTGGTTAAGGGAATGCAAAATTCAATAGTGCCAGAGAGCGGTGAAAAAATTTCCATTCCATGTCATACCAGTAACAGTCATAGTGGTTTGTGTGTGATGATTAGAGAAATCTACCAACACTAACACTTAGTTAGACTAGTTCAGTTGAGAAGAAGAAGAGGAGGAAGAAGAAGTGGGAGAAGATGATGAACATGATGATGTTGATGAAGAAGGACGAGGAGGTGTGAAGATGAAGGAGAAGAAGAAGAAGTCTTGGCACCGATTTTGGGTTGGATGCATGAGAATATAAGAAAACTTCTCTTTAAAGATTAGTCTAGTATGAGATTAGAATTAAAATTAAAATGAATACAGATACTAACCTTTCCTCCAGAGAAGACGATCAAGGTCGTCTTTTACAAGATCACAAATTATAAAAATGTGTTCACGATGAAAACGGAAATGTTCGTATATTTCATTGTCGTTAAACGAATCGATGGGATTAAGTCTGACCCGAAACACCCTCTCCCGTTGAAACAGTGTTCTCTGACGAATTTGAAACAGCACAGCTGCCGCCATTTTCATGTGTTGACAGTTGTTTTGGCAGTACTGTCAATGACAGTGTCATAGTCATACGAATCACCTCATGTGATCGAGAGTAACTTCGCATTGCTTTGCTTGGCACAAAAATAAAGAAAATAAAAGGGGGTAGGGGTGTTTTAGCTAAACAACATAATTTTCATATTAAAAAATAAGCTAGGTCTAGTTGTGTGTTTGTTATTCTCTAAATATCTAAATCTAAACTTCGAACCAAGCGAAGCTGAAATCTCAGACTCAAAGACTCACTGAGTCACTCAACTTCATCAGATTTATTAGTTTCCCGGACAAAAATGTGTGCTTTCGACGATCTGTGACCTTTAAACCGTTTCCTTTAGCATTGACAAATATCAACAGATTACTTTTGTCGTTATAATTCTTTTTCTATGTATTTTTTTCTCGCGAACCGAGTCGTCTAACATTGGCCACCATCTTTGTTGATTTTGTTGACGCCGTTTCTTAGTTACTAGTCAGAGACTAAACGATAAAGTCCGACTCGAACAAGAGACTAAATCTTGGCCAAACTTAGTCCGAAGGTGACGTGATTTTAGTCTGGGACTAGCTCAGTCAGCTCACATTAAATCCGATTTTTTCTAGTCATTTACTAAAGTCAGAGATAGTCCGGGACTAAGCGCTAGTCCGCGTTCATTAGAACGGGCCCAGGAGGTTTGTGTCTGTGCTTCCATCCTCAGGTGGCTGTGTCATGCCTAAGATGTTAAATTGCAACTTAAATAGCTGTCTCGCTTTTTGATTGGCTTTTGAAAAACAGTGTTAGGACTGGCCGACCAGATGGTGGTGTACTGTGACGGTGTGAGCAACCTGGGTTGAAATCCTGCCCTTTACACGAAGGATAATTGCCTTTAATGAGAAATTTACAGGACTTGGCCAGTCTTCAAACAAGCTGTGTGGGGGTGAAATTTCAATCGGAAGTAACGATTAATTACCCATGCATGGAAACCGAGTTTAAATTATTAAAGAATGGTCAGCTTGATGTATTATCTTTTTGTTATTGTTGTTTATATCTTGTTTAATGCAACCACTTGATGCTGGTGGAAGAACAGGAGATTGATACTGGTGGACAGCTGGTAGTGGTGATGGAACAGCAGGAGATTGATATTGGTGGACAGGTGGTGGTGGAACTACAGGAGGTTGGTGTTTGTAGTGAGAAAGTGAAGCCTGATATAGAAAGCACTCGTGTGCGGAGGAGATTGTTTGCTCTTAATGGCCCTAGTAAAATGACTGTTCATAGTTCAGGTTTTAAAAAGTTCTACCTCAGTTTGTCTAATCCGTCTGTTCTGCGGTTGATTTTGATCCATTGGTAATTAA
>NC_088364.1:70141976-70157558 GCF_034508935.2 Berghia stephanieae
AGAGAGAGAGAAAAAGAGAGAGGGAGGAGGGAGAGAGAGTGTGTGTGTGTGCGTGAGGAAAGATAGGTTATAAGAAAGATTGTGCGAGAGAGGGAGAGAGAGAGAGAGAGAGAGAGAGAGAGAGAGAGAGAGAGAGAGAGAGACTTACCTTATTATACTGTAGTTTCGAACTCCTGGCAGCAATGACGGGTCCGACCCATTGCCGTCCAAAGAACTGTCTGTATGTGATATCGTAGAGGGATACACACACCCCATACTCCACGTTGGATTGTTCAAGCTGGGAAGACATAAAGAAGAAGATATAAATAAAATAAAATTAAAAAAAAAACAATATAAGAGGAAAGTAAGAGGGTGAAAAGAAACTAGAGGGAAGGGAAAGAAGAAGAAAAATGGAAAAAAAAGGGGGGAGGGGGCTAAAAATGAATAAATTAAATGGAATGGGAGGAGGAGAGGAGGAGGGGGGGGGAATTGTAGAGAAGGACTGATTCTGGATGGCGAGAGGGGGACGAATTCAATATTTGATTGATTGATAACCAAATATACTGGGAGCCCCCCCCCCCCCCCCCCCCCCCCCCCCAAAAAAAAAAAAGAGAAAGAGAGAGAGAGCGCGAGATAGAGAGAGAGAGAGAGAGAGAGAGAGAGAGAGAGAGAGAGAGAGAGACAGAGAGAGAAGGAAAGAAAGAAGAAGAAGAAGAAGAAGAAGAGAAGAAGAAGAAAAGAAGAAGAAGAAGAAGAAGAAGAAGAAGAAGAAGAAGAAGAAGAAGAAGAAGAAGAAGAAGAAGAAGAAGAAGAAGAAGAAGAAGAAGAAGAGAAGAAGAAAGAAGAAGAAGAAAGAAGAAGAAGAAGAAGAAGAAGAAGAAGAAGGAGAAGAAGGAGAAGAAGGAGAAGAAGGAGAAGAAGGAGAAGAAGAAGAAGAAGAAGAAGAAGAAGAAGAAGAAGAAGAAGAAGAAGAAGAAGAAGAAGAAGAAGAAGAAGAAGAAGAAGAAGAAGAAGAAGAAGAAGAAGAAGAAGAAGAAGAAATGAGAGAACTAAATAAGACGAACCAACTAAATCGAAAGAATAAATAAATGAAAGCAATGAATACATGGAACAAAAGTAAATCAAACACGAACACAAAATCAAAAACAGTAAGAGGAAAATGCGAACATGAAACCAGTGTGATAAGATTGTTTGGGTTTGTTTTTTTGTTTTTTTTTTTTTTGGTTTCGTTTCTTACAACTTTATACTCAGCCAATCTTTCTTTCATATATTAAATTCAATGGGTACCAATTTACGTGCACATTTTATCAGGTCTGATAACCGAATGTAATTATGGGCATGTATTAACATTGTTGTAATGGACGGTATTTTTCTTTGGTTTGAGAGTACAGTGGAATCCTAATAAAGCCAACAACGCCGGACCCAGAAAGATTGCGTTGACTTTAAGCACGGTTGTCTTTATCCATTATCATCGGAACACACTTTTTTCTTGGGTTTTTTTTTTCATAGCATAATGGTCCGAGAATACGACCTTTAAAATAAGTGCAAACATAAAGCATTTCCGCGATTTCACCATGCACACACAGCCTTACAATGCGTTATTTATATATACCACACTCCTTGCAGGCCCCATGTGTCGAAATTTTCGTTTAATACAAATGGCAAAAAGGTTGTCTTTATTTGGCAACTAGTACACTTATTATATATAGCCAAGTACTTATTTACACACAACTCGTATGGGTGGGGTAAAATATAATGGAAATAACTGTAGATTATTCGAGATTTGTTCTGTTCTTGTCGAGCCTTCAGTCTCTGACTGCTAAATGGTGATATATCGCTCCAGAAAGGCCACTGACGCCATTAAATCTTTAAACCATGGTTTCCAAATTCAATATCTCCATCAACCAAATTCACTATCTCCACCAACCAAATTCACTATCTCCACCAACCAAATTCATTATCTCCACCAACCAAATCCACTATCTCCACCAACCAAATTCACTATCTCCACCAACCAAATTCATTATCTCCACCAACCAAATTCACTATCTCCACCAACCAAATCCACTATCTTCACCAGCCAAATTCACTATCTCCACCAACCAAATTCACTATCTCCACCAACCAAATTCACTATCCCCACCAACCAAATTCACTATCTCCACCAACCAAATTCACTATCTCCACCAACCAAATTCACTATCTCCACCAACCAAATTCACTATCCCACCAACCAAATTCACTATCTCCACCAACCAAATTCACTATCTTCAACAGCCAAATTCACTATCTCCACCAACCAAATTCACTATCTCCACCAACCAAATTCACTATCTTCACCAGCCAAATTCACTATCTCCACCAACCAAATTCACTATCCCCACCAACCAAATCCAATATCTCCACCAACCAAATTCACTATCTCCACCAACCAAATTCACTATCTCCACCAACAAATCAATACGAAGCTGCTAAAAAACGTGGACTGTAAAAAAGCAACGAAAAAAAAAGTGAATAAAACAGCTTCAAAAATTATTTTTTTAAATTACAAAATACCAACCACGATTTTGTTCTTCTTTTTAAAAAATTGAGCTTATATATAGAGCAATATCCACTAAACGTGCTCAAAGTGCTTTACAAGGGGTCCCTAACCAACAGCAACACTTAACATGTAGGACGAAACATGACGCCTGTTAGGCGATGTTACAATTTTTTCGGACAGAGACAACGCTGTTAACGGTCAGGTACTCATTTTACACCTGAGTACGGTGAGAGAATGTGAGTAAAGAGTATTTCCATGGACTCTATGCGCTGAGCGAGGCTCAAACCCAGGACCTTCCGATCTGAAAGCGAGTGTCATACCACAAGACCACATAGCCGCACATAGTTCTTTGAACCTACTATTACTATTATATTCATTAATTTTGTTCCATTACTTTTGACCTCCACCAACGACTACCATTACCTTATCAACATCTCCACTGCCACCGTCATGGCCATTTTCTCGAACGCCGAGAACGCTGTAGATATTAATGTAGACCCCCGTGTGACCACGGTGCTTCTTCCCACGGAGCCGTCCGAAGAATCCGTCTCCTTCTAGAGAAGGCACGTCGATGTGGGGGAGAACAGCGTGCTCGCGCAGCAGACGAGAAAAGTCCTTTGATCTAGACATCCCACCGACTCAGGGCGGAGGTCACGTGATTCAAACTACATCCATCGCACAACAAATTAATAATAAATATCCCATCAGCCGTCACTTTTTTCCACAATAAGTTATAAGCGACGGGTTGAATCGCATAGTAGTTAAGTTATTATTTATTAGTAATATGTGGTTGAATATCATACGTTTTGGCGGGAAAGGGTGAAATGTCATCTAATGCGAAATTTTAGAACACTCAAGATCCTCCAGAAGAAAGTATTTGAACAGTGACACGAGATCCACCACCTAAATGCGGTATTACGTCGGGGAAATACAGATGAAAAAAATTGAATTAAAATCCAAAATGCTCCAATGTTTAGAATGAAGAAAATTACGATTTTTCTTTTCTCGTCAATTTAAACATCAATTAAACCACATTCAAGAGCCTCCATTAAAGACTATTAATTTAATTTTTTTTTTTTAAGGAGTCCTTCCGAGCCATTGTGCTCATGGAGCCGGGTTCTATCCCGGTTTCAATAGCGTGAAACGAACGATAGCAATTGCTTGCTACCATTTGAAAAGGACGCTGGTCTATCGCAAAGTACTTTTCGTCAGATAAAACAGACACAACGAACTACCAAATCACAGCTAGGCGGACAAGGGGGAAAGGGGGTGGAGGTGGGGGGGGGGGGGGGGGGTCAGAAGAAAAAAAAACCTCGACTTCACCCGTGATAACTCGGGATCCCTTTGCGTTTGAAGTGAGTGCTCTACCAACTGAGCTATCGGGACCCCCTACGCGAAATCAAGAAAGAAAAAAAATAATGTCAAAATTTAGACTTTCAATGAAATGTTCCTTTTCTGGTACACCGTGCCATAACACAAGATTAACTCACTCAACCCTAACACCGACTATATCCGAAATTTACCCGGGTTACTTTTACCCCATACCTATTTATTACGTTTTAATGAGACAAAATGTAGGCGTAGTACCAAAGCTAATGTTTTTAGTTTTTACATGTTAATGGTAGTTGAATAAAACTATCTATGTACATGCTCATTTTTTATACATTTTTTTTCCAATTTTGAAAAGTAGCAAAAATCTCAAGGATTGAGTGAGTTAAGGTGGAGAATCACAACAAAGAGTTAACTGCTGTACTTGGAAAAACATGTAAAACTTCATTTGAATCTTTGGCCAGAAAAATTGTCATTCAAATATCGATCGATTTTAATGACCCTCGCCTTGTCAAAAACGCTCAAACTTGGAACTTCGCCAAGTCCCGGGTTTGAGAGTTTTTGACAAGATAACCGTCATTCACTCTTCTATCTAAAAGGAGAAAAGATTAGAGAAGTTATTATTTTTTTAAGAGAGAGAGAGAGAGAGAGAGAGAGAGAGAGAGAGAGAGAGAAAGAATCTGTGGATGTATATTTGTGTGTGACTCTCTCTCTCTCTCTCTCTCTCTCTCTCTCTCTCTCTCTCTCTCTCTCTCTCTGTAAATGTGTTTGTGTTTGTGTGTGTGTGTGTGTGTGTGTGTGAGAGAGAGAGAGAGAGAGAGAGAGAGAGAGAGAGAGAGAGAGAGAGAGGGGGGATGAAAAGATCAACTCAAGTGATATTTCAACATCATTGTTTCCTATCACTTGAGGGGGGGGGGGGGGGGGGGGGGGGGGGGGAAGGATTCTTTGAAGTGGGTTGTCACTTCAAACACAAACTCGTAGTATAAGAATGTCCAGAGGTGAACAAATCGATATATCCGATGAAGAATTGAAAGAATAAAGGAACAAACAGATCACATAGAATATGTTATACGGAAAACTTCCAAGTCTTTTTATCTAACAAAACAAAAGGCATATGAAAGACTCTGAATGTGCATTCCTTTAGAATTATATATATATTTATTTTTTTTTACAATAAATCTTACTTTTCTTGATTTATTTATTTTTTATTGCTGTTCATTTTGTATGATTGATAACACAAAAAATTGAGCTTTTATATGGATCAATATCCACTAAACGTGCTCAAAGCGCTTTACAAATGGTCCCTGACAAACAGCAGCACGTAACATGTAGAACGAGACATGACGCCTGTTGGGCGGAGTTAAAATTTTGTTTTCCGACAGAGACAACGCTGTTAACGGCCATGTATTCATTCTACACATGAGTACGGTGAAAGAATGTGAGTAAAGAGCCCTTTACAAGGATTCAACTATGCGCCGAGCGAGGTTCGAACCCGAGACCTTCCGATCCGAAAGCGCGTGTCATACCATACGACCAAATAGCCGCAATATTAAGCTTTGTTTATAATATTTGTTTTTATTTCACCTTTTCTTTTCGTTTAAAAAAAAGTATATCTAGTGTGTTTTGTTGTTGTGGCGCTGAAGTTTTGTTTTGTTTGTTGTTGTTGTTGTTGTTTTTGTTTTGTTTTGTTGTTTTTTTTGTTTTTTTTTTTGGGTTTTTTTTTTTTTGTATTTTCTTTTTTGTTTGTTTGAGATTGTGTTGTGTGTTGTTGTTTGTTTGTGTGTGTGCGTGTGTGTGTGTGTGTGTGTGTTGTTTTTGTTGTTTATTGTTGCTGTTGATATTTATACTACTGCCTTAGAACTGTTTCCTCGTCTTGTTTCCGTTGATAGTTAACACCGATGATGGTGTGTTAATTAAAGTCTACACATTTATATTAAATCCACTAAAAAAAAAATAACACACGACAAATCACATCACAATCAACCACACGAGAATCAAAGTCATCATCATTATTATTATTATTATTATTATTATTATTATTATTATTATTATTATTATTATTATTATTATTATTATTATTATTATTATTATTATTATTATTATATTATTATGGTTTACTACGGCACTAGACAAGTTGAAGCTTAACAGCGTGTGCGGGTGTTTCGTATCATAAATAATACATTATAATACGACTTAAACAAAATACACGAGTCAAAACCACACAAAAAAAAAGAAAGAATATTTTATAAACTGCACACTTAACCCCTAGTCAAAGGGTTTAATCGATCACAATATTATATTGAATAACTGTACAAGCATTGGTTCTCCGAATATCATTTGTCAATGCAATGTTATCACACGGCAGAGCCGATTTGAAAGAAGCTACGTTGCTACACCCTGCGACGGTGCGTGTACTTGTTTAAGCGGCGGTGGTGCACTTTTTAACTCGTTAAAGGCGAATCGGAATTTAATTTCTTTCAAGTCGCAACTTGTACCAGTATCTTATAATATGGCTATATCATTATTTCTCAAACTGGAATAAATAACAATGTGAAATTTAATTTAAGCTTCGATTTAATATGCGAAAACAGATAAAATGTGGTCGGAATTTCTTTCAAGTCGCAACTTGTACCAGTATATTAGAATATGGCTATATCGTTATTTCTCAAACTGGAATAAATAACAATGTGAAATTGAATTTAAGTTTCGATTTAATATACGAAAAACAGATAAGATGGACGTTTCGGGTTTCTCCTTTATCAAGAAAACAGGATGAATAACACTACAGACGAATGCGATAATGTGGTAGTGGCTTTGTTAACAACCTCAGACCTTCTGATTACCGGTCAGACGTGCTACCATTAGACCACAGTGGCTCCCGACAGTTGGGACAATTTTAATCAATTTTAATACTTATATTTATATTAAAGTATGGCTATGAGGTCTTGTGGTATGACACTCGCCTTCGGATCGGAAGGTCCTGGGTTCGAGTCCGCTCTCTACAGCGCATAGTTGAGTCCTTGGAAAAGGCTCTTTACTTACACTTTCTCACCGTACTCAGGTATAAAATGATAATCTGGCCGTTAACAGCGCTGTTTCTGTCGGGTAAAAAATGTAATATTGTCCTCTAATTGAAGTGTAGTTGGCTAGGAAATTCTTGTAAAGCGCACGTTTAGTGGATATTGCTCTGTATAAAAGCTCAAGTTTTGAATTTTTTTTTTTAAAAAGCCAATCAAAATCGAAGGCTGCAGATAATGGGTTAAGCGATGCATTTCTGAACAGGCTCGAGAAATCTACATAAGTAATACTTCTTCTGACAGACATATCGCATTTATTTGGTGCGTCGCATAATATATATATATATATATATCTGAAGTCAGAATGGTTTGTTCACCATTGTGTTATACTTAATCAATTATCAACAGACCAATGATCACACATTATACTTGATTGGGTTTGATGGAAAGGGATAGATGTCGTGTCATCAATGAGGTCTGAGATTTTCCCATGAGGTAAACTTATTATTATTTTTTCCTGTAAATGATGAGTAAAATTATCTTTTTTTCTTTCTGGACTCAAGTCTGAAATTTAGTTTGCTATCATTGGAATGTGGAATCATGTTCATAAAGTTATCTTTATTTTGCGACTATGTGGTCTAGTGGTATGACACTCGCTTTCGGATCGGAGGGTCCTGGGTTAGAGCCTCGCTCGGCGCATAGTTGACTCCTTGGAGAAGGCTCTTTACTCGCATTCTCTCACCGTACTCAGGTGTTAAATGAGTACCTGGCCGTTAACAGCGTTGTCTCTGTCCGAAAAAAATTGTAACATCGCCTAACAGGCGCCATGTCCCGTCCTAAAAGTTAAATGTTGCTGTTGGCCAGGGACCCCCTGTAAAGCAGTTTGAGCACATTTAGTGGATATTGCTCTATATAAAAGCTCCCAAAAAATCTTCAATTTTTTGCTCTCGTGCAATATTAATGAGATCATCTTTTGAGAATAACTCAATTGACTAAATGGACACACAAAAAAGCGGAGGAAGGCGGTTAAAGTCTCTAAATACAATATATCATATTAATATTATATTATCAAAAGGACTAAAATATTTATTGGGAATAGAAGCTTTCGGAGTAACAATACGCGACTGTGTTTTATAATACGCGACTGTGTTTTATAATAATATACGTAGCGGAAGTTTTGTAAGCATTTGTGAAGGGGGAATTATATATTTATTAATTAAAGAAAAGAGTTCAAATCTAAAATCTGAGGTTGACGCCCTGTTCAACGTTGAATTCATTTAATTTATCAGAACAATAATATATTTATATATACTTTTCAATCGGTAATGTCACGCATGAGTGATTTTTCAACCTTTACAATGCGACGCCATTGTAGGGACACTTATGAGCTGTGCTGAAACGGAAACAAAAAGGAAACAATTATCAAATAATGGCATGGTTTAACCAATAAACTGCCGTACTTGGGGGGGGGGGGGGGGGGAAACAACTCGTTTTTTAATATTTGGCCAGAAAACTCTTCCTTCAAATATCGATTGCTTTAAATGACCCTCATCTTTGGCAAAAACTCTCAAACCAGGGACTTCGGGGTTATTAAAATCTATGCGTGAGGCTATGCGGTCTAGTGGTAGGACACTCGCTTTCGGAACGGAAAGGTTCTGGGTTCGAGCCAAGCTCGGCGCATAGTTGAGTCCTTGGAAAAGGCTCTTTACTCACATTCTCTCACCGAGCTCAGGTGTAAAATGAGTAACTGTTCGTTAACAGCGTTGTCTATGTCTGAAAAAAGTGCAATATCGCCTAATAGGCGTCATATCTCGTACTACATGTTACATGTTGCTGCTGGTCAGGGCACCTTCGTAAAGTTCTTTGAGCACATTAAGTGGATATTGCGCTATATAAAAGCTCACGTTTTGTTGTTTTTTTTTTGGGGGGGGGCTTGTTTTGTTTTTGTTTTTCTTTTATGTTGTTGTTTTTTTTTGGGGAAGGGGGGGGGGGGGGTTACATCGATAAGGACGAGTTTTCTGGCCAAATTTTTTAATACGAGGTTCTCCAGAGTACGCCGGTTGACTGGTTAATAATCTAGATACATGCGGGGGGATTTTGATGCATTGTTGGACACTGTTGTTCAAAATGAACGATTTATTGTTTACTCGCTTTTCATTGAACCCATTGGGCGTGCGGGCCGGGAGAAGGGGTGGTGGTGGAGGTGATTGATATGAGAAAGAATTTTGTCGATAATAAGTTTTGTCTCAATTAATAAATGTCAAAACTGACCCGGCTAACGTGAGGTTCCGAAAATTAGAAGTCACTCTACCTAAAATTAGTGATTTTTTTGGAGGGCTGGGGTGTGTGTGGGGGGGGGGGGTATAAAGGAGTCAGATATTTATATCATGGTCAACATTATAATTTTCTCTCATGAGACAACGCCTCAGGGCTACTATTTTATCTCGAATACATCTAATGCTTCCGGAAGAGTCTATTTCATTTTGTCATGTGGTTAAATATACAAAACAAAATAAACAAAAAATCTTTTATATGGCGCAATATCCACTAAACGAACTCAAAGCGCTTTACAAAGGGTCCCTGACCAACAGCAACACGTAACATTTCAGAACAAGACATGTTACGGCAATTACAAATTACAATTTTTTTTTCCAACAGAGACAACACTGGTAACGGCCAGGTACTCATGTGAGTAAAGGGCATTTTCCAAGGACTCAACTATGCGCCAAGCGAAGTTCGAACCCAGGACTTTCTGATCCGCAAGCTAGTGCCATACCACAAGACCACATAGCCGCACAACACACAGAATACACTCATTGTGTAGAAGATAAAAGTAAAATTGCCAACCAAATTCAAACATTTGAATAAAATTATCATACTGCTTTCCAAAATTTTAACTATTTTCAAACAGTTTTCTCTGAAGAAAAAAATCATACTTTCAACAAACAAAAAGTTCGCGCTTTACAATGGGCGAATTTTTATTATTAAAAACTTGAGCTTTTATAAGTTAGTCAAAGTTTGGCAGAGAGAGCGAGAGAGAGATAGACAGAGAGAGAGAGAGAGAGAGAGAGACAGAGACAGAGAGAGAGAGAAAATACAACAGATCTTTAGCCATAGATATTCACCTTGGGTAAATATCGAACATAATATACGGTACTCTCTCTCTCTCTCTCTCTCTCTCTCTCTCTCTCTCTCTCTCTCTCTCTGTGTGTCTGTGTGTGTGTGTGTGTGTATGTGCGTGTGTGTGTAGGGCGGGGGGGGGGGGGAGCCTGATCAATGGCCTGATTTACTATAATATCCTATATTTAACGATTCTACACACGGAATATGATTTCATAATTCGGAAGATATCAAAAAGCAAAGAGATAATTTGATAGTTTTTGCATCATTAATTGAAGCTTGCTACTGGCAACGGTAACCTTTTTATATACAATGAGTTATAGATAGAAAGAGGCGGGGACGGTTAAGAGAGAGAAGGGGGGGGGGTAAGAAAGAAATAAAGAGTGAGGCGGGTAGAGAAAAGGAGAGAGACAGAGTGAGTGATAATATATATATATATATATATATATATATATATATATATATATATATATATATATATATATATATATATATATATATATGTACTTGAAATGTTTTATAAATAGCTCCTTTGATCCAAAAAGTTGAGCACTGTATGTGTATAATATATATATATATATATATATATATATATATATATATATATATATATAAGAAAGATAGATAGATAGACAGATATATAGATAGATAGATAGATAGATAGATAGATAGATAGATAGATAGATAGATAGATAGATAGATAGATAGATAGATAGATAGATAGATAGATAGATAGATAGATAGATGGATAGATAGATAGATAGATAGATAGATAGATAGAGAGAGAGAGAGAGAGAGAGAGAGAGAGAGAGAGAGAGAGAGAGAGAGACAGAGATTAATTATTTCCGGTGTATAAATACTTACAAGAGTTTCGTGATATCGAAAAGGTGTGACAATCTATTTATAGACAGTGACCGAGGTCATGATATGTTGTGAGTCAGTTATCAAAGTTGTTATTTAAATATTACAGCAACAACAACAACAACAACAAAGAGTAAGAACAACAATAAAAGCAGCGACAGCAGCACCATCAATAACAACAAGAACAACAACAAAACAACAGCAACGACGAAGACGACTAATTTTAATTTCAGAATTTATAAAAATATAATCCTTGTGATTCAGACAGTCTTGCTTTTTTCAACTTGTATTTATATATTTATCTTTTTTTTAAATGTATTTATTTATTTATTTATTTATTTATTTATTTATTTATTTATTTATTTATTTATTTATTTATTTATTTATTTATTCATTTATTATTATTATTATTATTATTATTATTATTATTATTATTATTATTATTATTTATTATTATATCATTATTATTATTATCATTATTATCATTATCATTATTAGTGTAATATTATCACCATCATCATCATCATCATCATCATCATCATCATTTGTTTGTCTTTTTCTTTTATTTTTTTTTTTTGAGGAAGGAATTCAAAATGCAATATTATGGGTCTCTAAGGACACATTGGTAGTCACAGATATCACAACATAATGCTAAAAACTTCGACACAAAGCATAACCTTTGGAAACTCATCTCCTGACATCGAGCAAAAAAAAAAAAAAAATACGTCAAAATACAAGACAGCGACCACGGAAAGAAAACAAATCGTGAGTTGTTGTCTTCAAAAGTTCAACCAATGGAATCATAATTTGTTACATTGAGAACTACTAACGACAACTCACTAGACTGTGTAAAAGCTTAAAAATGACTTTAAAATACTAGTCCTTGTGTAAAGCTTTATGTTAAGAAATGCTACGCACAGAATCAGAGTGGTAGTCACAGAGATCACAACACAATGAACCGCCTTTTCCATCCATTTCAAAGAAACTTAAATCCAACAACCACAAGGAAAATAGTTCAAATATAACAGATATTCTGTTCTTCGCATCAATTTTGGCAAAAAATGAAATTAATCAATTAATTAATTAAATAACACTAAACGAACCAAAGAAAACGAAGTTATGGCAAATCTGAACAGTTCGATATAATAATAATAATATAATATTTTCTCTGCGAATGAAAAATCGAACGATCCCAAAGAGAAAAGGAAGAAAAGAATCCGATACAAACTAGGCGAGTTGGTGACATGAGACGGATGTATAATATATAATATAGAGGTGGATGGAACTATAGATAGATTCTGGATTCAGGTCGTCTGTGTATTCAACTTTACGAAACGAGAAATAGTGCCACGTATGGAAAGTGCACATTTTTTTCTTTTTTTTTGGGAGGCGGGGGTAATCAATATTACATATGGTGACCCATTTCTTTTTTTTTTTTTTCTTCTTTTTAACTTCAGACAGCGGCCTAATTCTAGATGAACCTGAACTTTTTTTAAAAAGTCTCATGACTGACAGGTTTATAATAAAAAGGGGGGGTTGAGTTTGTGTTTTTTGTTTGTTTTTTTTTTTTTTTGGTTTTTTTCCTTTCCTTATTATTATTATTATCATTATTATTATTATCATTATTATTATTATTATTATTATTATTATTATTATTATTATTATTATTATTATTATCGTCATTGTCGTCATCATCATCATCATCATTATTATTATCATTATTATTATTATTATTATTATTATTATTATTATTATTATTATTATTATTATCATCATTATTATTATTATTACTATTATTAGACGGCTATTATTATTATTATTATTATTATTATTATTATTATTATTATTATTATTATTATTATTATTATTATTATTATTATTATTATTACCATTATTACTATTATTATCAGTCATTTTCATCATCATCATCATCATTATTATTATTATTATTATTATTATTATTATTATTATTATTATTATTATTATTATTATTATTATTATTATTATTATTATTATTATTATCATTATTATTGTTGTTGTTGTTGTTGTTATATCACAATCATCATCATATTTGTCCGAGTGAGTTGAGGGTGTGTCATAAATACAGCGTTTTGATTGGCTAAAATTCTACTCGTTAATTGTTGGGAATGCTCAGAACCTGCGAGGCTGAATATTACGGGTTACAGAAATGTACGAATTGAATTAGAAAATTATTTTTTTTTGGCATTTGGTTCGTCCCTACATAATGCCGTGTTGCGAGGATAGACCACAAATGTAGGAATAGTATAGTAATATAGATAGAACGAAATTGACGTAACTCAGCTATTTGTTATTGTTTTTGGCAAGTCATTTTTATGAGTAGTTATCACTAAACGGTATTTATAGATAGTATGCGCTTGGCTGAGAAGCTCATAACATTGCCATCCGGAAGTATAACGGACCAACACACAAAATAGTGTGTATCCATGTAGTTTATTGTCGGGTTAATACAGTTCAGTGAGCATTACTCATAAACGCGGATGGCAAAAAAACAATAACAAAGACCTGAGTGACGTCATCTGCATACTATCTATAAGACTATAGATAGAATGCGCTTGGCGAAGAAGCTCATAACATTGCCATACGGAAGTACAACGGACCAACACACAAAACTCTGTGTAATCATGAACGTTTATAGTCAGGTTAATACAGTTGAGTGAGGATTACTCACAATCGTGGATGGCAAAATAAAACAATAACAAAGACCCGAGTGAGGTCAACTTCATTATATCTATAGATAGTAAGCGCTTGGCTAATGAACTCAAACCATTGCCATCTGGAAGAATACGACCAACATGAAAAAATATGTGTAACCATAAACTTTTATATTCTGGTTAATACAGTTTAGTGAGAATTACTCATAGACATGAGTGGCAAAAAAAAAAACCCAATATAAAGACCTGTGTTACGTCAACTTCGTTCTATTTATAAACGTTCAAGGTTACACATAGTCTTGTGTGTTGGTGCGTTATATCCGGATGGAGGATATTTTGATTTTTTTAACGAAACGTAATGCATCTATAAACGTTTAAGGTTACACATAGTCTTGTGTCTTGGTACGTTGCCTAAGGCTGCAAACTGTGTGCATTATTTACAATTTACAACAGGCTTAGAGCTTGATGATTTCTTCGAATGAGCCAAACTCATTAATCGCACGACAGTAACCCTTAGAGAGCAATAAACCACAAAATATTGAGAGACTATTCTGATATATATAATACGTCCTTGAATGAATTCCTCAAGTCACTGACCAAGGGACTGAATGGGGTGGCAAACGCATTCACTCAATACGCGGGTGGTCTGCAGTAAAAGACTGTCAAGGAGTTAGCCTGGGATAATTATCTAACCAGGACAATGGTGACGTGATAAGGCTTCTTAAAATAACAATATAACAGGATAGGAGCGCGCCATACACGTTTGCTTCACTTATGGAGTGATCGAAAGGATATTCAACAAACCGCTACCTCGCACTGTTTAATGGGTTGTTTTGTTTAGATCTTTGGGGTCTTTTTTCTCTCCTTTTTAAAAAATAATAATGACAACATCTTTAGGCTTATAGATAGTATGCGCTTGGCTAAGAAGCTCATAACATTGCTATCCGGAAGTAAGTATAACGGACGAACACACAAAATATCCGTGTAACCATGAACTTTTATAGTCGGGGTAATAGAGTTTAGTGAGAATCATTCACAAATGCGGATGGCAAAATACAATAACAAAGACATGAGTGACGTCATCTTCGTTCTATCTATAGAATGGACGAAATTGACATCACTCAGCCATTTGTTATTGTTATCGTTTTTAGCCAGCCCTTTTTACGAGTACACTCTTGGTCTAGCACGGTTTCCTCCAACTCCTCGGGACATGTAAAAATGTTCGAGGAAACTGTGCTAGAATGTACTACTCGTAAAAATGGCTGGCTAAAAACGATAACAAATGGCTGAGTGATGTCAATTTCGTCCCTTCTATAAGCCTACAACAACTCTAGGACTGAATAAAAAAGGACCCAAAATGACACAACATCATTGACCATTATTAATCCATTTGCCTCTTTGGGCAAACCACTTAGAGAAAGGCCATACACAATCAAAACAAAACAAAACAAAAACAAAAAACACAAAAACCATGTGATATTATGAGACAGAATAATAAAAAAACAAAACCCAAAAGGCTGTGCGAATCAATCCATTACTCAAAATCGATCTTTCTCTTCCTTCTCTTCCCTAACACTGTTGACTATTGATACTTTCCTGCCGATATATTCATTAGGGTGAAAGCCTCATTTAAATAATGATACATTACAGGTATCGCCGGGCGGCTTATTAAGCGAATACCATTTTACAATCGCATCGATTCTTATCAGTATCCTCGAGTATGTGTGTGTAGTAGTAGTAGTAGTAGTAGTAGTAGTAGTAGTAGTAGTAGTAGTAGTAGTAGTAGTGGTAGTAGTAGTAGTAGTAGTAGTAGTAGTAGTAGTAATTCTATGTAATAGTAATCTCATAGTAATTCTATGAGTAGTAGTAGTAGTAGTAGTAGTAGTAGTAGTAGTAGTAGTAGTAGTAGTAGTAAGAGGAGGAGGAGTAGTAGTAGTAGTAGTAGTAGTAGTAGTAGTAGTAGTAGTAGTAGTAGTAGTAGTAGGAGGAGGAGGAGTAGTAGTAGTAGTAGTAGTAGTAGTAGTAGTAGTAGTAGTTAGTA